>NC_073302.1:290904722-291204722 GCF_027595985.1 Sorex araneus
GAATATCCAACTGCCCCCCTCATCTGTTTGCCCAGGCGCAGAAGCCCAGCGCCTATGACCCCCAGAAACTCCCGCAGGAGACCGGCTCTGCCCTTGACCGGCTGACCAGGCTCTCGGGGGCGCCGGTGAAGGCCCGACTCTTCCCCTTCTTCCTCAGCAAGGAGCTCCCCGCTGAGGGCAGGGCCGGCACTCTCAGTCACTCTGCTCCTTACGTTGTCTCTGCAGCTGCTCCAGGGTCCCATCTGGGTGGTAGTGGGGGGTGGGGGGGTGGGGGGTAACGAAATTTCTCCAAAAAGAAGCAGCGGCACACCTGTGGTCTGCGGTGGCCCTTGGGGGCCTTAGCCCTACTCCTCTGTCGCCAAGGGCTTTGTCCTCAATGAGTGATTCTTTTTGTTGGCTTGGGGGCCACACCCACAAGTGCGAGAGGGGGTTTGGGGGACCATGTGGTGTGAGGGATTGAGCCCAGGGGTCCTGCCTGTGACGCATGAGCACTGGCACCTCGGGTACCCTCCTCCCCAGTCCCAAGCAGGCAAGCGAGCCTGCCCGCAGCCTGGCTGCTGGCACACACACACACACTCACACACACACACACACACACACATACACACGCATACATACACATGCATGCGCGCGCACACACACACACATACACACGCACACATACACATGCATGCGCGCACACACACATACACACGCACACATACACATGCATGTGCGCACACACACACAAACACATGCACGTACACACATGTGTGCACACACACATGCACACACACGCACACATATAAGCAAAGTGCGCTGCATCCCTCTGAGTCACGCCCCCCCAACCCCACCCCGAACATGACATCCTTGATCCAGTTCTTACTCTGCTAATCCACAGCCATCCGCCTAATCTGTGGAAGCCACAGGGCCCGGGAATGGTGGCGTGAGAAATAGAATTTCCTCTGATTACAGAGGATTTGCTGCAAATTTACACTAAGCTACTGGAGGAGACGTCTTATTAAGATATTAAGGTTTGAGCCGGTTTCCCCCTGAAATACTGGCAAGGGGGGCGGCGTGCACTCCCTCCCGCCCCTGCCTGCTCGGGAGGGTCTCTGCCCTCCCACCCCTGCCTGCTCGGGAGGGTCTCTGCCCGCCTCAGGGTCCTTCCTCTCACCTGCAGCCCTGCAGGCTCTCCCTCAGCTGACCTCAGGGCTCTGGGTCTCACGTTCCTGTCGCCCTTCACTCCCTTTCTCACAGCTAAGTCACCACCGAACAAACTTCACCTGGTGCATGTGGGGGAGGCCGGGATGGGTCCACACTGATGTACTCCTGGCTCTGTGCTCACGGATCCCTCCTGGCGGTGCTTGGGGGGACCATATTCGGGGCTGGGAACTGAACGAGGCAGGCGGCCCCCCACCCCGCCCGCCCACCTCCCTGGCACCTCACCCACGATGCATTGCAGGAGATTGATACCTGTGAGATTGATATCCGATGTCAGCTCTGCCCCAGGAACGTCCGAGAGTGGGACAGAGACAGACAGGAAGTGACGGTCACTGCCCGTGCCCGGCCCGCTCCAGTCTAACCCCCCCGGCGCCATCTGGCAGCCACCTTCAAGGATGTGTTTGCCTGACACGTGGCCCATGCTCAGACTGACTCCCCTGTGCCCTCCGCACCGGGCAGATGCGAGAGAGACCCTTTAGACCACCCCTACGCGAGCAGCAGAGGCCAAAGCGCCCACATTTCAGCGTGGGCGAGGTTGAAATACCCGCCCTGCAGGGGAGGGGAGAAGGGGCGCTGGTCAGAGGGGACTTTCCGGAGCCCGGGTCCTCATCTCTGCCACGCTGCCCGGCCCCTCCCCAGTAACCTCCGTCCTCCCCCACCCGCGGCCCCCCAACTTCTGCACGGCCGCCCCACCTCCCGTACTGCTGGGTTCAAAGCTGTGGCCTCTCTACTCGACTTTTTTTTCTTTTTTCTTGTTTTTTTTTTTGGCTTTTTGGGTCACACCCGGCGATGCTCAGGGGTGACTCCCGGCTCTGCGCTCAGGAATTACTCCTGGCGGTGCTCGGGGGACTATATTCGGTGCTGGGTGCTGGGGATTGAACCTGGGTTGGCCTCGTGCAAGGCAAACGCCCTCCCCGCTGTACTATTGCTCCGGCCCCGTATTTACGCAATTTTCACCTGTGGCCCCTTGGACGGGCTGGGGCCCCGTGGGGTGGGTGTGGGGGGGGAAGCCTTATGCCCCCTGCTGAAGAAAATCTGATCTGATCCACACGCAATGCCACAAGGCCTCTGGTGCTCTCCCACGCACACAAACAGCCGGGACCCGCACATGGACAGGACACTTTCCCGGTCTGAGCAGGATGATCAGGAGGGGGCAGGGGGCAGAGGGAGCCACTAGGGGTGCACTGTGATCAGCAGGTCCCACTGGACCCTCCTGACAAGCTGAGCCCCACCTGCCTCAGAATTAGCACCCACCCCCACGCCGGAGAGCGGGGGCGCCTCACCCCCACTCCCCTCCCTGGGCAGAACCGCCCCATGGCACCAGAGGTCCAGTGGGGGTGCAGCCGCTGACCCAGGAAACGGACCCTGTAGCTGGCGGACTGAGGGGGGTGGCGGGGCGAGGGGAGTGGCAGAAGAAACTGGCTCCTCCCGCGCCATTCACTTTAATTTTCGTGTTTCGGCCACACCTGGT
The DNA here is from genome assembly GCF_027595985.1 of Sorex araneus. NCBI lineage: Eukaryota > Metazoa > Chordata > Mammalia > Eulipotyphla > Soricidae > Sorex > Sorex araneus. Next base: position 290,907,397 of record NC_073302.1, read on the forward strand.
GAGGCTTCCTCAGGGCTTCCTCCTGGCAGCTGCACAGCCATCAGTCACGCCATGGGGTGCCAGGCAAGAACCGGGCCCCAGGCTGGGAAGCCCCTCACCCCCTTGTGCTGTGTCCGCAGCACCCCCCCCCACAATTCCTGGTTCCTAAGACCCCCCTCTCTGCTGAAAGGAGCCAGGGCCCTGGGGACCCCCGACAGCACAGCGGGGAGGGTGTTTGCCTTGCATGCTCCAGGCCCGGGTTCGACCCCCGGCATCCTGTAGGGACCCCCCAGCCCCGGCAGGAGTGATTCCTGAGGTCAGGAGTAATGCCTGAACACGGCTGGGTGTGATCCCCCCACCCCCTCCAAAAACAAACCAAAAAAGGAGCCAGGGCGAGCTGGAGCATGGAAAATACCAAAGACGCTGCGAACGTCTGGAGCCCTGGGGCGGGAGAGGCTCAGAGAGGGGCCTGTGGAAGGGCTGGCGCTCAGTCAGGGCGCTCTGAGGGCTGTCTAGAGAGCAGTTGTCATGGCACCGGGACCCGCCAGCAGTGGGATCACGGAGACGGTGTCCTTCTGGGGACATACCGCCGTGCCCAGAGAAGCCGTGTCTGCCCAGAGGCAGGCATCCCAAGAGGCAAGTGCAGAGCTGGAGCGATAACACAGTGGGGAGGGTGTTTGCCTGGCACGCGCGCGGTCCAACCCAGGTTCGATTCCCAGCATCCCATTGGGTTCCCCGAGCACCGCCAGGGGTAATTCCTGAGTGCAGAGCCAGGAGTGACCCCTGAAGCAATGCTGGGTGTGACCCAAAAAAGCAGAAAAAAAAAAAAAGAGGCAAGCACAGAGCTGGCCGAGCTGCCCAGGGGCCATGCCTGAGCACAGAGCTGGGAGCAGGCCCTGAGCCCTGCTGGGTGTGGCCCCAAGCCCAAACCCAAGCCAACAAACAATTTAGTCTTTCCATGTATCAGCTGTGGCCCTTAGAACATTGTTTTAGTGCTCAGGGGACCACATGAGACACCAGGGACTGAACCCGGGTTGGCTGTGTGCAAGGCAAGCGCCCTCCCTGTTGTACTATCGCTCCGGCCCCTAAATCAGCCACTCTTTTTTATTTTTTTAAATATTTGAAAATTTTATATAGGAGCTCACAGTATTTGGTTACATTTAATATTCGAACACCAATCCCACCACCATGACACCTTCCCAACACCATATTTGGGATGTTTCCATCCTGAACCCCAACCCCTGTCCCAAAGCAAGACCGAAATAATTTATTTTGTATTGTTTGTTATGAAAATTCGCTGAAAATGCTAGGAGAAAAGTTGCCTTAGAGGAAAGAGTGTGAAGATAGTTGCATTTCACCAGAGGCCATTAAGGCCTTCTATAAGAGATCACTAGCATGTTAAAGGCTGAGCCTTGTGTGCTTATATAACTATATATGTAAAAATATATATATTTCTCTCTAAGATTGGTCACCTCCTACTTTTTTATTTATTTTTTTCTGTTTTCAAAATGAATTTATTTGGTAAGTTATTTATTTATTTAATTTTTCTTTTTTACTAGTGAATCACCGTGAGACAAAGTTACAGACTTGCAGGTTTTCATGCTTACGCTTCAGTCATACAATGGTCGAGTGCCCATCCCTCCACCCGTGCCCATTTTCCAGCACCAATGGTCCCAGCATCCCTCCCCCCACCCCCACCTCCTGCTTTAAACCCCACCAATGTGGCGCGGTACTCTTGGAGTACGGGCGGTGTGTTCTATGAAGTGTCCGGGAACAGGTTCACCCATGGGTGAGGCTCAGCCCGGGCGTGCGGGGAGCAGCCCTGAGCAGGGCAGCGGGTGAGTTCTGGAGGTTTTCTCTGCTGGGGCTGGGTCCCCTGGGGCGGGGAAAGGCCTCACCCGCCCCCCCCTCCGGGACACCCCAAATGAAACAGCCTCAAACCAGCCACTCTCACAGGGCCAGAGAAGCAGAATAGAGGGGACAGCACTTGCTGGCGTGCAGCTAGCCCACGTTTGATTCCTGACACACAGATGGACTCCAGAGCACTGCCACGAGTGACCCCAGAGTGAGGGCCATCCCGTGCACGGGGGGTTCTGGATATGCTCTTGGGGTCAACCTTGGATTCAGGCCCTGAGCAGGCAGGTCGGGAAGCCACGGAAGCCACAGCGGGACCCTCTGTCCTCACGCTCACATTCAGCGGAACCCAGCCAGGGCACCATCTGGGCGACACCTCCCAGCCTGGCGCCTGTGTGTGGAGGCGGGAAACTACCAGGGGGCTAGAGAACAGCTGAGAGCACAGGGCACCCGGAGAGGAGGCAGGAAGGGGCAGGAGCTTGGGGGGCTGAGGGCCTCTCTGAGTGTGTGGGGACCCTCCTCCCATTGCCTGGGAGGCCTGAGGACCCTGGGCTAGCTCACCTGCCTCATGGTCGCATTCAGCAGCCAAGAGCAGCCTCGGAGGGGAGTGGGCTTAGGTGGGGGACCCCAGAAAGCCCAAGTGATGCTCCTTCTCTCTCTCTTTTTTTTTTTTTTTTTGCAATAGCACAGCAGGTAGGGCGTTCGCCTTGCACACGGCTGACCCAGGTTCAATTCTTCTGTCCCTCTCGGAGAGCCCAGCAAGCTACCGAGAGTATCCCTTCCGCATGGCAGAGCCTGGCAAGCTACCCGTGGCGTACTTGATATGCCAAAAGCAGTAACAACAAGTCTCACAATAGAGACGTTACTGGTGCCTGCTTGAGCAAATGGATGAACAAACGGACGACAGTGCTACAGTGCTACAGTGCTTTTTGGGTCACACCCCACACCAGGTGGGGTCGGCCGTGTGCAAGGATGGGCCTTGTGCAAGGCATACACCCTCCCTCCCACGCTATCTCTCCAGCCCCACCCCCGCTCTTTCTTGATTTTCTCAGTGTGTCACTGAGTTCACAAGACAGTGGAAATAGTTAATATGGTGGCATGGAACTGATCAAACAATACTACTTTCCATTGCAGTAAGAAATAATTTGAGGGGCTGGAGTGATAGCACAGAGAGTAGGGTGTTTGCCTTGCATGCAGCTGACCCGGGTTCGATTCCCAGCATCCCATTTGGTCCCCTGAGCACCGCCAGGAGTGGTTCCTGAGTGCAGAGCCAGGAGTGACCCCTGTGTATTCTTGGGTGTGACCCAAAAAAGCAAAAAGAAAAAAAAGAAAGAATTTGATAAGTCATGTAGGAATAAAGAAACGCCTGGCTTTTGGGGGAAGAACCTTAAGTAAACCCAAACCCTCCACCTCAGCAACAAAAATATCTCTGTGAGTCCAGCTACCGTGGAAAAAAAAACAAATGCCAAATAAGGGACATAAACTTGGGTTCTTTTTTTTTCCCCTCTGGTATAAATAGACACTTGAATTTTTTTTTTTTAAAAAAAGGGCAAAGGACAGGAACACATTCCATTAATATAGATTTTTAAATCTCTCAAATGAAGGATTTGTTCTAAAGCAAGAGTGACACACACAATTACATAGACATTGTTGCCTCCACGTGTTTGGCGATGAATCGATGGAATGTATATTTAGCTCTTGAGACTTTTCATTTTATGAGAGCAGCGTGATTTACAAAGTTAGTCATAGTTGTGTTTTTATTTATGTTGCTTTGGGGGGGTCACCCCGGGCAATGCTCAGGGGTCACTCCTGGCTCTGGCCTCAGGAATGACTCCTGGTGGGACTTGGGGGGCCCTATGGGATGCGGCGGATCAAAGGCAAACACCCCGCCAGCTGTCTGTCACTTTGAACCCCGCAGCTGGGCTGTGGACATACAAGGGCCTGGCCCTGATCCCACCCGCAGGGCCAGTGTCCCCCGGCCGGTGTCCTCAGAGTCCCTCTTCCTCCCGCCCCAGCCTGCCCCGTCCCGACGGCACCTTTCTGAGATCAGTCGTCCACGTGTGGGTCTGGTGACCCCAGCGTTGTTGGCTCTGTGCCTGGGTATCGAGCTCCATCACTCCTAAGCACCACCCGTGCTCCTTCGAGGGGCCCAGAAACAAGTGTCAGAGCACAAGCCTGACCCCACGCAGCACCGGGAGAGAAGGAAGCTCTGGGAATTCCCCGGAGGTGAGTTGGCCCAGGGCGGCAGGGCCTCTGACACACCCCAGACTTCATCCTGCAGACGCCCAACCCCACGGCAAAACGTTCTTCGTGTGCGTGAAAGAGGCACGTGAGAGCATCAGGGAGCACCCGGGACCAGCAACGGGTCAGAGGGGCAAGCTGGGAGCTGGATCCAGCTAGACCTGAAGGCCGAGTGAGAGGAGCCGTGGGGAGCAGCCCAGACACGTGGGGCGAGAGCGGAGAGCACAGCGCCTCCCGCTGGCCTGTCTGTCTGTCTGTCTGTCTGTCTGTGCAGCCGTGCTGTGCTCAATTCTTCCAAAGGCCAAGGTTGGGGGCGGGGCAGGGCGGGGTGGGCGGGGCTCGTGGGGCCTCAGGGGCCTGAGCCCGCCTCAGCTGTAACTGAGCAGCGGAGCTGGACGCTGCTTGCAGCTGCTGATTGTCTGAAGGTCAGGTCGCCGTGGCGGCAGGCGGGACCGTGCCAGCTCTGTGCTGGGAAGCTCTGCACACCCGGGGCAGCTGCAGTGCCAGCCTCTCGGAGAAGGGAGGAGAGGGGCAGTAGCACACCTTTCCCCCCTCCTTTTTTTTTTTTTTTTTTTTGCTTTTTGGGTTACTCCTGGCTCTGCACTCAGGAATTACCCCTGGAGGTGCTCAGGGGACCATATGGGATGCTGGGAATCGAACCCGGGTCGGCTGTGTGCAAGGCAAACACCCTACCTGCTGTGCTATTGCTCCAGCCCCACCCCACCCTTTTTTGTAATAAAAATAATGGGGCTGGGGCTGGAGCCATAGTACTGCGGGAAAGGCACTTCCCTGCACACGGCCGACCGGGGTTCAATCCCCGGCATCCCATGTGGACCCCCGAGCACCCCCAGGAGTAACCCCTGAGTGCAGAGCCAGGGGTCAGTAACCCCTGAGCATCTCCAGGCGTGGCCCGAAAGTCAAAAGCTAAACTAACAGAATTACAGTTTCAGGTGAGTGAAATGAAGTACTTAGCCAAGTACCCTCCTGGCCTTCCTGGTTCAAGGCGGCCATCTGCAGGCACTGAGCTCTGTGAGGCTGGCACTGCCGCTGCTGGCACTGTACCTGGGCACACACCTGCCGGGCCGGGGGGCTCGCTGGCGGCCAGGTCACGGGGTTCTGCGGTGGGACCTAGGGGCCCCTTTGCGGCTGTGCTGCAGCCCCCATCACCCGGCCGGCCCCGCTGAACTGCCAGGACTGAGCTCAGGGGCGCAGGGGTGCAGGCAGGCTCTGAGCCCTGAGCCCTTCCCTGGAAGCCATTCCCCTCCTCGGATCCCCCAGGGCGGTCACTGGAGCCCAGCCTCTGTGACAGATGCTTCGCAGGGGTGCTTGCTTCCAGCCCCCACTCAGCCGGGGGAGGGCTCCTGCTCCCCCCACTCCCCCCTGTGCTCAGAGACAGTTGGGGGGTCCTTTACGCAAAGGATGCCTTGCCCCCTCCTAGCTTTCCTGCAACTGGAGCTCTTCGGAGAAAGAGTGCTCCCCCTCTCTCGCTCCCTCCTTCCCGCCTCTCTCCTTTCTGTCTCTTCTCTAGCGCTGTCTCTGGCTCTTTCTCTACCTCTCTGTCTCTGTCTCTCTATCTCTCTGTCTCTCTGTCTCTGTCTCTCTATCTCTCTGTCTCTGTCTCTGTCTCTGTCTCTCTATCTCTCCGTCTCTGGCTCTTTCTCTACCTCTCTGTCTCTGTCTCTGTCTCTCTACCTCTCTGTCTCTGTCTCTCTATCTCTCTGTCTCTGGCTCTTTCTCTACCTCTCTGTCTCTGTCTCTCTATCTCTCTCTGTCTCTCTATCTCTCTGGCTCTGGCTCTGTCTCTCTATCTCTCTGGCTCTGTTGCTGTCTCTGTCTCTGTCTCTCTCTCTCCCTGCTAATGCCGGGGCCTTCCACCCAGCACGCCCAGCCAGTCTGGGCCCTCTGTGCGCCCGTGAGGCAGATGAGAACCAACAGCAGATCCTGAGATGAGCAGAGGGTCTGGCCGGCCTGTGCAAAGCAGGCTCTCTTTCTCTCTTTCTCTCTTTCTCTCTCTCTCTCTCTCTCTCTCTCTCTCTCTCTCTCTCTCTCTCTCTCTCTGACTGAAAAAGTTATTTATTGCCACACTTGGCTGTGCCTCTTGGGGAGGATAGGAGGATTCGCGTTCCCTCTGTTCCACGGAGCAGACCCAGAGCACTGCACGGACCCACCCCTCTTTCCTGCTTAGGTCCATAACAGAGAGGCCCTTTTCCCTTTTTTTCTTTTCTTTCCTTTCCTTTTCTTCTCTTTTCTTTTTATAAAGTTGTTCACAATAGTTCATCACATTTAATACTCAAACACCAATCCCACCACCGTGCACCTTCCCACAATCATAAGAGGAAAGTATATGAAGATTGTTGCATTTCATCCTGGAGCCATGAAGCCCTGGTATAGGAGATTACAAGCATGTGTGCCACTTTTGGTACACCAGTGGTCTAGAGTGCAAGAGGTCCAGGAATTCTGAGATTTAGAATATGATTACAGAGCAGCTTCACTCGTGGGGAAGGCCTGTGTGGCTCTCTTCTTGGCGTTGATGAGATTATACGGCACACCTGGGGCAGTTTGTGGGTGTGACTTCCAAGCTACTGGAAAACTGGGGAGCTGGGGGGAGGAAGCCCATTTCTGCACCGAGCGAGCTTGGAGATCTCAGTCAGGGTCCCGCATACCTGGGCAGGGTCTTTGGGTCTTGGCCCTCGGTGAGATTACCCTGGGAGAGACCTTTTTTTTTTTTTTTTATAACTCCTTATTCCTGATGTTTGGGGGTTTTTGTTTTGGGGCCACACCCAGCAGTGCTCATGGTTTAATCCCGGCTCTGCACTCAGGGATCACTCCTGGCGGGGCTCAGGGGATCAGATGGGACGCTGGGGACCGAACCCTGGTTGGCCGTGTGCAAAGCAGGTACCCTACCTGCTGTACTATCTCTCTAGCCCTAGTATTCCTATTTTTTGTTTGCTTGTTTGGCGGCGCTCAGAGCTTGCTCCTGGCTCTGTGCTCAGGGATCACTCCTACGGGGCTTGGGGGACCCTATGGGATGCCGGGGAATCGAACCGGGGTCGGCCGCGTGTGAGGCAGTGCAAATCTCTCCAGCCCCTGGGGAGACTTTCTCATGCTGGATCTGAGTAATATCTGTGACAGGATGCCTGGAGTGCTCACACCTAGGGTGTGCCGCTGAGGCCTGCTGAGTTCGCCCGCCAGCCTGGGCTTCCTTATTTGAACCTTTCCTCCGCCGAGTTCCGCCCCCTGCAGTCAGGAAGGGGGCGTCCTGGGCGGGGGCACTGGCTGGGGGGGTGCTTCCGGCCAGGCGTTACCGCGTGTTATCTTGGTCGCACCCGTCCACCGGGTCACGAGGACCTTATCTCTCAGGCGGGCTCGCTGCGTGATTCCTAAGGTCACTGTTCGTTCCAAGTTCCCCGTTCCCAGAGTGCTGGGCACACTCGGGGGTGACCAGAGCAGCCACTGTCCTTCCAGAGGCCTCCACGCCGCAGCGACCACAGCGGGACCGGGACGCTCACACCTTGCCGGCCACCGAGGCAGCTTCGTGCCCGATAACTTGGTTGGTTGGTTGGTTGGTTGGCTGGCTGGTTCGTTTCTGGCCTGTGAGGGCCCAGCCGCTCCATCCCCCAGAAGTGCTCGGGGCCAGGGTGCCGGACTGGAACTTCCGGCCCGACCCCTCCACCCTGGGCTGTCTCTTCCTGGGGAACAGGAGCGAGGGGACAAAGGGCTGAGCACTTGCTTTGAATGTTACGCATGGGTTTGCTCCCCGGGACCACCCCTCCCCCCCCCGGCTCCAGACACTGCCAAATGCAACCCCGGAGCACTGAAATAGGAGTAAGCTCCCGTACTGGCAGGTGTGACCCACCAAATCAACTCAACAGCAACAGAAAATGCTTTGTGGTCCTACCCGGTTCCCTGGTGCTGCCCCTGCGTGAGTTTACGAGGGAGGAAACCGGGAACCCACACCATCGGGGTGGGAAGGAGGAGGAGAGGGAGGAATGGAGGAGGCGTGGCAGGAGGCAGCACGAGCGAAGGATTCTCCTCTCCTCTCTGGGGGCCCGTGAGGGCATCGGGAGGTAGCAGAGCAGGTCATGGACCACCTCGCCTCAGGCCTTGGAACATTTGGTCCCCTGAGTTGTGCCGGGAGTGAAACTTGAGCACAGAGTCAGGAGTCACCTCTGAGCACTGCCAGGTGAGGACCTCTTGCCCTTGCACATAAAAAATTCACATTGTGTGTTACTGAAGCAGCACCGCTGAGGGCCTGGTGGGAAACTTCAAGAGTAAAGTTTTGTTTTTTTTTTTCTTTTTTTGTGCTGGTGGTGGGCGTCATCCCCAAGTGGTACCTGGGGACCCAGAGGTGTCAGGGATTAAAACTGGGCTCCTGCCTCCAAAGCCGGCAGATTAGCCCTTGGAGCCGTGTCCCTGACCCGAGACTTATTCTGTTTTCAAAAACATTTTCAGGACGGGTCAGTGGCAAAAATGCTGACCTTACAAACATGAGGCCCTGAGTTCGATTCCCACCCCGCTCACATATGCTCACCTTAGTTCCAGCAACTTTGCCCTTCGGGACCCCTCAGAGCTGACCCTGAGGGTGGGTTCGCCGGTGACCCACAGCTGGGAGTGGGACACAGCCCCCTCCTTGCCCCGCTCAAACTCCATGACCACAGAGTGCTCCCGGGAGCACTGTGCGAGCACTTCATCCATAGGACTGTGGACCCCCCCCACCACACGAGTGCCACGGCCAGGCCTGCGGCCTCTGCCACCAGCTGTGCAAAGCCCAGTCAGCTCCACGACCCCTGCAACAGCCAGAGAATAGCCACCCCGGGGCGGGGAAGGGGCGGAACGCAACAGCGGGGTGTTTCCCGGGGCTGGCGCTGGCCCTCTTGGTAGAGGACCCGCAGGCGGGAGGCCCAGAGTCGGGCCCCTGGCACCCGCCTGCACGCCACGTGCGTGCCCAGGAGTCACACCGTTATCTGGGCACCCAGTGCCATGGCCACCAGGCCACCAGCACCCAGTGCCACCCCCCTCCCGAGGTGAGCACTGAGACCCGAGCAGCTGCAAGCACCAAGGTCCAGGGACGGCTCTGGGCATCACAAGGCAAGGCGAGGAGACAGGAAGTGACGAGCCTGCCCCGGTGAGTCCAGCATGGTGGGCTCGAGGCCCGGAGTGGCCAGAGTCTCCACGGGGCAGAGCCACTCGGGGCGCGTTTGTGGACGTGCCACAGATGTGCGTGTCTGAGAGGAGGAGGTGAGGCAGAGCCCTCTGCGTTTTGGTCACAACTTGTTTTCTTCACTTTTTAAAAAAAATGTATTGGGGCTGGAGCAATAGCACAGAGGGTAGGGCGTTTGCCTTGCACGCGGCCGACCCGGGTTCGATTCCCAGCATCCCATATGGTCCCCTGAGCACGGCCAGGGGTAATTCCTGAGTGCAGAGCCAGGAGTAACCCCTGTGCATCGCTGGGTGTGACCCAAAAAGCAAAAAACAAACAAACAAACAAATTTTAAAAAATGTATCCACGATGTATTCTGAGTTGTGTGTATCCAAAGAATAAATAAGTGAGCACGGCGGAGGTGGCATGGTCTCTCTCGCCCACCACGCGCATTTGGTGGCCGTGAGCCGCTTCCTCACCCCGGCCCGGCCAGCAGCCGCCGCCAACAGACGCGTGAGGGAGGGAACAGGGCCGCCAGGCTGGTGGGTGACCAGATGCCGGTTACTCCATTCTCCCCGCTCGCCTGTTCCCGTCTCGCCAAGTCCCCATCCCAGGCTCACACCGGCCCTCTGTCCCGTCTCCTCCCGTCCCCGCCCCCCCCCCCCCCCCCCCCCCCCCGCTCATCTCTCCGCGCTTGTTTTCTTGCCGCCTTGGTCCCTCCCCACCCTCCGATCCAAGCTTTCAGGGCAGCAACCACACAGGTGAGGCAGCAGCACTACCAACGTCTGTAAAGGCTCTTCCTTCTTTTTTTTTTTCTTTGTGGGTCACACCCAGCGATGCACAGGGTTACTCCTGCTCTGCACTCAGGAATCACCCCTGGCGGTGCTCAGGGGACCCTATGGGATGCTGGGAATCGAACCCGGGTCAGCCACATGCAAGGCAAACGCCCTACCCGCTGTGCTATCGCTCCAGCCCCCAAGGCCCTTCCTTCCAAGGAAGCTTTTCTAAGAGATCCGCTCTAGGGCCAAATATTGTCTAGGGGCGTGTTTCTCCTTTCCTTAGTCCAACGACCATTTAAACATTCATCTTATTTCTTCTTCTTAATATTAGTCATTTTGCATGAACACAGGAAGAGATACATTGAGCTCGTAGGGTGGCTCTCCTAGAAACATCTCGCTATAGATCCCAGACTACAGTGCTCAGCCAGATTAGTCTTTCCTAACCCTAGCGGGTCCTAATTTTATTGCAACTCATTGGATCATGACAGAATTTGTCCATGACCGTGCCCCTAACTTATAGTTAGGTATTATGGCCTTGGCCTGGCTCATTTCGATGCCAGGGTAGCTCACAGCTTGCCCTGGGTCCATTCAGTCCCTCGTCGGGACCCCGCTTTTGGGGTGCCAGGAACTAAGGGCAACTGAGGCTTAAGTCAATTAAACAGATGCTCAGGAGTGAATATTATTTGGAGTCAATTAACTCCCAAATTACAAAAGCATAACATTGGAACTGGAGAGATAGCACAGCAGGGAGAGCATTTGCCCTGTACGTGGCCAACCCAGGTTCGAATCCCAGCATCCCATAGGGTCCCCTGAGCACCGCCAGGAGTAATTCCTGAGTGCAGAGCCAGGACTAACCCCTGTGTATCGCTGGTTGTGACCGAAAAAGCAAAATAAGTAAATAAATACATAAATAAATAAAATTACAAAAGCATAGTAATTAACTGTCTTCCTGTGTCTCTACAAAAAGGACATTGCTCTAAAGTAAACTAGCAAAAGGGCTTAGGGAAGGAGAAAAAGTAGCATTTCACTACAAATACAAATCCAGAGATCTCTGAGGAATTTGACTTTACAAGTCACAGATAGTGCCTAGGAGAAATGAGTGATTAACAGGTAGAGAAAGCAGAGCACAGAGAAGTTAAAGATGAATGCCTAGGAAACGGGAGTGCTCAGGGAGCACTGTGATGGGTGGCACTCAGGATACCTAAGCTCCCTGTGGCAGAGGAGAAAGCACAAACCAATGTTTTTCTACAAGTTGGGAACTTGACACTTGACATATAGTTTTTGGGGTGTGTGTGTGTGTGTGTGTGTGTGTGTGTGTGTGTGTGTGTGTGTGTGTGTGTGTGTTTTAAAATTTTTGAGTCCCTTCTGGCAATGCTCACGCTCACTCCTGGCTCCGCACTTAGGAATCACCCCTGACAGTGCTCGTGGGACCCTATGGGATGCCGGGGCTCGAACCCAGTTTGGGGGCGGGCAGAGCAAACGCCTTCATCGCTGTATCCTCTCTCCAGCCCCAGAACGAAGCTGTGAATGCAGGTTTGTGCATAAAAACTCCCGCCCGTACTCCCCCTCGGTGTCCACTGCCCTCCCGGGGCTCCAGGGCCCCCACCTCATTTCCCCCAGACCCCCCTGCCTCCTAGGCTCCCTCTGAAGGCCAGTGCTCAGATATGTCGTTGCCCTTGGTCGCTGGTTACTGCACCTCCCCGTCCACTCCTCCCCCCTCCGCCCTCCGACAACATCGCCCGGAGTCTGTCACTCTCCTTCTGGCCCTCGCACCCCGGGCCTCTCGGGTCTGCGGCTTTCTTGCTCTCTCTGCACCCTGCAGTGAAGGGTCCCTCCTGACCTGGGATTCAGAGAGGCCAGGCTCGGGGCCAGGGCGGCACAGTGCAGCGGGCGTCGCACTCGCCTTGCTGTGCCGGGCTGAGCTGGGTTTGTTCCCCGGCACCCCAGATGGACCCGAGCTTGCCAGGAGTCAGCCCTGAGCACAGGCGGGTGTGGCCCCGAAATCAAAACAGCCGGGGTTTGTGGTTCTGAACCCGGGCCCCCAGGACACATGTCCAGGAGGTTTATCAATGCCCTGATAAATGATATTCATCAATGTCCTGATGCACGCAGGGCTATTGGGATATTAATACCAACTTTTATGTGCAATATTTTATACGTGACATTCATACCACAAAGCTCCATTGGGAGGTTTTTGTTTGTTTGTTTGGTTTTTGGTTTTTGCTTTTTGGGCCACACCCGGCATTGCACAGGGGTTACTCCTGGCTCTGCACTCAGGAATTACCCCTGGCGGTGCTCAGGGGACCCTATGGGATGCTGGGAATCGAACCCGGGTCAGCCTCATGCAAGGCAAACGCCCTCCCCTCTGTACTATCACTCCAGCCCCTCCATTAGGAGGTTTTTGACATCCTGCAGGTGCCCCTGATCTGGGCCAGTGACTGGCACAGCCCCCTCCCCCAAACCCCTTCCAGCCCCTCCCCGCGCGCCCCCTCCCCTTCCTGCCAAGGAGTGAGCAGCAGTCAGGAGGCTGGAGGGAAGGCGGGGTGGGGCCTCCTCGGCACTGACCTGTGAAGAGACTGAAGTCCACAGGGACGCCAGGGCCTGCCCTCCTGTCATCTCTCACCTGTGCCCTGGGAGTGGGACTCTGCCCGGAACCCAGCCCTGACCCGCATTCCAGGGGCAGAGCCCAGCACTGGGGCCGGCAGCCAGCCTCCTGCCAAACCCGTTCCTCCACCGATATCCCCTCCTCCTCCATCAGCAATCACAGAGACGCAAGGTCAAGGCCCCGGGCGGGCGGGGACACCAGAGGTGGCAGGAAGGTGGCACGGGGAGGAGCAGGCCCAGCCAGGTGGACCCCACCCAGGGGACACACAGTTCCTGATTTCTTCTCCGAGGTGATTGGCAGCTCGGAGGTGATTAACCAGGAGAGGAAGGCAGGGTCAGGGAGGGAGAAAGCCGTGAGGAAAAAGCCCCCCGCAGGCAGAGGGGCTGCCTGTGTCTCTCCCGTGAAGACAGGGAAGGCGGGAGGCCCCCAGGAAGCATCAGTGGCCCAGAGCTCTGTGCAAGCGCCAGGTCACGAGTTCGATGCCCGGTACCACACGACGCGCTAACCGAGCTCTCGGCCTCTCTGCAGTCTGTTATCCGCTGCCCAGTGGTCCCGTGGCCACATGCCCTGCCCCAAGCACGTAGGCTGGGCGAGTTCCCAGACCCAAGGCTCGGTTCTGGAGGGCCACACCAAAGGAAAGGAAAGTGGAGTCAAGCGACATGCCTGAATCCTCCTGGGTTCCCGGTCCAAGGAGCAGTTCTGCCACTGTAGTTGGACAAGAGAGTGACGGAGGGGCTGGAGCGATAGCACAGCGGGGAGGGCGTTTGCCTTGCACATGGCCGGCCCGGGTTCAATTTCCAGCATCCCATATGGTCCCCTGAGCACTGCCAGGAGTCATTCCTGAGTGCAGAGCCAGGAGTAACCCCTGAGCATCACTGGGTGTGACCCAAAAGGAAAAAAAAAAAAAAAACAGAGCGCAATAGAGTCACGTCCTAAGCACAATGCCCGGGGGTAGGAAGGAGAGTGCAGAGGCTCGGGCGCTGCTCGGCCCTGTTCAGTCCCAGCCCCCTGGACGGTGCCTGGGCGCGGAGTAAGCCTTGACTGCCAGGCACGTCCCCAGACAAATCACGAGGCGATGTCTACAGGCACGATACAGCGAAGGGCGGGGCCTGAGCGACAGCACGGCGGGGAGGGTACTCGCTTGCCTGGTACGCGGACGACTCAGGTTCGATCCCCAGCACCTCATAGGGTCCTCTGAGCACTGCCAGGAGTGATTCCTGAGTGCTGAGCCAGGAGTCAGCCCTGAGCGTCGCCGGGTGTGGCCCTCAAACAAAAACAAAATGGACTGGAGCGATGGCACAGCGGGTAGCACGTTTGCCTTGCACGCGGCTGACCTGGGTTCAATTCCCAGCATCCCATATGGTCCCCTGAGCACAGCCAGGGGTGATTCCTGAGTGCATGAGCCAGGAGTAACCCCTGTGCATCGCCGGGTGTGACCCAAAAAGCAAAAGAAAAAAAAAAAGAAACAGCAGAAGGTGTCTGCAAAGGAAAGGTTCGAAAGTCCCTAAACAGGGCCGCCCAGACGTGGCTGGGGTGGAGCTGAAGGTGGCATGTGAGAGGCACTTGGTTAGAACCCGCCACTCTCACGGTTGTCAGCCCGGCACCAGAAACAGCCCTGACGTGAACGCCGGCTAATGAGCGCAGGTCCCACAGGTGCTGGAGGGGACTCGGGCGGGCGGGGGACGCCAAGGGCTGGCCTTCAGCAGGGACGCACGGTCTGCCTGTCCCCCAGGCTCTCAGCACGGGCCCTGAGATCCGATCCCAAACATTGCAGGCTGTCCGTCCCCGTCTGGTGCTGAGATGTTCTCATCCGAGCAGCTCAGCAACTCTTGGGCGTTCTTTCTTGGTTTTGTTCTATGGGCCACATCCCGCAGTGCTCAGGAGTTACTCCTGGCTCAGTGCTCAGCGGTGTGCTGGCGAGCAAACACTTGGGTCAGTTAAAGTCAAGGTGAGAGCTTTAAGCCCTGCTCTGTCTCTCTGGACTCAGAAACGCTCCAGGGTGGAGACCGTCATCCCTACAGTCCAGGTGAAGAAAGCGAGAAACAGAGAAGTCAAGCCACTGGCCCAAAGACACACAGTGTGTGTGTGGATGGGAACTCAGTAGTTGTTGCAAGAAAGCATGTTCCCGCGGAGAGGGCATTTGCCTGGCACACAGCCAACCTGGGTTCGATCTCCGGTACTCTATGTGGTCTTCCGAGCCCGCCAGGAGTGTGAGCCCTGAGCACAGAGCCTGGCTGTGCCCCCACCCCTGGAAATCTGTCAGCAGCACCCAGAAGCCTGGGCTCACCGCCCCATGCGTGGGCACTGTGGGTACCTGGGCGCCTGGGCATTGGGACACATTTCCCAGCCGACCGGCCGAGTCCACGGACCACAGGTGTGGTCTGGCCCTGAGTCTGGGGTGTGGGGCAGAGAGGGACGCCCAGCCCTGGGTCAGGCTCCTTCCAGGGGCATCACCACTGGCCCCTCCCCCAGGCAGGGCCCCACACACGTGCTGTGGGTCACCATCACTCCACAGGTGACGTCTCTCCACGACACCCTCCTGAGCACCCGAGCATCCTGTATCTTCTTCATTTTTCAAAATGTTATTGTTATTATTATTTGCTTTTTTAGGTCACACCCGGTGATGCTCAGGGGTCACTCCTGGCTCTGCACTCAGGAATGACTCCTGGCGGTGCTCAGGGACCATATGGGATGCCGGGGATTGAACCCGGGTCAGCCGCGTCAAGGCAAACGCCCTCCCCACTGTGCTATCGCTCCAGCCCTCCTGTATCTTCTTGACTTTGGAAGGAAAAGTCTCCCAGCCACTTTGCCCTGTAGGAATCTGCGTGTGGAGGATGCTGGGATAATCCTTCCAGTGCAGGAACGGGCTTGATCAGACACCGATTGAACGTGGGTTCATTGAACTGACTACCGGGGTCACGGTCACAGACGAGTCAGACCCATCCTCGGGGCGTCTCCCCGCCGACCTGCCACATCGTTTTGAAGGGGCAGGGAAAGCCCACTTTTCAGAAAGGTGGGAGGCACACAGCCAGCGCTGTCCCCCACCTGCTCGGGGGTGCGGGAGTTCAGATTCCCCCAGGGTCCTTGGGGGGTTCGGGTCATACATCAGAGCTGAGAGAGGGAGCAGGCTGCCACTTTTCATGAAAATTTGGGTATTTGCTTCATTCAAAGATATGAGTTTCTGGGTGGGGGAGGCACACCTTGTGATGATCGGGGGACTATACGGGGTGCTGGGGGAATTATACGGGGTGCTGGGGGATTATACGGGGTACTGGGGGAATTATATGGGGTGCTGGGGATTATACGGGGTGTTGGAGATTGGACCAAGGTTGCCTGTTAGATAACACTGGGTTGTCCATGCTCCTCCCTCAGGGAGCTACTCCCACAACAGTGCCCCTGAGGCACACCCAATTCCATCATATATTCAAGGACAGTAGAAACAGGGGCCAGGAGGATTGGTCCACACTTGGAAGCTTGCCACAGTGGGGAGGCGGGGAGGGCAGTTGGGACAGAGAAGGGCCCACCATGGCGGTGATAGTTGGAAATGATCACTGTGGACAAGAACTGGGAGCTGAGAGGAGGTAAGGGGTATGCGTGTAACCTTCCAGTGTCTGCACTGCAAACCATTATGGCCCCTGTTTCTACTGTCCCTGGATCTCAGCTTCAAACTACGTGTTTTATATCCCACACATGGGTGCATTCATTTCAAGTCTGTCCCTCTCCTTCTGGCTCGTTCACTCAGTGAGACTCTCTCCTCGCCCATCCATGGGTGACTTCCCTTTTTCTGTGCTGCATAGTATTCCACTGCAAACAACAATTTTAAAGAGATATCAAACAAGGGGCGCAGGGCTAGTTCATTGGTGGGTGTGGCTTAGGCTGGGTCTCCCGCACTACCCGTCTCCCAAACTTCTTGGCCCTTTTCCTCTCAAGAAACGAGAAATGCAGGCGGTGAGTTCTGCCAAGCTCTCCGCCGTCCCGGTGCCCTGGAGGTTGGATTCAGTCTTGGTTGTGGCACCTGAAAAACCTTCCGCTCGTTCCAAGATTTTGGGGGGACACCTCCCCCTTCTGCTGCACCCACAGTTTGAGGGGCTCGGGTTAGAGACGCCGCCACACTGCCAAGTGAGCACCCTGCCCCCCACCCCCGGGCTGTCGGGTGGGCTGCAGAGAGCAGGCTGGAGGGAGGGGGGTGGGGCAGGGCAGGGCCAGGCGCCTCCTCCCTCTCTCTCACAAACGCAAACTTGCATTTGCGAGCATTAGGCGCAGCACCAGGAAGAAAGCCCCGTTCTTACCTCGGAGAAGATTCTCTCAGGCGCAGCCAACGGAGACGGAGCAGGGGTGTACGGTGGCCAGGAGTGAGCCCTGAGCACCGAGCCAGGAGCCAGGCCTGAGCACTGCTCCATCGGCCGAGCCGGCCCTGACTTGAGATCGTGGCGTAATTCACTGCATCAATGACCTGCATGTGTGCAAGACCCTCGGGGGACACTCACCCCTGCAAAGCTGCAAAGCGTGCCGTGCCTCCCCTCGCCCGCCCCCTCCCCCCACCCAGAGCCTTGGGGGGTGGGGGTGGCGCAGGGAGCTTCTCACGGAGGGAAAGGTTTCACCCCGGGCGCCGGGTAGAGGCCCAGCAGCCGTTAGAGCCGAGCGCTGACCTCCCAGCGGCCGGCGGCTGAGAGACAGCTGGGGTCAGGGGCTGCTCCGGCAGCTGCCGGCACACCCGTAAGGCGGGACCCCGCGGGCCCCACCCCCACCCGTGGGCAGTCTGCGTCCCCTCTCCCGACACGGTTCCCAGTGCTCTGTGGGGTATCCAAACAGCCAGCCACACCCCCATCATAGTAGGGCCTCTGCCCTTGCTTGGACCCCTTCTGGAAGGTTCTTTCTTTCCCTCCGCATTTTCCTGTCCCACTCCCTTTCTCCCTGCTCAAGTGCCACCTCCTCTGAGAAGCCCTCCTGGGCCTTCCCATCTAAAATACCAGCTGGTGCCAGCCTGGGTTTGATCCCAGGTGTAATCCCCACCCCACCCCCTAAAAAAACAACAACAACAAAAACAACCTCCAAACAAACAAACAAGCAAAACAAACATGCTGGTGGGTGGGTGGGGGATGCTGGGGACATGGGTGGAGGGAGGCTGAGGCTGAGGTGAATGAATGTGCTGCAGCACTGTGCCTGAAGCACAACCACACACAACTCTCGATGACGGTGACTTCATATTAAAATAGTATTTTATTTGTTTTGGGTCACACCCAGCGATGATCAGGGGTCACTACTGGCTCTGCACTCAGGAGTTACTCCTGGTGGTGCTCGGGGGACCATATGGGATGCTGGGGATCGAACCCGGGTCAGCCATGTGCGAGGCAAGCATCTCCCTACCTGCTGTATTGTCTCTTCTGTCTCCTAAAACTTCTCTTTAACGTAAGAAAACTCAAGGGACCAACCAGAGCGATAGCACAGCAGGTAGAGCATTTGCCTTACATGTGCTCTACCCAGGTTCGATTCCCAGCATCCCATATGGTCCCCTGAGCACCACCAGGAGTAATTCCTGAGTGCAGAGCCAGGAGGAACCCCTGTGCATTGCCAGGTGTGACCCAAAAAGCAAAATAATAATAATAATAATAAAATGTAAAAGGTTGTAAATATAATTACCATAGGAATACAGCGGGATTCAGTGGGATCCCAGAAGTCCCATTACTGGCTCTATTCAAAGGAAATAAATTTTCTTGAAAAGATAATTTTTTTTTTCTTTTTGGGTCACTCCTGGCTCTGCAATCAGGAATCACCCCGGCAGTGCTCAGGGGACCATATGGGATACAGGGAATCGAACCCAGGTCGGACGCGTGCAAGGCAAATGCCTTACCCACTGCGCTATCGCTCCAGCCCCTTGAAAAGATAATGAAACAAAAACAAAAACAAAACACTGGAAAACTGGTACAGGGGTAAGGTGCGTTTCTTTTTTCTTTTTGATTTTAAAAGTTTTATTAATGACAGGTGAGACATGATTATTACCATAATAAGATCCAAGGATAAAATAAAATTTAATGTAATATACTTTAGATTTCAGAGTTGAAATCTTATATACTTAAATGAGAATAGGCATTTTATTATATGGTATTAAATGATTTTAATTTTCCTATTTACATAGGTCAAATCATAGAATGATCACAAACTGGCTTTTCAAAATGTTATTTTCCCCTTACACTTTATTTATTTATTTTCTTTTTGGGTCACACTCGGCGATGCTCAGGGGTTACTCCTGGCTCTGCACTCAGGAATTACTACTGGCAGTGCTCAGGGGACCCTATGGGATGCTGGGGATCGAATCCGAGTTGGCCACATGCAAGGCAAATGCCCTACCCACTGTGCTATCGCTCCAACCCCTCTTCCCTTACACTTTATCTAAGCACTGTGGTTTACAAAGTTGTCCCTGGTGATATTAGATGGTAAGGAACTTTCTTATTTGATCCCCAGAATCATGTATGATCCCTAAGCACTGAGCACAGCTGGTCAGCTCAAACACCCCCACCCCAAACAAGAGGTGGATAACACAAAATCAAATGCCAGGGGCTGGAGCGATAGCACAGCGGGTAGGGCGTTTGCTTTGCACTCAGCCGACCGGGGTTGGATTCCCAGCATCCCATAGGGTCCCCTGAGCACCGCCAGGAGTAATTCCTGAGTGCAAAGTCAGGAGTAACCCCTGTGCATCACCGGGTGTGATCCAAAAAGCAAAAATAAATAAATAAATAAATTATAAAAAAAAAAAAAGCCAGCCTCTGGTTCTCTGCCCCTTTACTCTGGCTTATTTTATTCTAGGCCTTTTCTGTTTGTTTGTTTGTTTGGGTCACACCTGGTGGATGATCAGGGGTTTCTCCTGGCTCTGCACCCAGGAACCACTTCTGGTACTGCTATGGGGTGCCGGGGACCGAACCCCGGTCAGCCGCCTGCAAGGCGAACGCCCTCCCCGCTGTGCTCTCCCTGGGGCCTGAATCTGAGCCTCTTCACCCGGCCACATCAGCGCTTGAAAAGCATCTGAAGCAAAATCAGTATTTCAGTGGCCTTCACCCCCCACACCGGGTGCTGGGCCGGCATCAGACAGGTGGAAATGCACTGTCCACCCCTGGCTGCACTGGGGCGGGGGCAGTCTGCAGGCGGGCAGAGGCGGTGGTCACGGAGGAGTGAGTCGGTGACGCAGGGGGGTTAGATAAACTAAGGCCGCGCTGCTGAGATGGCTCAGAGCACAGGCTTAGCCCCTGGGGAGCCCGGTTGGACGGCCCAGAAGCACCTGGTCCCCCACCCCTGCTGGAAGAAGTCCCCGAGCAATCCCCCCTCAGAGAGACCCCTGCAAAGGGCAGCAGGTCGGGCACAGAAAGCTGGCACGGCCCCCCCCCAGCCCCGTGGGCTGGTGCGAGCCTGAGATCAGTCACTCTGCTGGACGCAACAGCCAGCGGGGAGGGCGGTTGCCTTGCACGCCGCTGACCCGGGTTCGATTCCCAGCACCCCATAGGGTCCCCCCAAGCGCGGGCAGGAGTGATTCCTGAGTGCAGAGTCAGGAGGAACCCCTGAGCGTCGCTGGTGTGACCCCTCTCCCAAACAAAACTAAATAAATTAAAATTTCTTTAAGAAAAAGAAGAAAAGAAATGCGGCCCCCCAGCTCCGGGTGCCCCGCCCCCCGACTTTCCCCAGGACGGACTGTGTTGCCACCGCGTGGCCGGATTGGGGAACTTCCCGGCCCGGCTGGTGCTCGCGCGACCTCGCCTGGCCACGGGGGCAGCTGCAGCCCTTGGGCCAGACGCCCGCGGTCACTTGACCCCGCCCTGGCGCTGCCCGGCCTCACGCTCCAGCGTCTCGGACACAGGAGGGACTTCGGGGCCTGGTGGCGTCCTCGAGGACAGCCGGTCCAGCCGGCCCCCACGCCCCCTCTGTGCTCCCGCCGGACACCCGGTGCCCGAACCCGGCCCGGGATGGTCGCCCCGCGGAGCAGCTGGCTCGGAACAGGCAGGGCTGTGGCTTCTAGAGCTTTCTGCCAACCCAGACCCAACGGGCACCGGCCCACGGACCCACCAGGGGACTTGTCCCTGCGGGCCTGGGTCACGCAGCCGCTGCCTGTGACCAGCCCTGGACGCTGGTTCCAGGCGCTCTCCTGAAAGGCAGATCGGGGCTCCTGCGATTGGAGAGGCAGGGAGAACGGAGATGAAGGAATGAGTGAACGAGTGAATGAGTGAATGCCCCCTTCCAGCTGGGAGATGCAGAGGGAATGAATGAATGAATGAACAAGTGAATGAATGCCTCTTCCTGCTGCAGGGAGACGCAGAGGGAATGAATGAATGAATGAATGAACAAGTGAATAAATTAATGCTGTCTTCCTGCTGCGTGGAGAGACGCGGAATGAATGAATGAATGAATGAATGAGTGAATGAATGAATGCCACTTTCCTGCTGCGTGGGGAGAGAGCGGACAGAGGAGTGGAGGGGATGCGGCCACCCCCTCCTGCCCAGAGGAAGGAGGGGCGAGTGAGCTTGGCGCCTGGGCGCGAGACCCTGTGTTCTCCGGGGCGGGAAGCAACTCTCGGTTGCTTGAGTGGGCGGAAGGACAGAGCCTGGGACAGCGCAGGGGCCAGAGCCGCTGACCCGCCCTCACTGGGCAAGAGCCAGGGGACAGACAGGCCGGCAGGCCGGAGAGGTAGGACAGTGGGGAGGGCACTTGCCGTGCCTGCAGCTGGCCCGGGTTCCACCCCTGGCACCAGAACCCTGAGCACTGCCTGGAGGATCCCTGAGTACCACCAGGTGTGCCCCCCATAAGAAAAAGAAAGGAAGGAGGGCGGGAGGGCGGGAGGGGAGGGAGGACGAGGTGAGTGCTCCTTAGGGACGGGGGCCTTGACCTGAGGGCAGGAAAGGCTCTTTTTCATTTTTTTGAGACTTAAAAATTTTATGTAAACACCGTGATTCAGAGTTGTTCCCAATACGGTTGTTTCAGGTATTCGATACTTCAACACCATCCTACCACCAGTGTGTCCTTCCCATCACCCTCCCCACTCCCCCCCCCTCAGCCGGCTCCCTGAGCAGGCACTATTTAATTAATTAATTAATTTAAAAATTTTATTAGTGAATCACCGTGAGATAGTTACAAACTTACAAACTCTTGTGCTGCATTTCAGTCATACAATGATCGAGTGCCCATCCCTCCACCAGTGCCCACTCTCCACCACCAGTGGTCCCAGCATCCCTCCTACCACCCCACCCTGCCTCTGTGGCAGGGCATTCCCTTTTGCTCTCTCTCTTTCCTTTTGGGTGTTGTGGTTTGCAGTAGAGGTATTAAGCAGGCACTGTGTTCAGTCTATAGTCTACTTTCAGCCCGTGTCTCCCATCCCGAGTGGGCCCACCTAGCACCCTTTGCTTGGCGGTCCTTTCTCCATCTGAGCTGCTTTTCCTCCCAGCACGTGAGGCCGGCTTCCACGCTGTGCAGTAAACCTCCTGGTCCTTATCTCTACTGTTCTTGGGTGTTAGTCTCCCATCCTGTTACTTTACATTCCACAGATGAGCGCAGTCTTTCTGTGTCTGTCCCTCTCTTTCTGACTCTTTTCACTTAACATGATACTTTCCATGTTGATCCACCTAGATGCAAATTTCATCACTTCATCTTTGAGCAGGAAAGGCTCTTGCTCAGCCCATCTGTGCTTCTCTGCACTGACTCTCCCCCTCCTTTGCGCACACACGCACACACATCCATACACACACGCATATACACACATGCACACACATGCATACACACATGCATACACACATGTACACACACGCACACACATGCATACACACACGCACACACATCCATACACACATGTACACATGCATATACATATGCACACACGCATATACGCACGCACATGTACACATGCATATACACATGCATGCACACATATACACACATGCGTACACATATGCACACACATGTACACATGCATATACACATGCACACACATGCATACACTTGCACATTTACACATGTGCAAACATGCCTGCACCCACTCACGGTCCATGGGACAGCGATGAGCTACACAGAAGCTCTCGGAGGCCCCACTTGGAGGTCCCCCAGGCACCAGGGCTGTGCCCATTTCTCTAAGAACCCTCGCTTGTTGCTCACGGGGCCTCCGGGGGAGAAGGCGCTCCGGAATGGAACGGAAGCGAGCACTGAGTATCGGCCACGCTCTCGAGCATCTTCGTTCCCGCAGGAAACCGTTCATGACTCTCCACAGAGCCACCGGGAGATGACATGAAGCAGGCAAGGGTGGCTGCATCCCAGATGCCCGGAAAAAGGGCGTGGACAGAGCAGGCCCCGGGGCTGCCCGGCACTGCCCGGAGGTGGGCCCTGCTGGGGGCAGCGTCCCAGGATGGCGGGGGCACGCGCGGCTGGAGCTTTCCTGGGCAGAAGCAGGGCCCATTTCTCCCCCTGCCCAAGGACACGCGCGCGCTCCCTTCGACAGCTTCTTTTGTGCCATTGACTGGCCAAAAAGGGATCACTGGCCTTCCCCTGGTGGTCTGCTGACTTGCACCTCATCTTAAAAGCGTTTGTTTATTTATTTATTTATTCTTCGAGGTGGGGGGGTCACACCTGGCGATGCTCAGGGGCTCCTCCTGGCTCTGCACTCAGGAATCACTCCTGGCAGTGCTCGGGGGACCCTAGGGGGTGCCGGGGGTCGTGCACAAGGCAAAGACCCTCCCAACAGTACCATTGCTCTGGCCCATTGAGAAAGGGGCGGGGGCTGGGGGAGGGGACCCCCCCCACAACAGTGCAGGCTTTAGCTGAGAGCAGTTGAAGATAGACGGCCCAAACGTGCATTCACACGGGCCCTGTGGCCTATTTATTTGTTTGTTTATGCATTATTTGGGGGGGGGAGGGCCGGGCCACACCCGGCAGTGCTCAGGAGCTACTCCTGGCTCTGTGCTCAGGAGCTACTCCTGGCTCTGTGCTCAGGAGCTACTCCTGGCTCTGTGCTCAGGAGCGAGTCCTGGCTCTGTGCTCAGGAGCGAGTCCTGGCTCTGTGCTCAGGAGCGAGTCCTGGCCATGCTGGGGCTGGGACCTGGGGCCGGTGCCTTCCACCCCGTACTATCTCCCGGGCGTCGCCCTCCTAGAGCACTGGGACACAGACGGAAACTTGATCTCTTTCCCCCAAATGTATGACTTCATTTATTGCAGGAAGGATTGAAATGTGGAGTCCGCTGTTGGCATCAGAGAACGTGTCCAGAAAGTGTGCGTGTGTGCGTGTGTGCGTGTGTTTTAAATAAGGTTTATTTAAAAACAAGACTGGGAGGTGGAGGTGCGTCGCTGGCCGCAGAGGCCTGTTCTGGGTTGGCACAGTCCCGCCTCCTCCCCTCAGCCGGCCTCGGCCTCGGGCAGGGCTTGTCCTGGGCCCCGTGGGGGCCTCTGACCTTCACAAACTCGTCTGGGTGAGGGTTGGGGCGGTGGGGGACGCGGCCCCGGCACCCAAGTCCTTTTTCTTCTCGTCCTCGTCGAACTGAGCCTCAATCTCTGCAGGGTTGATGTAGGTGTAGAACCGTGCCATGATGGCGAAGATCACGCAGACGACTAGCAGTAGGCCGGCGAACAGGACGTACTCGGCCCACTGCAGGGACGGTCAGGACAGCGGGGACAGGTCAGGGGGGGCACGTGCAGGGGCCCTGGGACATGGCTACCAGACCAAGGGCCCGGAAAGACTCTCCCGCTATCCCTCCCTCCCCCTCCCTCTCTCTCCCTCTTCTTCCTCCCTTCCTCCCTCCCCTCTCTCCTCTCTCCCTCCCTGTCTCTTTCTCCCTCTCCCTCTTCTCCCTTGCTCCTTCCCCTCTCCTCTCTCCCTCCCTGTCTCTTTCTCCCTCTCCCTCTTCTCCCTTTCTCCCTCCCCTCTCCTCTCTCTCTCCCTGTCTCTTTCTCCCTCTCTCTCTTCTCCCTTTCTCTCTCCCCTCTGTCTGTCTGTCTCTCCCCCTCATCCCTCTCTCCCTGAGGGTGGGCGGGGACAGGCCTGTCGGTGCTCAGGGGCCCCGTGTGGCTCATTCTCGCACACGCTGGGCCGCAGACACACTTAACGGGCAGGTCTCCAAGACCCGAGTGTGCCTGTGTGTGGGGGGGAGGGGTCCCGACACACAGTGGCCTCACGGGGCCTCTTGGCCTGTCCACTCCCTGCTGTGTAGCAGCGAGCCGGTGACCGTGGGTGTGGACGGAGAGAGGGAGGGTCCCCGGGGTGGGCCTGGTGGGCGGGCAGCGGGCACGCGCAGGCCCTACCTGCTCGCTGAACTGGCCGGCCCCCGCCACGATGAGCACGATGATGTTGCCCACGGCCACGGTCAGCAGCCAGCCGGCCTGCAGCACGGACTTCATGTTGGAAGGTGCCTGGGGAAGCGGAGAGAGCCGGTCAGAGTGCCCCCTGCTGCCCGACTGGGGGTGGGTCCTCTCTGCCAGCCAGGGGCGCTCCAGGGAAGGCTCCGGGGCAGGTGTGCAGGGCAGGTGAACCGTGTCCATGAGCTCCACCAGCCCCACGCCCCGGGGTGTGCTCAAGATTGACCCCTGCACGTGTGCGTGCGCGTGTGTGCATGTGCATGTGCATGTGCATGCGTGAGTGTGCGTGCATGCCTCTGTGTGTGCATATGTGCCTGTGAATGCACGTGTGTGCATGCATGTGTGCATGTGTGCCTGTGCATGCACGTGTACGCACACCTGTGTGTGCATGTGCACATGTGTGCATGCTTGTGTATGCATGTGCGTGCATGCCTATGTGCGCATGCGTGTGCACATGTGTGCGTGCATGTGTGTGTGCCCGTGCGTACACGTGGAAGGCCCCCCCCAAGAGGGACTGTCCAACTCCAATCTGTCATCTTTCCTGGAAAACCTGACAGGACAAGGCGTAGCAGCGACACGACCACTGGCAGCGGGAGTTTGGCAAAGAGAATTTCAGAAACGGCCCTGTGGGCGGCGAGTCAGCAGAGAGGGGCCCTGTGGACCCCGGTGGTCACGAAAGAGACACGGCTGGGGGCGGGTGGGGGTTGGTTGGCGCTGCTCGGGGATCACTCCTGACGGGATCGAGGGCGTGTGGGGTGCCGGGGAGCAACCCGGGATGGCTGTGTGCAGTGCAAGCTCCTCTGTGCTGTTCCTCTGCCCGCCCCCCCAACTAACGTAGTTTGGGTTTGGGTGGGGGGCCGTAGCCAGCAGTGCCCAGGCTCCCCTCGGCTTCACACACAGAGCTCAGGCCTCCAGTGCTCTCCCAGCCCAGTGTGACTGTTTCTGACTTTTGTTTTTTTGCTTTTTGGGTCACACCCAGCAATGCACAGGGGTTACTCCTGGCTCTGCACTCAGGAATTACTCCTGACGGTGCTCATCGAACCCAGGTCGGCCGCATGCAAGGCAAATGCCCTACCCGCTGTGCTATTGCTCCAGCCTCTGTTTTTGACTTTTTTGTGTTTGTGTTTTGGGGCCACACCCAGCGCTGCTCAGGGCTGCTCCTGGCTCTCCTCCAAGCAGTGCTGGGGTGTATGTGACCCCGGGGTTGGCTGCACAAAGGCAGGTGTCCTACCCACTGCACTAACTCTCCGGCCCTCTTTTTGACTTTCAATCATTGGGGTTTTTTTTTTTTTTTTACTGTGCTTGTTTGTTTTGTTTGTGCCACACCCAGCAATGCTCAGGTCTTACTCCTGGCTTTGTGCTCAGGGATCACTGGGAGACCACATGTGGTCCCAGGACTAGAACCCGGGTCAGCCGCATGCAGCCGCCTCCCCACTGTACTACTGTGTGTCCTGGTCACTCCAGCCCCCGGGGTCCCTGGAAGGACGCAGACCTGGGGATGACACGCCGAGGAGAGGTTGACAGCACTTGGCTGTTTCAGAACTCAGGGCCTGAACCAGGTGACTCCAGCCACATATTGCATTTGTTCTAATCAGGACTGGAAAGTTTAGTGCGTGGTGCAGGGATCATGGAGTCACCCAGCTAACCAGAGCGACATTCTTCCTCAACAGGAACGAGACTCAGGATCTCCGACTCACGTTCTGTGGAGTGAGTGCTTTCTAGAATTTGTTTTGCTTTTCAGCTTTGCGGCCACAGAGAGCGATGCTCAGGGCTGAGTCCTGGCTCTGTGCTCAGGGATCACCCCTGGCAGGGTTTGGGAGACCCTAGGCGGGTGGTATACTGGGCATTCAAACCCGGGGTCAGGTCAACCACATGCACGGCAAGTGTCTCACCCATGGAGGATCTCGCTGGCTTCCTCAACTTTCTAGAATGTTCCATGCTGGCATCGACAATCAGCCAGGCGTTAACCCTCCCCCCCACCCGCACCCCCCAGCAGCGCTGCTTTGCAGGCAGAGGAAGTGGGGGTAAGACCCAGAGCGAGAGGAACCTGCGAGTAGGAGAACTCCAGCCCGGTCACGGAGAAGACCACCTCCCCGCAGGTCAGCAGGAAGTACTGCGGGATCTGCAGTGCCATGTTCACCGAGTTCGGGGCGATGTCTCTGAACTCCGTCAGATTCGGGCAGTCGTTCTGGGGAGAACAGGCAGAGGCGAGGAGAGTGAGGAAGCTTCTGGAACCCGCGCCGCCCCAACCCATAGCCCAATTCCTGCCCGGAGGCTGCCCGGGCCCAGTGCAGGGTGACCCAGGGCGCTCTGGGGCTGGGGAGTGTCCACACCGGCATGTCCCCCTCCAGCCCCGAGAGCGCAGGGTGGGAGGTTGGGTCTGCAGGTCGGGGTGGATGGGACCCTCCAGTCTTAGCTCCGGGACCGGGTCAGACCAAGCCAATCTGTGCTGGCCACTCCGGTGGCCGGCCACGCCCGTCATGAATGGGGGGGGGAGGGGAGCAGGTGCTGATTTCCTCCTAAGCTCCCCCGACAGCCCCGCACATCACACGTGTGCAACTTGCCGTGACAGAGAAACCTGACTCAACCAACTGTCAAGTCCGAGTTCCCGGACTTGGTCTTGTGTTTGGACCCATACCTGGTGGTGCTCAGGGCTGACTCCTGGCAATGTGCTCAGGGATCACTCCTGGCAGTACTTGGAGGGGACGGTGATGGGGATCGAACCCGGGTCTGCGGCATGGAAAGCCAGCGCCCTGCCCGCTGTGCTATGCATGGCTCTGCGCCTGTGCCGGCACTGCGGGGGGAATTACCGCATCCTTGGAGATCACGTAGGTGTAGGCGCTGCCAAATCCGAGGTCGAGAGACTTGAAGTCGATCTTACAACCAGCTGGAATCTCCGTCGAGTTCAGTGTGATATCTTTCCTAGAAAAAAGAAAGAATATTGGCTAACAATTCCTGATAATAAAAGTTTGGCTCTCCTCCCCGCCCCACAGGACCCAGCCCTGGCAGCAGGAAACCTCCAGAGCTCAACTGCCACCATGCTCACAGCCCCTCTCCACACCCACGAATATCCCTGAGCCACGCGACGACTCAAACCTCACACCAGTCACACTCAAAGAGTAGCAGGAAATATAGTTTTACAGATATATGTGTGTGAATATATATTTATATATTTTAAGGCTCAACCTTTAGCAACATATTAGTAATGTCTTAGAGAAGGGCTTAATGGCCCTTGGGTGAAATACAACAATCTCCATACACTCTCCTCTAAGGAAAGTTTTTTGGAGCATTTTCAGCGGTTTACTCATAACAATACAAAATAAATTATTTCCGTTCTGCTTTGGGGCAAGGTTGGGGATCAGGATGGAAACATCTGAAATATGGTGGTGGGAAGGTGTCGTGGTGGCGGGATGGGTGTTCGAGTATGAAAGGTAATCAAATATTGTGAACTACTTAAGAAGAATAAAATAAAATAAATTTTTTTTAAAAAAGCTTTGATCTATTGTTTAAAGACATAAGACTTCTGGGCCCAGAGGCTCAAGGAGCTGGGTCAGCTGCTGAAGGCGGGGGTCCTCCCCCTCTGCACCGCATGGTCCCCGTTCTGCATGCGGGAGGGGGGGGTCAGGCCCAGAGATGCCAGCTCCCCCCCGGAGAGAGCACAGAGCAGGAAGCTGCTCCCTAGCATCGCTGGGCGTGGCCCGGGAGCACGGATGTCAACAATAACGATCAGGCAGAAGACGACACCGAAACTTCCAAATTCAGAGCAAAGCGCCTGATCTTAGGCACTTACACGCCCGAGGGGAAAAACTGATACTCGCTGCTGTTTCGATAGATGATGTTGGCAAAGGTCTTGGAGTCCATGACGACGGTCAGGTCACCTCCATACGCATTGATGAACCTGAAAGGGAAACACCGCTGGTTGGCCACGGGACCACGGACACTGGCTCCGAGTCACAGCACACACCTCGCGCACCCCTGGGAAGCTTTCTGGAGGGGGCAGGAGGCCACCAGCAAGCCCAGGCGTCACCCCCGTCGTTCACTTGGGAAAATGCACCTCGGGGCTCACACACCGAGTCCACGTGGGGAGCAGGTACGTGGCAAACGCGAGCCCTGTGACTCGGGGGCGCTCGGTCACCGAGGGGAGCACGTGGCCACGGTCCCTTGCTAGAGGCAGCTGCGCCCTGGCATGCCCCTCCCTCCGGAAGGGGCGGTCCCACAGACCACGCCCTGGCATGCCCCTCCCTCAGGAAGGGGCGGGGCCCACAGGCCACGCCCCAAAGCAGACACTGCCCAGGTCCTAAAAGAGTGTCCAGCCCTTCCGGAGGCCGGGGTGGATGCCCGCTTGCTGCCCCACGCCAAGAGGAGCCCAGGGAGGGAGGGAGCTCGGGGGAAGCAGCGGAGCCTGGTCTCCTGGTTTGGGGTTTTGTTTTTATGCTTTCTGGGTCACACCCAGCTCAGGGGTTACCCCTGGCTCTGCACTCAGGAATCACTCCTGGCGGTGCTCGGGGGACCAAAAGGGATGCGGAGGATCGAACCCAGGTCGGCCGCGTGCAAGGCAGACGCCCTCCCCGCTGGGCTGTCACTCCGGCCCCTAGCCCGGCCTTCTGAGGTCCCCGTCCAGTCCCCGGCTGGCCCCGTGCCGTTTCCTCGTTCGTGCTCTAAGACAGCGGCCCCTGTTTCCCGACGGCCGCGGCACACGAGCCAGCCTTCCATTCCTGGGGGAAACTGCGCTTTCTCCCCGCTCGAGACCCCCGCCCGCGTGCGCTGCGCCCCGCTGGCCCTTCCTCTGCAGGAGGCGGCCCGTCAGGAGTAGACTCTGAGCACTGCTGGATGAGCGTACACACCTGATTCCATTCTCTCCTTTTTCTGGCTTCTGGGTCAGGCCATCCTTGATCTGAGAAAGAAAACATCTCACATGGAACCCGTGACGCGGAGTCCGGGGAGCGTCTCAGCCCTTGGGAAAGAGGGCCGTGCCAGTATTTCTAAGGACAAAGGGCCACACGGTCCCACGAACCTCTATTACTTCCCCTTCCCCTGTGGGGGGCCGCATGTGACAGTGCTCGGGGGGACTGTTTCCAGCTCTTTACTCAAGAGGGCCAAGCCTGGTGGTGCTCGGGGGACCATGTGGTACTGGGGATCAGACCTGTGTGCCCCTGAGTCAGGAGTAGACTCTGAGCACTGCTGGATGAGCAACCCCCACAAAAAATTCCCCTGACAAAGTACCTGTGACTTCAGTGATATTTTGACCATATTTCTGCATTTCCTTTCTCAGCTGTATGGCCGATCTGGACACCTACATGTTTGTCATGATTATGACATCGTTTCGTTTTGGGGGCCGCTTGTGGTGGTGCTCAGGGGTAACCCTTGGCTCTGTGCTTAGGGGTCAGTACTGGTGTGGCTCGGGGATATGTAGGGTCCTTGGGGATTGAACCTGGGTCGGCTGTGCACCAGGCAAGCACCCTGCCCACGTCCTGAGATCTTTTTAAATTATGAGAGCCACTCTAGTTTCGCCAGCTACAGCTCTAGCTTTTTAACCACTCAGTGGAAAGTTTTAAGTGAATGCTACTGGAGGTTTACTCAGAGAGCTCCCTAAAAAGAAATGCGGGGGTCGGAGCAATAGGACAGCGGGTGAGGTGTTTGCCTTGCATGTGGCCAACTCGGGTTCCATCCCCAGTACCCCATACAGTCCCCGGGCACCACCAGGAGTAATTCTTGAGTGCAGAGTCAGTAGTGACCCCTGAGCAGAGTCAGGTGTGACCCCAAACAAAAAAACAACCAAACAAAAAGAAAATTCCTGGAAGCACACGGGAATGCACCATGACTCGTGCATGGGCACATGCATGTACATATGCGCGCGCGCGCGCGCGCACACACACACACACACACACACACACACATGCTTACCAGAAGGTAAGTGTTGGGGGGGCTCCAAACCACGAGAGTATGGCGCTGGCCCTTCTCGAACTCCTGAGTAACAGGCGTGAGTATGGTGTTGTTGGTACTTGCGATGCTGAGGGTCATCTTGTCCGCGTCAGAAGTCTGATAATCGAGTTCCTGTCACGGGAGAAGTGTCACTGCCTGAGGCACACTGGGCCCGGCACTAGTGCCCTGTCACGGGGAGTCCTGGGCACGCCGAGGGGGGCCGGCATGGCGTGGCTCAGCTCCTTGCCCAGCCCAGGGGACCCGATATATTTATTCATTGGTTTATTAGTTTGGGGGCCACAGCCGGCGATGCCCATAGGTTACTCCTGGCTGGTGGTGCTCAGGGGACCCTGTGGGATGCCGGGGATGGAACCTGGGACAGTCACGTGCATTAATCACTCCGGCCCCAAATGGGCCCGATTCAGACTTCCACCAGCGCGCTGGTCTTCATGCAGCACTCTACTAGCATTTCACTGGACACAGAGAGACGCTAAGAACATCATTTCTCCTTTTTGATTTTGGGTCATGCCTGGCAGGGCTCAGGGCTTACTCCTGGCTCTGCACTCGGAGCTCTTTCCTGGCAGTGCTCAGCGACTTTTATGTGGTGCTGGGGGCTGGCCCCAGGGAGGCCTGGGCAGGGCTAGTGCCTTAACTTCGTTCATGGCTCTGGGAACCGTTTCTACCTTCGAGCAAAGCACCAGGCAGAGCAGCCGCCCTGCTGAGCCCTGAGCCGGGCTGGCCCGCAGGCCGGTGTGTGTGTGTGTGTGTGTGTGTGTGTGTGTGTAGGGGTGACGTCTTCCTCCCGGCCAGCCTGTCCGCTCGGCCAGAGTGAAGGGAGGAATTCTCAAAGCGGGTCTTGGGCTTTGGAACCAACTACTCAGGACAGCCCAGAGCTCCCAGGTGACGCCAGCATGTGCTCAGAGGGGCGCCTGGGCGAGCAGGGGCCTGCAGCCACCTGGGGCTTTGTCACTGTGGCACCGCGGCCGTGAGCGGGAGGCTACATGAAGGTTTGGTTGCCATGGCCCTGCGGCCACGGATGGGAGGCCACGTGGGGGCTTTGTTGCCGTGGCACCTTGGCCACAAATGGGAGGCCACCGAAGGCTTGGCTGCTGTGGCACTATGACCTCAGACGGGAGGCCATGTTGGGGTTTTGCCATTGTGGCATCATGGTCACAGGCGGGAGGCCACATTGAGGCTTTGCCGGGAAAAGAGGCAGCTGCCCTCGGGGGGCTGAGAGGGCAGGGCCAGGGCGGGGCCGCACTTACTCTGAATGGGCCAATCTCTTTCGATCCTGTGGGGAAGATGATGTTCAAGGACTCCGAGTGGGTGTTCAGCACCTTCACCTGGACTTGGTTGGCGGACGGGAAGTCCGGCAGTGTTTTCTGCGTGTGACAAGAGTGGTGAGGGCGGGCGGGCGGGCGTGGGTGGGGCAGGGGCGAGTCTCTGCACCCCTCTCTCCCAGACAGCCCCCGTCCCTGGCGCCTCTGAGCGTGACACTGAGACAGTGTTGGCACAGAGCAAGGCGGCGTCGGAGGGAGCAGGGAGCAGCGGTTTCCCCCCGGCCTCCGTCGGGCCCCAGGCTGTGGTGGTGAGGCTCACGGCAGGCGGGCACCGGGCCTGCGGGCATTGCCACCCAAGCGCCATGCTGGCGGTGCTCTTTCATCCGTTCATATTTTCACGTATGGCCGGAGAGCTGTGGAGGGAGGGAGACCCTCCCTTCTTCCCGCCTTGCTGGATACCCTTTTATGCCCCTTTCCCCAAAATGGTAATTTTGTGTGTGTGTTGCGGGGGTGGGGGTGTTGGGTGAGCCCCACCTGGCCGTGCTCAGCCCTGACTCCTGGCTCTGCACTCAGGGATCCCTCCTGGAAGTGCTCAGGGGACCCTGTGGGGTGCTGGGGATCGAACCCGGGTTGGCTGCCTGCAAGGCAAGTGCCCCGCCCACTGCCCCATCCCCTCGCCCAGTGCTGACTCTTCTTTTTTTTTTTTGCTTTTTTTTTTTTTTGGGTCACACCCGGTGATGCAGAGGGGTTACTCCTGGCTCTGCACTCAGGAATGACTCCTGGCGGTGCTCAGGGGACCATATGGGATGCTGGGAATCGAACCCGGGTCAACCGTGTGCAAGGCAAACGCCCTACCCGATGTGCTATCGCTCCAGCCCCAGTGCTGACTCTTCTATCTCCCCTGTTTTACAGTGATTAAGACTAGGATTGGGGGCTGGAGCGATAGTACAGTGGGGAGGGCGTTTGCCTTGCACACGGCCGACCGGGTTCAATTCCCAGCATCCTGTAGGGTCCCCCGAGAACCGCCAGGAGTAATTCCTGAGTGCAGAGCCAGGAGTCACCCCTGAGCATTGCCGGGTGTGACCCAAAAAGCAAGAAACAAAAACAAAGACTAGGTTTGCGGGTTGGGAACACCGGGTGGTGCTCCGGCTGACTCCAGGCTCTGTGCTCAGGAATCCCTCCCAGGAGTGCTCGGGGGACCCTGTGAGATGTCAGGGCTCGAACCCAGGCTGGCTGTGCACAAGGCAGACATCCTCCTTGCCGGACTCTTGCTCTGGCCCCGATGAAAAATAGTTGAAACCATGAAGACGGGCTGCAAATAGAGCTCAGTGCCTGGGCCCTGCACCGCTCAGTGTGACCCCAAACATACAGCGGGAGAGGGAGGGAGGCGGTGTGGGGGGCACGGGGGAGGGCGGGGAGGGGCGGCAGACGGAGTGGGGGCTGTTCTCTGCCTGGTCAGGGCTGTGCGTGGCTCCACGGGCCGAGCTCAGACTCTGCCTGTGAGATGCCCGGGTTTGAGCCCCGGCACCCCTGGGAGGGACGCCCTCATCCCAAGCCTAGAGTTGGGGTAGCCTGTGAAGACCCAGGGTGGCCCCCAGAGCAGAGCAGACAGACACGCAGAGGAGCTAAGGCTCGCCAGCGTCCGGGCGGGGACAGAGGGGACACTTCCCCGCCACAGGGATGATGGACTCATTCAGGGGAGGCGGGCACTTTGGGGGCCTCTCGGGAGCTGTTCCCGACTTGCTTCTGGGGGTGCTCCCGGGGTTGTCCACCGGGAGCCCTTTGGGACAAGCAGGGGGACCACGTGGGCTGTACCCAGACACAGGCTCCGCCCTTTGGCCCCCCCCCCCCCCCCGCGCATGCTGAGCCCTGACCCACGCCTACGGTTCCGGCGGCCAGCACGGGTCCCAGACCTGCTCTCCCCGTCCCTTGCCCTGGGGAGGGTGGTCCCAGCCCCCACCCCATTACCAAGCCATCGCCTAGACCTCGCTTCCTCCCTCTCCGCCCTGCAGAGCCCCAGAGAAGCGGCTGACCAGGGCAGGGTGGGTGGTGACAGCGGGAACGTGGGGACACGGGGACACTTACATCGATTTGCACTTGCACGATGGCCGCCGCCACGAAGGCCATGGCGGCCAGGAACATCCCCACCGTCATCTTCCTCAGGGAGCTGCAGGTGAGCAGGGGGCCGGGCTCACTCCAGGCCCCCCAGAGCCCCCCAAACACGAGGTGAAGACCTGTCCCCTCCCCCATGGCCCTGGCTCCTGCCCAGTGATGGGGCAGTGGGGAGAGACACGGGGGGCGGGTGGATCAACTCGGAGGCTGAGAGCCGGTGCTGGATAGTGCGGGGCGGTCAGCAGTATGGACAGAGCACCTGGACCTTCCCTGGAGGCTTTCCAGGGTTGGCAGTGACTGCCAGGACCCTCTTTTGGACACAGGGCGCACAATTAGACATCTAGTTCAGATGTCTCCCTAGCACCCCACCTCCACACACAGCGGGTGATGGGGAGGGGGCATGGCCCCATTCTGGAGGTACTGCGTGCAGGCTGGAGGGAGGAAGTACTGCATGTGGACCGGAGGGAGGAGGTACTGCATGCAGGCTGGAGGGAGGAGGTACTGCATGCAGGCTGGAGGGAGGAGGTACTGCATGTGGGCTGGAGGGAGGTGGTCTGTCTACCCAGCCCATGCCCCCACCCTCCATCACCTACGTGAAATTGATGCCACATTTTGCGATCAGGGGGTACACCACGGCATCCATGATGGGCACCATGATGACGATGAGGATGGCGTTGACAGTCTGCAGACGAGAGAGGCCCTGAGTGTGGTCTCGGGGCTCCTGCACCCCTGGGCCCCGGGGCAGCCAGGGGCAGTCTCTCCTACCTGCATCTGGTCTGGCTGGATCTGAATCGCGCCCTGGAAGAGAGGTGGCCGAGTCACACTGATAAATTCCCACGTGTGATCGTGTGTGGGGTGAGGGGTTGGCAATGTCACCAAAGGGAAGGAAACGGGGGGGGGGCTAAGGCAGAGGGCGCGTGACGACCCCCGTGCCCCCAACTCACCATTGTGCCGCTCATGGTCGTTGCCTGCAGTGTCCACCGGGAGCCCTTTGGGACAAGCACACCAACCGTGTCACTCAGGGACACAGTTTCTTTCTCTCTCTCTCTGTCTTTATTTTGCTTTTGGGTCACACCCAGCGATGCTCAGGGGTTACTCCTGGCTCTGCGCTCAGGAGTCACTCCTGGTAGTGCTCGGGGGACCCTATAGGATGCTGGGAATCGAACCCGGGTCGGCCGCGTGCAAGGCAAATGCCCTCCCAGCTGTGCGATCGCTCCAGCCCCTGGGAGGCACCTTTGCAAGGCTTTGTAAGTCCCTGGGGAGTCTTTGCCAACTCTGAGGGGAGCGAACCCAGGTCAGTCACGTATCAAGCAAAGACTCCATCAGTTGGACCGTTGGATGCTCCCCTGAGCTCTGTCAGGAGTGATCCCTGAGCGCAGAGCCAGGAGAAACCCCTGAGCATCCCCGGTGTGGCCCCAAACCAAACCAGGAAACCAGAGACCCGCTGGGCGGGGTCTGGGATTCAATTTCCCGACAGCCCCAGCTTCCTGCTCCTCTCGGGCACGAGGCCAACAGTCTGCATTTTCTTTTTCATTTTATTTTTGGGCCACACCCGGTGATGCTCAGGGGTTACTCCTGCCCCTGCATGCAGGACTCACTACTGGCGGTGCTCGTCGGGACCACATGGGATGCTGGGATTGAACCTAGGTCAGCTGCGTGCAAGGCAGAGGGCGCGTGACGTACTATCTGCTGTACTATCGCTCGGCCCCATGTGCTTTTCTGCTGGGGAGATGAACCCCACCCTGCACTGCTCCCCCTCCCTATGGGTCAGGAGGCCACGCGCCAGGTGGAGATCAAACTTCAGTTCAGAAACACAGGAGTCATTTCTGCAGCTGTCAGCTTCGTGCCCAGAGGCGGTGCGGAAGGACGGGGAGGGAGAGAGAGAGAATAAGAGGAAGAGAGGGAGAAAGAGAGAGTGGGAGAGAAAGGGAGAGAGGGAGAGAGAGGGGGGGAAAGAGAGGGACAGAGGTAGAGAGAGAGGGAGAAAGAGAGGGAGAGAGGAAGAGAAAAGGAGAGAGGGAAAGGGAAGGAGGAAGAGGAAGAGAGAAGAGAGAAAAAGGGAGAGATGGAGAGGGAAGGAGGGAGAGAGAGAGGGTGAGGGAGCAACGGAGAGAGGGAGAGGAAGGGAGGGAGGGAGAGGGAGGGAGAGGGAGGGTGAGGAAGGAAGGGAGAGGGAGGGAGAGAGAGGGAGAGAGAGGGAGGGAGAGAGGGGGAGGGAGGGAGAGGGAGAGGAAGGGAGGGAGAGGGAGGGAGAGAGAGGGAGGGAGAGGGAGGGAGGGAGAGGAAGGGAGGGAGAGGGAGGGAGAGGGAGAAAAAGGGAGGGAGAGGGAGGGAGAGAGAGGGAGGGAGGGAGAGGGAGGGAGAGGGAGAAAAAGGGAGGGAGAGGGAGGGAGAGAGAGGGAGGGAGGGAGGGAGAGGGAGGGGGAGAGAGGCCTTCCCGTTACCTGCTGGTCGAACAGGGCCCAGAACATGGGGAGGGGGATGTACAGGAACATCACCCTGGTGACCATCTTGATCTGGCAGATGAGCCGCTCCTGCAGGGGGCACAGGGACGGTGGGGTCAGGGGCGCGGGGGCACGTGACCCACAGCAGGGCTCCTTCCAGTGCCCACATGGGTGCCCGGAGACTAGAGGGCGGGCAGGAGTCGCCCCCAAAGGCCCGGGTCTCTTTAGAAGCCCCAGAGCTTCGAGGCTCCTCCCAATGGGAGTGAAAACATCTGCGGAGAAGCCGGGGTCACCTGGGAATCCCACCCGGGGTCGGCTGCTCACGGCCCCTTCACTCGCCCGCTGCAGATGGTCGAGGTGACCAGAGCACGGCTGATGGGGCCACACCGGGAGCAGTAATGTCGCCCCCAGACTTTTCCCACAGGACGCCAATACTCTCACGGTCTCATTCAAAATGCTCACAAGGGGCCGGGAAGATAGCACAGTGGGTAGGGCACTTGCCCAGCACACTGCGGACCTGGGTTTGATCCCCAGAATTCCATGTGGTCTCCCGGGCACCACTAGAGCTCACTCCTGAGTGCTGAGCTAGGGGTCAGCCCTGGGCACGGCTGCGTGCGGCCCCACAAAGCAACCCCCCCACCAACAAAAGCTAAGAAAGTTGGAAGACACGGTGAGTGGCCTAGTCCAGGCGCCCGACACGTGTGGGGGTCACCTCTGGCGGAGCCTTTCGGACCCGTGGGGCGACAAGGTTACTCACGTCGTATTTCTCTGAAGCCCAGTCCAGCCAGTGCTCTCTCTTGGGGTGCTGCTTGCTCCGATGCCGGAACCTGTTTTTGATGGCAAACTGAAGGAAGCAAGAAAAAACAATATTTTCTATAAAAATAAAATAAAACTTTCAGTATCAACTGCTTTATCATGGAAACACGTTTCTGTGGAAAAGTATGTTTGTGAGCGAGGTGAAGTATCAATTGTAATGCACCATGAGGCTACATGGCAATACACAGCAAGCATTTGCTCCTTCTTATTTCTTTCGACCTGTGAGTTTTGAGTTGGGGGCAAGCAAAGTCACACTGTTAAGTACCTAACGCTCGGAGTCAAAAGCAGTTCCTTTCCCGGGAAAGGGGCCGTGAAACCGTCACTATTTGGCCTATTACAACTTGTGGAGACTGTGCGCATATACATAGGAGACCCCAGATACCCGAAAGATTCCACCTTAAAAACAAAACAAGACCAAACTCTTAGGAACAACAAGCCAACAAGCAAAGCGGG
Organism: Sorex araneus; assembly: GCF_027595985.1. Classification (NCBI taxonomy): domain Eukaryota; kingdom Metazoa; phylum Chordata; class Mammalia; order Eulipotyphla; family Soricidae; genus Sorex; species Sorex araneus. The sequence goes on from NC_073302.1 coordinate 290,945,337, forward strand.
AGGCGACGGAATCAACACACACACACACAGATCTGTTTCATCACCACCTGCAACCGGGAGCCAGAAGAGAATAGGAGAGAACCTCATCTAAAACAGCGCCCCCGAGTCCTGACACCGGGAATCAACACATCAACACGAGACGGGGCAGCTGGCTACAGCAAGAAATTCAAGTTTACCAGGAAGTGGAATATAGGCGCTATAGAAATATATTTAGAGGAGATGACACAATGAAAACTAATTTGAATGAAGCCCAACTTAAAATCCTGTTTCCTAGTTGCACTGAGTCGGGTGTGGACATTCAACAGGCACCCTGGGCAGTGGCTGCCTGAGACCCAGTACTTAGCCTTGCTCCCTGCTCAGGCCTCCTACTGACCTTCATCACGGGAGGGTCTCTGCTCGCCTCCCTCCCTCCCTCCCTCCCTCCCTCCCTCCCTCCCTCCTTCCCTCCTTCCCCTTCCTTCCTTCCTTCCTTCCTTCCTTCCTTCCTTCCTTCCTTCCTTCCTTCCTTCCTTCCTTCCTTCCTTCCTTCCTTCCTTCCTTCCTTCCCCTCCCTTCCTCCCTCCCTTCCTCCCTCCCTTCCTTCCTTCCTTCCTTCCTTCCTTCCTTCCTTCCTTCCTTCCTTCCTTCCTTCCTTCCTTCCTTCCCTCCCTCCTTCCCTTTCTTTCCTTCCTTCCTTCCCTCCTTCCTTCCTTCCTTCCTTCCTTCCTTCCTTCCTTCCTTCCTTCCTTCCTTCCTTCCTTCCTTCCTTCCTTCCTTCCTTTCCTCCTTTCCTCCTTCCTTCCTTCCTTCCTCCTCCCTCCTTCCCATCCTTCCCTCCCTCCCTCCCTCCCTCCTTCCTTCCCTCCCTCCTGGAATCAAACATAGCCCTAGCACTGTGCTATCTCCTGGCCCCCGCTGATCTCGTCCCTGACTACTGGCTTTACTTCATGAACCCAAGGGTCATTTCTCCTCCTTCCTTGGTGAGTTCCGCACCCTTTGCTCCCGGCAGAGGCCTCGGCAGTCACTGGAGCCCAGCGCGTGGCTACGCTGCTTCCAGGCGAGCCGGCACCTGACTGGACCTTCGCACGGAAGCGGGAGAGGCCCCGGGTGTGCGGGCAGGCGCTGGGATACTCACGCCGATGCACTTGACGACCTTGCCCATGATGTTGCCCTGGGGCTGCGTCTTCTTGTACAAGGGGCTGCCGACCACAAACACGACTGTGCAGGGGGAAGGAGCGGAGTCAGCGGGGAGGGTGCGGGCCCGGGAAGAGGCTTCCGCTGGTGCTCTCACCCTGTCTGGGGGCGTGGGGACCCCCCCGCTTAGAAAGTGTGGGACCAAAACCTTCAGAGGTGTTGAACTTTGTGTTGATACTTAGCGCTACTTCTTAAACCGTGGGCCAGTTTTAAGATACTCAGTAGAACTATTTAAGGGCCAAAATTCGATCCTTAGTCTATTTTTCTCACCCTTTTGGGTCACACCCGGTGATGCTCAGGGGTTATTCCTGGCTCTGCGCTTAGGAATTACTCCTGGCGGTGCTCGGGGGACCCTATGGGATGCTGGGGATTGAACCAGGGTCGGCCGCGTACAAGGCAAACGCCCTTCCCTCTATGCAATCACGCCTCCACACGTGTGTGTATGTGTGTGTGTGTGTGTGTGTGTGTGTGTGTGTGTCTGTGTAGGAATCTCACCTGGGCCACTCCCTGCTCAGTGTCCAGGGGCTGGGGGTCCCCTGCGGTGCTGGGTCTCCAGCCCAGGGCCCCCTGAGCGCCCAGCCCTCCTGGCCTCTGCTCCCTGCCGCGGTTTCAAGTATTTCCTCCGTGCCCATGTTGGGAAGCGGAGAACTTTCCCGCCGAAAGTCTGGCAGCGATGGCGAGAGACAGCATTCGCCCCTTGCCCCTGGGTCTGCCCGCTGTTGCCCGTCCACTGTGCCGGCAGAGGGGCTCCCCGCGATCCCGGCTAAGGCGACGGGGTCCTACTTACTCAGAGACACGGCCATGAGAGCCGCGGGCACCCCGAACGCCAGCGGGTAGCAGGCCTGCTCAGTGTGGATCCCGCACATTTGAACTGTGGAGAAACGACAGATGACCATCAGGGGGCATCGGGCACGTGCAACTAACGGGGGGGGGGGGGAGGGACAGCCGCAACTGCACAGATCTCGGCGGGATCATGTGACTCCTCCTGACTCAGCATCAGGGCTCGTCTGGCTCTGTGTTGGGGCGTCCCTTCCAGGGTGCTCAGGGGACCGTGTGGTGCCAGTGAGGGAACTTGGGGTCCCTGCGTGCAAACCCTGCCCTCCATCCTGTTTAAGCCTCCTGCCCACACTCCTTGTTGGCCGATCGATTGATTGGTTTGGGGGTCCTCCCAAGTGCTGCTGAGGGGTCTGCATCCTGCCCGGTGACATTGAACTGACCGGGGGCTTGGGGCCAGGGCCTGAGGATGCGATGCTGCTCAACCCGCGGGGTGTGGGGGACAGTGTCCAGGTGGGGCCCAAGCTATCTCCCGGGTCCCCACCCCACTGGCCGCATAAAAGTCTTTGCCTGCGGAGCCAAGCAGCTTTTCTGGAAGAGTGAAAAGGGGCGGAGAAGCAGCGCCGCCCTGCAGAGGGGTCAGGTAATGCAGCAGGCAAGCGGGCAAGACTGGCAGGTACAGACATAGGAGAGGGGTATTCTGGGAGGCCTTTCGGTGTCAATATTGCAGACCATAGTGCCCGGAAGCAGGGGTGGGGGGGAGAGAGAGATGGAGAGAGAGGAAGAGATAGTGAGTGAGAGGGAGGGAGAGAGGGAGTGAGAGAGAGGGGACGGGAAGGATGGAGGGAAGGAGGGAGAGGGAGAGAGAGGAAGGGAGGGATGCAGGAGGAAGAGAGGGAGGGAGAGAGAGAGAGAGAAAGAGAGGAAGAATATCTGCCATAGAGGCAGGCAGGGGGTGGGGGTGACGGGAGGGAACTGGGGGACACTGGTGCTGGGAAATGTGCACCGTGGAGGGATGGGTTTTATAATGATTGAAACCCATGATTGAAATCCAATTCAATAATGAAAACCTTTTTTTTTTTTCTTTTTGGGTCACACCCAGCGATGCACATGGGTTACTCCTGGTTCATGCACTCAGGAATTACCCCTGGCAGTGCTCGGGGGAGATTTGGGATGCTGGGAATCGAACTCGGGTTGGTTGAGTGCAAGGCAAAACGTCCTACCTGCTGTGCTATCACTCCAGCCTCAATAATGAACTGTCACTGTCATCCCATTGCTCATCGATTTGCTCAAGCAGGCACCAGTAACGTCTCCATTGTGAGACTTGTTACTGTTTCTGGCATATCGAGTACGCCATGGGGAGCTTGCCAGGCTCTCCAAGAGGGGCGGAGGAATCGAACCCAGGTTGGCCACGTGTAAGGCAAATGCCCTAGCCACTGTGCTATCGCTCTAGTCCATTGTTCTTAATAAGATCATTTTATTTTTTTATTTACTTTTTCTTTTTGGGTCACACCCGGTGATGCACAGGGGTTACTCCTGGCTCTGCACTCAGGAATTACCCCTGGTGGTGCTCGGGGGACCATATGGGATGCTAGGAATCGAACCTGGGTTGGCCGCGTGCAAGGCAAATGCCCTCCCCACTGTGCTATCGCTCCAGCCCTCGTTTTTAGCGAATTCTAATAAGCAATATAAAATAAATTGTTCAGGTTCTGCTCTAGAGGCGGGCTTGGGGGTGGCTGGGGAAATTGAAAATGATGGTGGCAGGAAAGTGCACTGGTGGCGGGTTGGGGCTGGGACGTTGAATGTGATGAATCATGAACAACCTTAAAAGTGAAAACGTAAAAAATAAAAGCGAGAGCAGGCGGGCCAGGGAAGGACTCTCAGCACGGAGCCCGTCTTGCATGCTGCAGGCCTGACTCTCGTCCCCAGGCAAGGCCGGAGGGTCCCAGGGCACAGAGCTGGGAGCCGCCCGCCCCTGAGCACTGCTGGGGGTGAACAGCCCAAGCCAGAGCGGAGATAAGGGGTGGAGACAGTTTCTGATCCCAGCCCGCGGCCGGTCTAAGCTTGCAGGTACCCGCATCCTTTGAGGATTTTCTTATCCTCCAAAGGGTAGGTAAGGAGAACCCATGACAATAACAGCTGGGGATGACCACGCGGGACAGGGCCTGAGGGTTAAAAGTAGGTGAAGGGGTATTGATAACCTTTCATTATCAGTATTGCAAACCACAGTGCACAAAAGGAGAGAGAGAGAGAGAGAGAGAGAGAGAGAGAGAGAGAGAGAGAGAGAGAGAGAGAGAGAGAGAGAGAGAGAGAGAGAGAGAAGAAAAGCACCTGCCATAGAGGCAGGTGGGGGTTGATGGGAGGGGACATTGGTACTGGGAAATGCCCCCTGGTAGAAGGATGGGTGTTGGAATACTGTAGGACAGAAACCCAATCATGAACAGCTTTGTAAGGGTCTATCTCACAGTGATTCAATTAAAACGTTTTAAAAAATAGTCATTAAAAAGGGGCTGGAGTGATAGCACAGCGGGTAGGGCATTTGCCTTACACAGAGCCAACCCGGGTTCGATTCCCAGCATCCCATATGGTCCCCTGAGCACCGCCAGAGTAATTCCTCAGTGCAGAGCCAGGAGCAACTCCTGTGCATTGCCGGGTATGACTCAAAACACACCACACACACACACACACACAAAGAGAAGAAACAAACAAACAAAAAATCAAACAAAGAAAGTTCTTGTTTGGGGTCCTGAGAGTGGCCAATGGCAAAGGTCGCCCGTTCCTGGCCCTGGGCTCGCAGCAAGCTCAGACTCTCCAGGGCTGGCACCAAGAGCAAAGGAATTCCAGGGAGAGATTCCTGGAAATCCTTCCAGTGGGACCCTGGGGCCTCCGGGAAGCCTGACCCAGAAGCTTCCTTGCTTGGGACTCCCTGCAGGCTCTGGGCTCAGGGGTAAGGGCTGGCCGTGGGGGCTGCCCTCAAGGCAAGCTGGACGACCTGCCCAGCCCCCCGGAAGGGGTTTGGACTCGCTTCCCTGGCCGTTTCGCAGTGCCCACTGGGAGGACGGGGCTTGAGGAGCGCCTTGTGTCCTTCACACAGTGGGCAGTGATGCCCAGCCGAGCGGGCTCCCGGGCAGGGTGGCCGGGAGGGGCGGGTCTCATGGCCCGAGCCTGCATCAGGTAGACCCCGTGGCATGTGCTCACACTTGGCGTATCTGTTTGACGGCCAGGATTTCACTTCAAAAAATAACCCCCTGAGCACGCTATTATTATTATTATTATTATTATTATTATTATTAGCTTTTTGGGTCACACCCAGCGATGCACAGGGGTTACTCCTGGCTCTGCACTCAGGAATTACCCCTGGCCATGCTCAGGGGACCATATGGGATGCTGGAATTCGAACCCGGGTCGGCCGCGTGCAAGGCAAACACCCTACCCACAGTGCTCTCGCTCCAGCCCCAGCATGCTATTATTTTTAATTTACTTATTTAAAATGTTTTTGGGAGTTTGGAGGCCACACCTGGCCCTGCACTCTGGGATCCTTCCTTGGTGGGGCTTGGGGGACTCTGGGGTGCCGGGGATTGAACCTGGGTCAGCTGCATGCAAGGCAAGTGCCCGACCCGCTGTGTTATCCCTCCGGCCCTCGCACACGTTATATTTCGTTTGTTCGGGGGTCATGCCTGGCAGTGCTTGGGGGTTCTCCTGGCTAGGGTAGGTCCGCTAGCTAAGCCAGGGGCTCCTGATGCAAGGCACCAGTCCCCTGGGCCACCTCCCTGTCCCCAAACACATGCTTTCACGGCAACATGCAGAGGACATACCGCAGCAGAAGCTAGAGGCAGGGGAGGGAGGGGGGGGGCGTGTGCAGGGTGCAGGGGTTACAGCCATCTGGGCGGGGGGGAGAAGGCGCCTCCAAATAGGGTATCAGAGGCCTTCGAGCCCCAAGGTGGCTCCCGGCCACTCAGGCTGGTGGTCCTGTGCGAGGGCCGGAGGGTGTGAGGCGACTCAGCCTCTGAAGCTTCGGGGACACCCCGGTCACCCTGGTGATTCCCGGGGTCCCCTCCCATTGCCCCTCACCTCTGAGCATGGGGGTGATGATGGTGGACAGCAGGCTCCCGGCGTTGATGGCCAAGTAGAAGATGGAAAAGAACCGATTCCTCTGCTTCTCCTGGCGAGCGAAGGGACGGGCCTCAGGTCAGGGAGGGGGCTCGGGGGCACGGACACGGGCGCTGGGAGTCCTGGGGCCTCCAGCCCCTCAGTTGGTTTTAGGGCGCCGGGATCTTACCTGGCCCTCTTCAAACTGGTCCCCACCAAAGGCCGACACGCAGGGCTTGATGCCGCCCGTCCCGAGAGCGATGAGGATCAGGCCGATCATGGAGAGGGCCCTAGGGAAGGAAGGGGGCGTTCCTGCAAACAGCGGGGCCTCCCTCAGGGCACCCAGCCAGGTGAAGGAGGCAGGGGGGGGGGTGTAGGGAGCAGATAACTCCCAGGAATGCCGCCTGCAGGACACCCGGGCTGCAAGTGATAAGCAGAGCTCCGGCGGGGAATGCAGATTGCCGTCTGGGGTGTGCGGACAGCCTCAGTCAGTGAGCGGACAGGAGGCGAGGGGCCAGGGCGGCAGGTGGCAGTCGGGAGGGCGCGTCCCTTGCACACGGCCCCTATCCCCAGCACCCCATCCGGTTGCTCCAAGCCCGCCCCCCAATAAACAAAAAGAATGAGCAGGTGAAAGGTTTAGTTTTGTCTGGCACGATCAGAGGAGTCTCCGAGTAAGAAAGGTGTTGGGGGGGCCACACCCAGCTGTGCTCAGGGGGCCACAGGCGGTGCCGGGACTGGACCCGTGTCACAGCTGCCTGCGCGGCCAGCGCCTTAACCTTCGCACCAGGCCTGGAGCCCAGCTGGGCCCGCCCGGGGATGGGTGTGTGTGTGTTGGGGGGTGTGCAAGGACAGGAAACAGCAAAGAGCTTCTTCACGCAGGGGTGCCCGACCACGCGGCCGTGGCGGAAGGGAACGTCACCATGGACGAGACTTTGGCATCGGCACTTTCCAGGGGGGACTCGGGACGGGGCCACGGTGAGGCCACATCAGCGGCACTGAGATGAGACCAAGCGTCCCAAGGACGCCTGGGCCGGTCGGGAGGAGGGCAGGAGCTGGACGATCAGGGGGAGGGGGCAGAGGTGGCAGAGGGCGGGCTCTGCGGTCACTCACACGTGCACGTTAAGGTTGTTAGGCTGATTATTGGTCGTGCCAGTGAGGTCGATGATGGAGCTGACCGCCGTGACGGCCTGTCCGATGGTGTAGACGATGGAGAGTGACACGATTGTCCTGCCGTCAAAGGGGTCCAAGGCGTCCAGATGAGCGGGGGCAGGGATGGAGGGGTCCCCGCACCTCCCGAAGACCCCATCTCCCATTTCAAAGCCAGAGCATAGGCGTCTGCTGGAGAGCTGGGGGCTGGCCCGCTGGGAGAGCAGAGCAGGGGCCAGAGGGGGCCCACGGAGCCGGCTCAGCCGGGAAAGAGCCACAGTGCAACCAGATGGCGGCAACTTCGCTGCCTGTGGATGACCCGTCGGACCATGTGGACGCCCCTGGTGGACGTCTAGGGGCTGTCGTGACACAGATGCTGCCCACGGGGTTTTGCATCACAGAAGACAGGCCGGATGTGGGACTGCGGGTCCGTCTAGTCAACAGGGGACTGGACAATTCAGCCCCCATCCCCCCTCCCAGCTCTCTCCCCTCTGGTTTTTCGACCATGGTCTCTGCTGTGGCTCCCGTGGCTGGGGACGCTTGGGACACAATGTGGGGGCCGGAGCGACAGGAAAGCGTGAAGGGCGTTTGTCTTGCTCCTGGGTTCAATCCCCGGCACTCCACAGGGTCCCCTGTTCACTTCCAGGAGTAATTTCTTTCTCTCTCTCTCTCTCTCTTTTTTTTTTTTTGCTTTTTGGGTCACACCTGGCGATGCTCAGGGGTTACTCCTGGCTCATGCACTCAGGAATTACTCCTGGCGGTGCTCGGGGGACCATATGGGATGCTGGAAATTGAACCCGGGTTGGCTGTGTGCAAGGCAAATGCCCTCCCCGCTGTGCTATCGCTCCAGCCCCCAGGAGTAATTTCTGAGTGCAGAGCTGGGAGGAACCCCTGAGCATCGCCAGGTGTGACCCCCATAAAAGAGAAAGAAAATCCACCATGTGGAGCTAAAACACAGGCTCCTCACTGGTCACAGGGTGGGTGCTGTCAGTAGTGAAGTGCTGGGTCCTAAGAGATACGGGGTGTGTATGGGCGGGGGCCTTTAGAGGGTGCGGGGTGAGCTGGGCTGCAGGACTCCTGCTGGGCCCGACCACAGCGCTGGTGCTGGGTCTGCAGGCAGAGGGACGGTCACCAGCGCTGGAGCCTGTGGGGACCCTTGGCAGGTTTCCTGTCGAACACTGTCATGTTATTTCGAGACCGTGCCCATTTCTCCTGCCGTCCGCGTCATGCCTCTGGCCCAGAAGGACCTTCCTTTCCCTCGCTCGGTCCTCGGAAACTCCCAGACCGGGAGGAGCAACTCCCACAGGGCCCAGCAGCGGGCAGAGAGGAGCATGAGCTTTCTCTGCAGAACAGGTCTGGGGGTCATCTTGGGGGTCCCCTGGCCCCTGACTCTGGCCTCACACACTATCAGCGGGGACAGACGGGGCCCCCGCTGCTATTTTATTTTATTTATTTTATTTATTTTTTTTTTGCTTTTTGGGTCACACCCGGCGATGCACAGGGGTTACTCCTGGTTCTGCACTCAGGAATTACCCCTGGCTGTGCTCAGGGGACCATATGGGATGCTGGGATTCGAACCCGGGTCGGCCGCGTGCAAGGCAAACGCCCTACCCACTGTGCTATTGCTCCAGCCCCCCGCTGCTATTTTAAGGGCAGGCGAAGGGCGTGGTTTGGAGGAGGGGCAGCCGTCCCTGCGACTTGCCATCACGCTCGTGCTCTCATACTTCCACTCGTGGTTCCGGGGACCCCAGCTCCTGTCGGCACCCCGCTCTCCGGAAGCCCCTCCCCCGCCCCCACTTCCTGCCTACGCCACGACTCACATGAACTTCCCCAGCCAGGAGTCGGCAATGAGGGCCCCGAGGATGGGCGTCAGGTAGCACAGGGCCACGAAGGTGTGGTAGATGGCCGTGGACAGGTTGTCGTCCCAGAGGAGGAAGTTCCGGAAGTACAGGATAAGCAGAGCTGGGCAGGGGGAGGCGCACGGGAGTCAGGCGGGCAGGGAAGTGGCCGCACCCCCCGAGACACGGGCCGGTGTGGGCACTCACCTCGCATGCCATAGTAGGAGAACCTCTCGCAGAACTCATTGATGACGATGAAGAAGATGCTCAGGGGGTACCCGAGGCAACTCTGCGGGGGACAGACAGGCGGGGCTCAGCCTGGCGCCCCGCAGGGAAGGGGCAGGCAGGGAGCACATGGTGTGGAGCCCGGAGGCACCGCGGGGACGCCACGGTCTGGATTTCCAACCTGGCACAGAGACCCCGTGAATTGGAGCCAGGGCTGGGCCCCGTGGCCCAGGTGGTCTCCATGTAGCAGCCCCTCGGCAAGGGTGGACCGCACGGGATCTTGGGGGGCCCTCCCTGGGGTCGGGGGCACCACAGGGGCTGGGGACGAGCATGAACAGAGCATCGGGCCTCCGGAGCAGGGCTGGCAGAGGGGCTGCACACGGGCGCTGCGAGGACAGTGAGACACTCACGCGTGACTTGGACGACCCTGCAAGGAAACCAGAGGCCAGGGTTAGAGCTGGCCACCCCAGCAGGCGGCACCCGTGCCACCCCGGCCCAGCCCCGCGCCCCACTTCTGCAGAACGGCGTGTGGAACAGCACCTGTGTGCTTGGGGATGCGCTCCCGGGGAGTCCACGAGCCGCTGGACGGGGAACCCGCTGGGAAGGCAGGCCCTAACCACTTCCCCCGCCAGCCTGCGTCCTGCTGGCCCTGCCAGTGGCCATCGTCCTGGGGCTTTGGTCAGGGGTCCACGAGGGCACAGGAAGTGTTGGAGGGTGGCACCAGGGGCACCCACGCACCAGGTCCATATGGTACCTGGGACACCTGGTGCCTGGGACACCTGGTATGTGGGTCAACTGGTACCTGGGTCACTTGGTACCTGAGCCCATCCCATCTGGTACATGGGTCACCTGGTACCTGGGTCACCTGGTACCTGGGCCCATCTGGTACCTGGGTCATCTGGTGCCTGGGCCCACCTGGTGCCTGGATCACCTGGTACCTGGGTCACCTGGTACCTGGCCCACCTGGTACCTGGGTCACCTGGTACCTAGGTCACCTGGTACCTGCATCACCGGTACCTGGGCCCACCTTGTGCCTGGCCCACTGGTATCTGTGCCCACCTGTTGCCTGGACCCACTTGGTACCTGGGTAATCTGATACCTGGGCCCACCTGGTACCTGGGCCCAACTTGTGCCTGGGTCCAACCGGTACCTGGGCCCAACTAGTGCCTGGGCCACCTGGTACCTGGGCTCCCCCATCCCTCACAGGCAACTGCTAGACACACTGGGTTTCCAGGGGTTTGTCTTAACTGAGAACCCGGTCAGGAAGACTCCCTTATCATTAAGATTACTCCTCTGTCAGGAAAACTCCCTATCATCAGAAATACTCCCTGTCAGGGAGTCACCCTTAGGCCTACCTGGTGCCTGGGTTAATACTCTCTGTCATCAGAAATACTCTCTGTCAAAATACCCCTGTTATCACAAATACTCCCTCTCAGGAATACTCCCTGCCATCATGAATACTCTCTGTCAGGAATACACCCTGCCATCACAGATAGTCACTGCCATCACAAATACTCCCTATCAGGAATATTCCCTGTCAGGAATACTCCCTGCCACCACGAATACTCCCTGCCACCACAAATACTCCCTGCCACCACAAATACTACCTGTCAGGAATACTCCCTGCCACCACGAATACTCCCTGTCAGGAATACTCCCTGCCACCACGAATACTCCCTGTCAGGAATACTCCCTGCCACCACGAATACTCCCTGTCAGGAGTACTCCATGCTCCTTCATGGAGCCTTCTCTAACCTCCTAGTCTCCAGAGCATGCACAGGGCCCACCAGCCTGGTTTTTTTTTTTTTTTTTTTTTTTTTAATCTTCAGGCCGTGAAGAGTGTGGCTACCCAGTGAGGACATGGCCTTCTGGAACATTCCACGCAGACAAGCACACAAGCTCATTCCCTGACCTGGCACTGGACTTTCTCGAGAACAGCAGGAGGCATTTATGGCCCTTCCCTCCCCCATACACACCCTAGAAATACCCAGGAACCCCACTATCTCCTGCTTCTCAGAAGTTTGTCTCTGGAGGCAAACCATTGCCCTCCGGGCAGCACCTCTGATCTCCTGGCTGCCAGGTACGCGGCACTGATTGTGCGGGAAGGCTAATGGCAGGGCTTATCTAGGTCTGAGGCGGGAGAGAGGAAAGGGCCCTCCCCTCGCCAGCCCCAGCAGGAAGTGCCGGGAAGACACGGAGGTTCACACGGGCGCAGCGCGAGCCTGGCCCTGCTCCACGGCTCTGAAGGCACGCGTGGGCGCAGAGGCTGACCATTGTCACTAGGGCACAGGTCGCCGCAGGGAGTCCAGGGCGAAAGCTGTGGTCAGCAGGTCCCGGTGGCTCCCGTGTCGCTGAGGCTGCGTTCTTAGAAAGCTCTTGAACTTCAGCTGTCACGGGACGGTAATCTCGGGGGCTCGTAAATCTAATCGTCCTGCTGGAGCGGCCCAGATAACAGGCCTGTGACCCTCCTGACCTGGGCGGCTCCCTCCCGGCTACGCTCCGTCCAGAAACGCTCTGGCTTTCCTTTGGCCATGGAGCAGGGGCACCGGGAGGGTTAAGAAAAGAGACAGAGGGGCTGGAGCGATAGCACAGCGGGTAGGGCGTTTGCCTTGCACGCGGCCGAACCGGATTCAATTCCCAGCATCCCATATGGTCCCCTGAGCACCGCCAGGGGTAATTCCAGAGTGAAGAGCCAGAAGTAACCCCTGTGCATCGCCCGGTGTGACCCAGAAACCAAAAAAAAAAAAAAAAAAAGAGACAGAAACAAGAGCGTAAAGCATGGGGTCGGGAGGCTGACAGCCTCGTGGACGGAAAGCGAGGCCGTATTTACTGCCTGGACCCAGGAGACGTGAAGAGAAATGTGTTAGTTGGATTAGACTTTTACACATCTGAGGCGTTGGTCAAATACAAATATAAGCAGGTTTGGTTAAACACAGTGCCCCTCCCCCACCACAGAATCCCCCTGAACTTTCTTGCTAAAGAGCTAAGACAAGAGCACCTCGCACGTTTCCGTGAATGTCAGCTCTGGGAGACAACAGTAAAAAGCCCTACTCTGACAGCTCAGCCCAGAGAACATTCTAGAATCAGAAGACGAAATCCCAGTGCGGTGTGCAGCTGCGGACCAAGTGGCGAAGGGAGCATGCAAGCCGGGGGCACCCTGGCCGGAGTAAGTATGTGCCCTGCCCGCCCTCCACATGCGTCCTAGACTCGAACTTCCTACCAGGCCTTACTTGTTGGATAAACACTTTCAGAGGCCTGAGCGATAGTACAGTGGGGAGGGCATTTGCCTTGCACGTGGCCGACCTGGGTTCGATCCCCGGCATCCCAGATGGTCCCCCCGAGCACCACCAGGAGTGATTCCTCAGTGATGAGCCGGGAGGAACCCCTGAGCATCGCCAAGTGTGACCCAAAGAAAAACAAACAAAGAAAACACCCTTTCAATCATTTTGCTCTAAGCCGTGTTTAGGGGCCACGCCCCTCCCAGCCTCTGTGTTCAGGGATTGCTCCTGCCAGTGCTCAGGGGACCATGAGCTGCTGGGGTCAGGACCGGGTCTCTGGCCTCCAGAGCCCGTGCTCAGCCCCAGGTACCATCCCTTTGGCCCTGGGTTCTGTTTTCTCTTGGCACCAGGAGAAGTGCAGCTCCAGATTCCGGCCCGCACCGGGCTGCGACAGCACAAGGGTGGGCTTCGGGCGGGCACAGCCAGGCCCTGCTCCCCTGAGAGACTGAGGAGGGGCAGGCAGGAGGCTGCTGAAATTCCCCCTGTGGCTTCAGAAAATCTCTGACGTCCCCCCGAGCAGTGCCGGGAGAGAGGCCTGAACATAGACCCAGGGGTAAGACCTGGCTTCGACGGTCCAAACTCCCTGTCCACCAAAGAAATTTCTAGAAGGCTGGTCAGCTATTATGTTCACTTTGTGTGTGGTTAGATACGGCCGAACAATTCTCCATAGAGCTGTGAGGTGCTTTTTTTGGGGGGGGGTGAGGGCGGGGGAGAGTCTGTAACTTTAGATGAAGATGGAAGGAAGAAACGACAAGGAAAAAAAAAAAGAAAAAGAAAAGTTAGCTGCTCTTGGTGGTCAAAATTGCCCGGAAACATCACACATATTGTCACAGAACATGATCCACAAAGCTCAGACCGTCACGAGCTTTTGAGTTCATCAGAGTGAAATCACGCATGGCCGTGGCACCGCGGGGTCACGGCTGATTCACAGAGTCACTAAGAGAGGGATGTTTTCCACAATCCTATTCTGTTTATGAACGATCCCGGGACAGGGCAGGGCGGGAGGGGGAGTTGAGGGATTCGGGTGCTTCCTGTATGAGCCGCTGCACCCTGTTCCATCAATCCTCAGTCCTGCCAGGAGGGACCCCTGAGCACAGGGCCAGAGTCGGCCCTGAGGACCACCGGGTAGAGAGGAAAGTAGATTCTCAGATTGGAGCAATGTCCAGGAGACCCCCCCTCCCCACTCCGAGGAGCAACTCAGGCTGAGGGTGACCTCAGGAACCCAGCCCTAGGGGCCGGAGCGGTGGTACAGTGGGGAGGGCGCTGGCCTCGCACGCAGCTGGCCCAGGTTCTACCCCTGACCTCCCAACCGGTGGGCACAGGCCCGCCCACTCATGTCCCCCAGGGAGACAAGACCACCCTCCGAGGCTGCCCCGTGGGAGGAGGAGATCTTGTTCCTTAGGAGTCTGGTGACCCTCCCCTCTGCTCCCCTCCCGTGACCTGCGGGGCCCTGCAGCCACTGGACACTGAATGGTGCTTCCGTGGCAGCGACCCGTGGCCGTCTGCCCTGCCCTGTGGCTCCACCTCACCCGGGCGTGCAGGCGTCTCAGGGAGCCGAGTGCAGCCCCGCACCCCCCGGGGCCGGGGTGACGCCAGAGCAGCCTCCCGGGTCCCCGATGGTGGCACCCCCGCGGATGACTCAGGGGGCCGCGTGCCCGTGCCAACACTGTGCCCATTCTTTCCCCTCGGCGGGGAGAACACCGCCGCCTTCTCCTCCCCGCCTCCCTTGTTTTTATTTCCTTATCAGCTCCCCCGGGCTCCTGCCCACTTTCCCTCCTGCCAGGCTCGAACCAAGATGTGATTGTGTCCTGTCCGGGAGGGCCACCCCCCCCCTGCCCCACCCCACACCTCAGCTAGCCCGGGCAGTCCTGGCCCCACCCGAGAACAGGACGTCTGAGGCTTGGGAACACTCCTGGGAGCTACCGGCCAAGTGAGTCATCATTCTCCAACCCCGCGCAACTTGTAACCGACAAGTGGACAGAGCAAGGACGAAGGATGATGGGCCTGTGAAGGAGTCAGCCGGGGTGGCGGGGGCTGCAGCAGGCTCTGAACTCAGCGGTCTTTATCTTTATCCTCCCCGATCAGAACGGGGCACGGAGAACGGGGGTGGGTTCAAGGCTGGCTTCGTTGATTCCCCAAGCCCTGGAGACCAGGCTCCGGAAGGCAGGAATTCAGTAGCCTCTTGCAGCCAGACGATACAGTGTGATACATTGTGGCCAGCGATACATTGTGATACATTGTGGCCAGTGCAGCCTGTCCCTGCCACTGGCTCTGGTTACTTTGATCCCTTTTGGAGGGGAGGGAGTTGGGACACGCAGGGCAGAGCTCGTTAAGTCATGCAGGGCTGGGAATCAAACCCCGGCTGGTCAGAGGCAGGGCGAGTGTCTCCCGCCTTGGTCTGTCTCTCGGGCCCATCAGCTGGCTCGTGAAGAGAGCCAGGGCCCGATGTGGCTCAGGGTCTCACATAGGCAAGACCCAGCTTTAGCCCCAGTCTCGCCCGCCAATGAGCCTCATCCAGCTTGTGTCAACTCTCGCTAGGAAGTGACCTAACCTATCGTCATGGACAAGCCGGGGCCCGGGCCATGCGGGGGCAGAGCCTGAGGCTGCCCCCCACCGCCCGACCCCCACCCCACCCCATCCCCAGGTTGAGAGAAGGTTGGGTGAGAGAACACTCTCCGGGTGAGAGAACATTCTCCGTGCTCTCTAGGAGGGAGAAGTTTGTCCCAAAGGCCAGAGGCCCAAGGCCACCAGGTGTAGCTCAAACCCACAGCCTTGGGGAGGAAGGCCAGCCTCTTCCCCTGGATGCCAGCGTGGACCTTCAGTTTCCCGGAAGCTTCTAGAAAGAAAAGGCAGTGGGTGCAAGGACTTTCTAATGGTCAGATTCGAAGCCACCTTAAGGTTACTCCATCCTCTGGTGCTCGGGGAGAACAGAAGGGGCGGAGAGACCAGATGCTGGAGAGTGTTGACGCATCCCCCTCCACCCATGACCTCAGAGGGGGCCTCTTCCCTGTGGAGTTGCTGACTATTTCGAGGTATATATCCACAGGGGGCTGGGGCAACAGGACGGCACGTAGGGCGCTGGCCTTGCACACCTCCAAACGGTTCCGTCCCGGGCACCCCATAAGTGCCCTGAGCACCGCCAGGAGTGGCCTCTGAGCACAGAGTCAGGAGCAAGCCCTGAGCACTGCCTTGAGTGCTGGGTCTGCTGCTTCTGGCTCAGGTCCAGCCCGCCACCTGCTATTGTCCAGTTTGCAGGCTAAGAGCCGTTCTGACTTGCTTGTTTGTTTGTTTGTTTGTTGGGCCGCACCTGAATGCTAGGACTAACCCCTGACTCTGTGCCCGGGGATCACTCTTGGTGGCACTCGGAGGACCCTACGGGGTGCCAAAGGACCAAAGTTCAGTCAGTCATAGAAAAGCAAGATAAGCACCATCTAAAGCTTTTCACTTTTTTTTTTTTTGGCTTGTGTTTGAATCACACCCGGCGATGCTCAGGCATTACGCTGGCTCTGCACTCAGGAATTACTCCTGGTGGTGCTCGGGGGACCCCATGGGATGCCGGGGATGCCGGAACCTGGGCCAGCCACAAGCAAGGCACATACCCTTCCCGCTGGACTAAGGCTCCAGCCTCAAGTTTTTTACATTCCTTAAAGGACTGTGGAAAGAATTCCCAAGGCTTTCTGGTCCAGGTGGTTATGTGGAATTCCAGTTTCCGTGAAGCATCTGACTGGGACATTCATTTACTGCTTCAAACGGCACCTCGGGAATTAAACACTCCCCCTGAAGGTAGGGTCCCCCAAGCGGGAAATAATTGGCGCCCTGGTCCTCTGTGGGAAAGGAGGGGGTCCTCCCTGTAAAGCAAGGGTTTGTGGTCCCAGGTTCTAAGCAGACATGGGGCCGTCCCCCCAAATAGGACGTTCAGGGCCATTCGTTTTTGTGGGTGCTGCTCACTCGTGTGACCACAGCTGAGAAATGCCCCACAGGCCAGAGTTTCCTCTTACTGTGAACCCTGCTGCTCAGTCACAGACCGCCCCTCCATTCCCGCCCCTCCATTCCCGGCGACAGTTAGGAAGTGGGGTGTCCCACTTCCACTTAGGTCAGTGCTCGCCGGTCACTCCCAGCCATGGTTTGGGGACCACAGGGGCTTCTGCTCCTATCCTTGGAATCATCTCCCCTGCCCTTAAGCCCATACCCCGTGGTTTCTGTCCTGGACTCTCACCACAGATGTTGCCTATTCAGGACCCGAGCAACACACGCTGAGTTCACACAAAGCTACACCACACACACACACACACACACACACACACACACACACACACACACCACCCCTGTTCTATTCACTTGTTCCTCTCTAAAGTTCCCGGGAGGGAGCAGCTTCGCATTCCTGGTGTTGGTCTCCAGAGGCCCCCCCCCATCCTGCTAAGCCGGCGGTGGTCCCTCGGTGGTGGTCCCTCGCAGGTGCTGGGAACTCTAGCAGGGATGCAGTGGGGGAGGGGGAAGGTTGTTGTGAATGAACCTGTGAGTCAATGAGCTCAGCGCTGGCTAGAGGAACCTGGTCCAGAATGGACTGGCTCCTTGCGATTGGTAGATTGGTCCCTGAGTGTGTGTGTGTGTGTGTGTGTGTGTGTGTGTGTGTGTGTGTGTGTGTGTGTGTTGGGGGACCAGCCAGCCATTGGCTGAACTCTGCAGGGTCCGTAAGCACGTTCTGGGCCTCCCCGCTGAGCCCCTTTCCAGAATGACAGCAGGAAGAAGGCTAGGGGCGCCGCCCCCTCTTTCACCATCCAAGGGCGGGGTGCAGAGATTTCCTCGGGCTCGAGCTCGGTACTTCCAGGCGCCCGGGGACTTAAGTCGCATTGCTTCCCCGGGGACCCTGGCCCTCGGCAGGATCCCAGCCTCTCTCCCGCGGACATGGTAGATGGACGGGTGTGTGTGTGGGGAAATCTCATTTTTTCTCCGACGCGCCACCCCCGCTCCCTCCCAAACTCGGGGTGCCGCGGCTGCGGGTGCCAAAGGTTCTGGGGTCCCGCCTGGCCGCTCACGGCCCCGCGCCCGCCCCCCGGGGGGCACCCGCGCGGCCACGACGCGGCGGCAGGAGGCGGCCACCCCCGTCCGCGGGCACCCGGGGCCGCGGCGGCACGGAGCGCCCGCCTGGCGCGTCCCCACGTGGGCTATGCTCCCGGAGAGCGCGCGGCCCGCCCGTCCCCGACCTACCCATGGCGCGCCGCTCCCGGAGCTCCCGCAGGGGACCCGACGTGGCGCGCGTCCGGCTGGGTCTCCCGGCGCCGGCCCGCACCTGGGAGCCTAAGGTGTGCGGGCGGGGCCCGGCTCCACCCTCCGAGGCGGGGGCACCTGCTGAGGTCAGCGCCCCTTGCGCCCTGGCGAGGGGACACCTGTCGCGGCCACCGCCCCGGTCACCGCGGGCTGTTCTGCCCCGGGGCCAGCCGGCAGAGGAGCCAACCGGCCAGGCCGGTTCGAAGGCGGGTTCCCCCGCGCGCCCCTACCCCCAACTCGCCGATTCCGGAGGGCATTTGCATTTGTAACAGGCCCCTAGGGGTGCGGCTGCCGGGAGCCCTCCCCGGACCCTCGGTTTGGAAAGGCCCGCGCTGGGGAAGCGCTTCTGCGTCGGGAGGGAACTGGGGGGCGGGGCGGTGGGGGTCTGTGGGAGACCCAGAGCGTTTCTGGAGCCCTGATTCGTTATCTCAGAACAGGGGCAGGGCGGGACGTGGGGAGGGGGTGCCCAGAGTGCTGCAGGGCGGGCTTTGGAGGAGTGGGGTGCCCCCTCACTTGTCTCATTTGGGGGCGTGGGGAGCTGTGCAAGGCTGTTCTCTGGAAAGAGGGAGAGGAACATTAAGAGGGGCCAGGAAGTGAGTGCAACACCCCCCCCCCACATTAAGGGAAGAGGGGGAAAAAAAGGTGAATTTGGATGGATTGTTCTGTCATTTTTTTGTGGGGGAGTACACCCTGCAGTGCTCAGGAGCTACTGGTGGTTCAGTGCTCCAGAGTCAATGGGGGAGAAGCCTCCTCACTATCCGGGGGCTCCCAGCATTCCTGTCCCCCAACCCCCTCCTCTGGGCTTCCATGGGGCCACCTCCCCTTTGTTCAGAAGGACACCGGATACTGGCTTGAAGGTCCGGGATGATTTCACCCCAAGAGCCTTTCCTTACCTCCCCCTGCAAAGGCCCCTTTTCAAATGTGGTCGCACGCCCTGTGTTCAGGCGGACAAGGTGGGTAGGGGTACACGGACCCAGTTTCCCCAAATGACCCCCAGTCTAGAATTGAGCATGCAGAATTGCCATCAGGGTGGGAAGGTCTGGGAGGTGATGGAATGACCCGGTTCACCCAGCTGACAAGTGGGAGGGCGGGAGTTGGGCGTCAGCCCTGTGACATGAATTGGGGAGAGGGCTAGGTCCCCCAGAAACCGCCACTGCAAGAACACGGGGTTTGGGGGCTGCAGCAAATGATAGCAGGGAGGGGTTTGCCTTGCACGCGGCCGCCCTGGGATCGATCCCCAGCATCCCACAGGGTCCTTGAGCTCTGCCAGGAGTAACCCCCGAGTGCAGAGCCAGGAGTAGTGCCCCCTCCCCCAATAAAAACCACAAGCAACACAAAAAGAACACATGTTCAGGAGCATTCTGTTTTGGAAATTGAGAACTTCCATTGATTTATGTGCTTCCTCTTCTCTCTCTCTCACCTATTTTCTAAATAAAACTATTTTACTTAAAAAAAAAATGTAGTGTTCGGGCACAGGCTGTGGGGAGGCAGGCAGGAGGGAAACTGGGGATATCGGTGGTGGGAAATGTGCACTGGTAAAGGGACGGGTGTTGGAACCTTGTATGCCTGAAATCTAATCAGGAACAACTTTGTAACTCTGTATCTCACTGTGATTCAATCAAAAAGTAGTAAAAAAACCATTTTAAATGAAAAAACACAGTGTTCTTCTGTTCCTCTTGTTCCAGCACTGAAATTGATCATTTACCAAGACAGGAAGTAGGTCTGGCTTTGGTTTTGGTGATGGTGGTGGTTCCACAGTGCTGGGGATCAAACCCAGGGCCTTACACATGAAAGACAGATGCTTTGCCACGGAGTCACTTCCAAGCCTTACTAAGTCATTTAAATAAATGTCCGGACATTTAACGGATTCAATAGTCAGGTATCGGGGCAGGGGCGATAGCACAGCAGGTAGGGTATTTGCCTTGCACGCAGCTGACCCGGGTTCAATTCCCAGCATCCCATATGGTCTCCTGAGCACGGCCAGGAGTGATTCCTGAGTGCAACGCCAGGAGTAACCCCTGAAAATCACCAGATGTGACCCAAAAAGCAAAAAAAAAAAATCAGGTGTCTTGCAAAAGAACTTATACTGGGGCCGGGAGATAGGACCAGGGTTAAGGCATTTGCCTGACAAGGCAGCCGACCCCAGGTTTGGCTGACGGGGGGGGGGGGGGTGCTGCATAGCTCCTTGAGCACTGCCAGGAGTGATCCCTAAGCACGGACACATGTGGCCCCAAACTCCTAGCCTCCCTCCTTCCAAAAAAAAAAAAAAAAAGCCCAGGGTGCATGCATGCTGTAGAGAAGTGATGGAATTGACCCGGATAAGCTTTCCAGTGGCATTCTGCCTCTCGAGGACAGGACCCCCCACCGACTGGGCGTGTGGGGAGTTGCAAACTTGAACATGTGCCGTCAGCTCTCTGGAAGCCTGGCGGGATCCCTTGCACAGGGTGAAGGTCAAAGGAGGCGGCAGGAAACCTCCCCCCACACACACACAGGGGCCTCGGCAGGACGGGGCTGGCCTCTGGAAGTCTGGTGCTATCTGACCTAGAACAGATGGCCCCTCTCGCGTCACACACCGTCACCTCCTCTTTCCAGCCCTTCCCACACCCGACAGCCCAGAAATCCCACGGTGGCAACCAACTGTCCTCCTGCAGCTAGGAGCTGATGCGAGACATGGCTCCACCTAGTCAGCCCCGCACCGCACCGCACGGCAGAGCACGGCATGGGTCACCCCCAAGCTGCAGGGGTCCTCGGACACAGAGGCCAAGGACTGACCCTGCAGCCTGTGAGGGCCCCGCCCTGTCCAGCAGGTAGGACCCTTTGTGGGGCTGAGGAGGGGACGCAGCCGAATGAACAGACACAGAGACAGAGGGAGGAGGAGAAAAGGAGAGAGAGCACTTTATTCACTAGCAGCTACAGCATTTTATACTTGCCTGCTGGGAGGCAGGTAGTGGTATGCGTGCCCGGACCCCGTACAAACAGTAGTCAATCACAGATCGTGACATGTTCATCTATCATGTCAGGCACGGGTATCGGCTAGTGGAATGGTAAGGTCAGTAAGGTCAGTAACGGCGACCTTGTTAGAGAAGTTTTAATTAGGCCCCTGTTTGAGAAGTGCCAGGCTCTGCCTTACTTGAAGATAAGAGCCAGGATTGAAATATGGCTTCCTACATCTCCCCCTGTTTTGTTTTAAATTAACTGTGGTCAGGGGAGGCATTGTCCGGTATCCCTTGTGACAAAAAAACTCCATTTTTGCAGGGAGAGGAGGGAAGGGATGATCGGGTCTATGCAGGGGGCTCCTCAAAGGCCCCATCAGTCCCTAGTCTTGGAGTAACCTCTATGCTATACCGGAATACCTCACAGGGAGCCGGGCCCGGGTATCAGCCCTCCCTTGCAGTGCTTTGCCTGGCAACCTGATCCACTAGAAGAAATCCTTGGGAGCCCGGCATCCTTCAAGGTAGAGAACTGGGGGAAGATGAGGTATGAATCTGAACAGAGGCGTCAGTGTTCTGCAAATCAAAGCCAATGATAACGAACCTGTATAGGCTTGGCTTCTAGTTGCTGAATTTGTTGTCTAATAAAAGCCAAGATTTGATTAAAAATGCAAGGGCCAACAGTAACTAACAATGATACAGCTGACAGTGGACCCAACAAGGGGAGTAAGTAACCTTAAATCCTACTCTAAGCTAGTCATGGAATCGCTGACCACTCCTGTGTGATCTGCAAAAAAAAAAAAACTAAAAAACAGCATTAAAACAGCATTCCTCCCCTAGGGCAGCACATAATCCTCCCCTGTTGCAACAATAATAAGTCCAGTCCTCTCCTGTTCTGCAACACCACTTCAGACAGGAACTGGGGGATGTCTCGAGATGACTGATGGGGTTTCGATCCTCTCCAGGTCCTCATCAGTAGCTGTTCGAAGGGATGAGAATCTGCTCCGTTGGGTTGTGAGTGAATTGATACCAGTCCCAGCTCCTGCCAGTCCAGTTCCAAACAGCGTGGCTATGGTTAGAGTGGATATCACCTTCCTCTCCTGAATGGGATGATGGGTTACCTGTGGGGATAAAGAATCTCCTTCATAGTATAGGATTCAGGGAAGTACAGTGACCATCACATAAAATTTATATAGTTCCATGTTGAAAACATTGATTTTTCCATGATCTAAGAGCACTGTAACAGGAGTCTTGGTACTAGAACAATTCTGCAGATATATTTAAACAGTTTTTACAATAATATAGATTGATTAGTTTCTTTTCCTCAAAACACAACCTCAAACTTCCTTTACATCCATTACATCCTGTAACTTTTCCATTTCAAAAACAATTACACTTGGGGGCTGGAGAGATAGCACAGCGGGTAGGGCGTTTGCCTTGCACGTGGCCGACCCGGGTTCAAATCCCAGCATCCCATATGGTCCCCTGAGCACAGCCAGGGGTAATTCCTGAGTGCAGAGCCAGGAGTAACCCCTGTGCATCGCCAGGTGTGACCCAAAAAGCCAAAAAAAAAAAAAACAATTACACTTTGCTTTTCTACTTTTCACTGATGATATCTCCATACATTATCTTTCTGACTTAAGACATACATCTATAGTCATCCCACAAGTTTAAACTCACTGAAATTGGTACAACATGATCTCACAAGTTTGGACACAAGTTGACAATCATCTTATTTAACATGGCAAAACTACTCTGTAGTCACAAACATTATATCGGTTCTTATAGATTTTCAAAAAGTTTTAAAGATACTCACAACTAAAGTTCTTACAACATATATTAACCTGGAGACATCTTTAGAATTCTGATTTCTAGGAACACTTTTTAAGATTAAAACACTCATAGATTACCATGAAACAGTAAGGATTCTACACTGGTGTACAAAATTCTCTGAAGTTCAGGATTAGGTTGGTACCGTAAATCCCAGACTAAGTCCTCAAGCCAATTCAGCCTGTGCTTCCCCATTTGGGTTCTGTTTTGCTGAGTCTTCTTTAGATTTTCTTGTGACTTCCAGCTGAGATCTGCTCTGGGCTGAAGTTTGGAGTGTTGGAGTCTCAGGTGGTCTGGAGACTGAGCCAGGAGGATGAATTTTACTCCAGATGAGGCCGTAGCAGGATCCAGAATGGATTAGTAGGTCTGTCATCTGTTAAAATATAAGCAGAGACCTTTCCTCCTACAAGGAGGTTTCCCACCATTTCTTTTTTGTGTGTTCGTCAGATTTTAATGCAAATATAAGGATCAGTTGTTTCCCAAGCCCTTTCTCATTTACAAAGTTGCAAGAGCCAGATACCTAGAAGAGTTAACAAAGTAAATTAGCAAGTCTTATCTGCTGAGCAAAAGTGTGATTAGAATTCACTGTTGAGGGGCTGGAGCGATAGCACA
Organism: Sorex araneus; assembly: GCF_027595985.1. NCBI lineage: Eukaryota > Metazoa > Chordata > Mammalia > Eulipotyphla > Soricidae > Sorex > Sorex araneus. The sequence goes on from NC_073302.1 coordinate 290,968,500, forward strand.
GCGGGTAGGGCGTTTGCCTTGCACGCGGCCGACCCGGGTTCGAATCCCAGCATCCCATATGGTCCCCTGAGCACGGCCAGGGGTGATTCCTGAGTGCAGAGCCAGGAGTAACCCCTGTGCATCGCCAGGTGTGACCCAAAAAGCAAAAAAAAAAAAAAAAAAAAAAAAAAAAAGAATTCACTGTTGAGGTTAGGGAGGGTCTGCATATCCAGTCTGACGGAGGCAGAGCTTGCTGAGCTGGGAATGCAGGGGGATGGGTGGATCCAGGGAAAATCTTTAAAAATTCCCAAAGTGACAACTGAGATTAACCCCTTATAATCCTGAGCTAAGTAGCTTTAAAAATTTTAGTTACCAGAAGTCTCAGAGATCAAATAAAACACAGGTACAATAAGTTTTTCAACCAATTCTGCAACTCTAGAAAATAATATTTTAAACTGAAGCATTATTCTTTGAACCTGTTTTCATAGATCACAATTATTTCAACTCACAAGATTCTCTAGGTCAAATAATTCTAATCCAGTGCAGATATAAATACATACATTGGTATAATAGCATAAGACTTTTGGACCATCAATTTTTGTGAAACACGGTAAAAACTAATTTGACTTAATTTTGATAGTTTTTGTACTTTAGTTCAAATCATGAGCTTTCTAACTTTAACAATTCTACAATACAAACATGCTTTAAAACACAGAAAGAGCCCTTTGGGTATATATATATATATTTTTTAACCAAACTTTGATAATAGCATAGAAAAAAACATTTGGACTGTCAATGTTTATGGAAACATAAGAAAACTTTATTTATTTTGAGGGTTTCTGTACCTCTGTTGCTTGAAAAACAGCTAAATTCCTCATTAAAATTGACTGAGGCTTGTAAGATAAAGCCTTGCACTCTCTGAATTCTTATTTCACTTTTTAGTTTTCTGGCTCTAGTTCTGTAGCTTTTTCTAGATAGTACAGATACTGGAATTCAAAAGAATTTCAACTGTTAATAACTATTAATGTTCTTCCAATAAGAAATTTAGACTAAAAATTTCAATTTCGTTGTAGGCGCCACATTCTAATTAGAAATCTTTGTTTAACCTGATCTAACAAGTTCCAAAGATACCTAGATCTTTTAAATTGCTGGGCTTCATATCACTCTGATCTCCCTTGATTTTGTCTGCCCAGGTCTAATAATTACTGGCTTCAAACTAGCTCTAACACTCAAGTGTTCCACAGACAGACAAACAGACAGACAGTAAGTTCACTAAAAACACCACACGTACATGTGCACACGTCTGCAGTTGATCAATCGATTTGACCCTTCAGAAATGGCAGGGAGAAAACTGACAGACTGAGAAAGGAAGGAGCAGTCCCCAGGGCAAAGTTAAGCCCTGTCGGCCGATTGGGAACATTGCTCCCCGTTTCCCTGCCTGACCAGCCAGTTCCCTGCCTGTTAAAAATGGGTCTAGAAAGCGCTTTTGTTTATATAAGCCGGCAAAACCTTTTCAAAATTGTTGAAACCTAAGGTGGTCAGATGCTAGCATTTTTCTTTCTTGGTCAAGATTAGTTCTGAGGTGGGGAACTAGTATTTTCTTATCAAACTTGGGGATAGGCTACCTTAGTGATATACTTTTTCATTCCTGATATTATTAAACACTTAACCACATAATCTTACATTTTCCTACCTTCTCTGCTGATAATAATAAGCAGAACTAAGAGAAAGATAATGAGACAAATACAAGCATTAAAGGCACACACACAAAGCACACTCCTGCACTTGCTCGGACGGGTCCTTCTTTCACGCGGGAGCACACCCCACTCACCACATTCACACTGAGATTCCTGAACCTGCCCTACAGATGTCCACATTATCTTTGGTCTTATCCCCCTGACAATGGGGTTGCTGGTAATCTAGAGAGCAAAAAAAAAAAAAAAAATGATTTTCAATCGCCTTTTCTATGAGAACTAGGGATTCTCGGGCCCTGTTCTTTAATATTGTGCGGGATGTGGCACAGAGGTCCAATCCGGCTGAGTAGGGGATGGCTCTGCAAATGGATTGGACGCCGATAGGCTGAACGGCCCATGATTTTGAGGAGCCCCAGTCATGGGAGGGGGAGCAGATTGGGGGCCCTGGGGCTGGCCCCGAATCCAGTTTCCCGGCCCGGCCCTCTGGCAGCACTCTGACATCCAGTGGAAACCCTGTTTACACACAGGACAAGGAGTTTTAGGTCTGGGCTGCGGTTTTTTATTGGGGCAGTTTTTTGAAAAATGTCCAGGCTGCTGACAGCCAAAGCACAGCTTGTTCTGGCTGTTCGCTGGTTGAATGGCAAGTTGTTTGAAAGCAGCCCCTATAGCAAGCCCTATTTTTTGGGTGGTGGGATCAACATCTGAGCATAGCCGGATGTATTCTGAAAGAGTCTTCCCACGCTTATGGGGGCGGAGTGCGGCCTGGCAGGTGGAGTTAGCATTCTCATAGGCCAGGTGGCGGATCAACTCATTATCTGTCTCTTCGCTTCCCATAAGTTTTTCAGCTGCCTCCGTGAGGCGCCCTATGAAATCACTATAGGGCTCATTAGCTCCCTGAAGAACCTTAGCTAGGGATGTTACGACTGACCCTTTAGAGGGAAGCCTCCTCCAGGCCCGGAGGGCAGCCGTTTGTATCTGGGCAAGTAGCCCTGGGGGAAATTGAGCCTGCACCTCATTAGAATCGAAGGGTGCTTGGCCCTGAAGTTTAGCAAAGACCCAGGATGAGGAAGAGCCTCCTGCCGTGACATTGCTGCGTGCCATGTCTTGGCATTGATCAGAATAATCTGTTTTCCACAAGAGATAGTCTCCTCTACTCAGGACAGCCTTAGCGACTGAGAACCAGTCGTTTAGCGTGAGCCATCCCTCACTAAGGGAGTCCAAGAGGCCAAGCGTAAAAGGAGCAGTGGGGCCGCAAGAAGAGACAGCAGCCTTTAAATCTTTCAGGTCCCCGAATTTTAATCTATTGTAGCTTTGGCGGATTGGTGCTTGAGGAGTTACGTCCTGAGGGGGATTTACCTCTTCAGGATGTGCCCCTTCCTCAGGCTGATAGGCCTCCTCAGCTTCTCTATCTGAGGAATCATCATCGGGTCGAGCCGTGAAGGAGGTGGGGTAATTGAGGGCCTGAGAATGGGACCTGGTAACTGGGAAGGCAGCCACGGGTTTTAAAACTAGAGTGTGGCGGGGTGAAGGAGAGACTGAGCTTTTCTTACTAGGCCCTTGAGAAAGGCTAGGTCCTCGAGAGAGAGTAGAAGGCTGCAGGGCACTCACAAGTTCCTTATCCAGCTGCCTTATTTGAGTCAAAAGTTGGACATACTCCTGCTTCTGTTGGAGAACTGCGCGTAAAGCAGCAGTGTCCCGGGCAAGCTGGCGGACTGTCTCACTGGTGTCATAGGAGGAATTAAAAAAGGCAGTGGCGTGGGACAGATAAGGGGGTGGCTGTTTTCCTGATGGGGGCCAAGGGGCTGAGGGCTGATACCTCGCCACCTCATTTTCCAGGATAGCCCCATCCTCCGGGGGCAGGAATTCGGATTCTGGAGGGGGGGGATCAGAGATGCCAGAAATCACAGGATAAAGTCTCGGAGGCGCCTTTGCTTGGGAGGGCTCAGATAGGGGAGCAGGATGGTCAGAGTCTATAGTGGTGGAATTTGAGGAGTCAGCCTCCTGCATTGGGGGGGGCTCATTCCTACAGACTGAGGGAGCCTTAGAACTCTTATACCTTTTCCTCAAAAAAGTCTCACATTCGGAAACAAGGTGCTGAGTCTCTGGCTGTCTTTGTTGCCTCTTAAGAGTCTCATTTATTAAGTTCCAATAAGAAAAGGCAGAAGTAGGGATTTTTTCAGGACCATACTGTTCATAATAATTTTCCATACAATCACCTACTCTGGCCCAATTCTTTTCACTAATAATCCCCTCCTGAGGGAACCAGGGCCAAATATCTTCTATAAAGAGAAAAAATTGCACTAGGTCTTTTTTCTTTACTTTTACTCCACGGTCTTTAAGGAAGTTTTTCAGGGCTTTGACAAAGGGCTCCTTTTTAGAGAGTGTTTGTCCCATAATTTTAGGAAGTAAGGGAGTGGAATTTATCTTTATCAGCGGGAAAAGCACCTTTCGAAAATGCAAATAGTAATAAAAATAAGGATAGTGAGAAAAACGATGCAAATAACAGGGATTTCCCAGGGGTGAACACAGACGAAGGAAACAGAAGATAAGCAGGCCATAAAACAAGAAGAGAAAAAAGAAAGGGGCACTGGGAGGCTGTTTCTGCCAACTCGACAGAAATGAGAACACAGGAGAAAGGGATTCAAGCTTCCACCAGTTACTGTCTTCACTGGGAGGCTGTTTCTGCCAACTAGACAGAAATGAAAACATAGGACAAAGAGATTCAAGCTTCCACCAGTGACTGTCTTCACTGGGAGGCTGTTTCTGCCAACTAGACAGAAATGAGAACATAGGACAAAGAGATTCAACCTTCCACCAGTGACTGTCTTCACTGGGAGGCTGTTTCTGCCAACTAGACAGAAATGAAAGCATAGGACAAAGAGATTCAAGCCTTCCACCAGTGGCTATCTTCACTGGTAGGCTGTTTCTGAGCTAACTCGACAGAAATTAAAGTACAGAAAGAAATGGTCACTGGCAGGCTGTTTCTCTAACTCGGCGGAAATGAAAGCACAAAAGGCACAAGAAGGGTGGGGGGGGGACGGGGGCACTCATAACAAACCACTCAGATGCATGTCTGGCCAGTGAGGAACTTAGCCATAGTGGATCAGCCTGAGATGTGACTTGCGGCCGGTGTCTAAACCAGCACCACCCTAGACCATATGTTCCTCGTGGAATCGCAGACAGCCCACTTGGACTCCGTAACCTTAAAGGGATCTTAAGGATGCCAAGTCGTGGAGCCACAGACTCAGTACAAGGACGAGGACGTCCAAGACTGCACAATCACTCACTCACACACACACACACACACACACACACACACACAAGACAAGGGAATTCAAGACTTTCCGCCAGTGACCGTCTCGTCCTTAACACTATACTGTCAAGTCTGGTCTCATGCCAGGGTGTGACGAGACTGTATTCAAGCCCGGTCCCAAACCAGGGTGTGCGCCAAGAGAGAGGCGACCCTCAGAGATACTCACTTCTTCGTGAGTCCGTCGGCCAAAGTGAACTTGACCGGGTGTTCGGTGATCCCCTATTGCCCCACGTTGGGCGCCAGGTGTGAGGGCCCCGCCCTGTCCAGCAGGTAGGACCCTTTGTGGGGCTGAGGAGGGGACGCAGCCGAATGAACAGACACAGAGACAGAGGGAGGAGGAGAAAAGGAGAGAGAGCGCTTTATTCACTGGCAGCTACAGCATTTTATACTTGCCTGCTGGGAGGCAGGTAGTGGTATGCGTGCCCGGACCCCGTACAAACAGTAGTCAATCACAGATTGTGACATGTTCATCTATCATGTCAGGCACAGGTGTCAGCTAGTGGAATGGTAAGGTCAGTAAGGTCAGTAACGGCGACCTTGTTAGAGAAGTTTTAATTAGGCCCCTGTTTGAGAAGTGCCAGGCTCTGCCTTACTTGAAGATAAGAGCCAGGATTGAAATATGGCTTCCTACAGCAGCCAACCTGGGAGACCCCTCCAAACACAGGGAGATGGGTGCCCCATCTTGACCATGGCTGCTTCAGAAAGTTCTAGAACAACTAGCACCGAACTCTGGAAAAAAAATAGCAAAGGGCATAATTTGGGGGTGCAGGTGCCCTGTTTGGCCGCACGCACTGGCCTGGTAGTGCAAGCTCTAAGCTTGGCCCTTCCTTGTTTGAGGAGTTGCCTGGCGGTGCCCCCCAACTGCCGGGAGGACCCGGGGTTGGTCTCCCCACACCCTTACCTCTTTGGCGATCGCTTTCCTGTGGTCGGGGGTAATGTCAGGTTCAGAGGCACTATGTCTTTTTCCTAATTTTATGGAGGTGGCGTGATTTACAATGCAGTTTGTGAAGTGGGTAAAGGGATATACATGATAACCTTTCAGTAGCTGTGTTGTAACTCATAATGCCCAAAAGGAGAGAAAGACAGAGAGAGAGAGAGATAGAGAGATAGAGAGACAGAGACAGAGAAGGACTGAGAGAGATAGAGACAGAGACAGAGAGACAAAGACAGAGAGATAGAGACAGAGGGACAGAGAGACAGAGAGAGACAGAAACAGAGGGAGGGAGGAAGAGAAAAAGAGAGAGATAGACAGAGAGACAGAGACAGAGAAGGACTGAGAGAGAGAGATAGAGACAGAGACAGAGACAGAGACAGAGAGACAGAAACAGAGGGAGGGAGGAAGAGAGAGAGAGAGAGAGAGAGAGAGAGAGAGAGAGAGTGCCTGCCACCACAGAGGCGGGCTGTAGGGAGGGGGGTGGCATGAAGGAAATGGGACACTGGTGGTGGGCTGGGTGCTGGAACATTGTCTGACTGAAACCCAATCATGAACAGCTCTAGTGGTATATCTCACGGTGAGTCCATTAAAAAGTTTATATATAAAAGAGGGCAGGGCTGGAGTGATAGCACAGCGGGTAGGGCGTTTGCCTTGCACGCGGCCGACCCGGGTTCAAATCCCAGCATCCCATATGGTCCCCTGAGCACCGCCAGGAGTAATTCCTGAGTGCAGAGCCAGGAGTAACCCCCGTGCATCGCCAGGTGTGACCCAAAAACCAAAAAAAAAAAAAAAAAAGAGGGAGAGAAGTGCCTGCCATCAAGGCAGGCGGGGGTGGAGGTGATAGGAGGGAAACTGGGTGATAGGAGGGAAACCGGGACCGTTGGTGGTGGGGAATGTACCCTGGCGACTGGACGGGCGTTGGAACATTGCACGTCTGCAATCACAAGCAACTTTGTAACTGTATCTCACAGGGACTCAATCAAAAAAGAATAGAATTAAAACCCCCACCCCCTGCAAAAATAATCCCAATACAGTTTGTGACTTTCAGCACAGTGTGGCTGCAGTTTCCGCACACGGCCCCTCCCCCAGTGCCGTGGGCCGCAGCCTCTCCGCCTCAGTTCTGTCCGCTGCTCCTCAGGGTCCCTGTGACTGGCCGTCGGTCACTCCACACCATGTCTCCTTCTGGCCTCCACACGAGAGGGCTCCTCTGACTCAGCACGATGCACTCTACGCTCGTCCATGTCGTCTGGCTTCAGATTGGGTTGTCGTTTCGCAGTGCTGGGGATCAAACCCAGGACCTCACACAGGCCAGACAAGGTCCTTGCCACAGAGCTCCAGTCACTTTAAGGAACTTCCGGACTTTCACCTGATTCAAATCAGGCCAAACTTCATCTTTTTCTAGAGCTGCATAATATTCCGAGGTGCGTGTGTGCAGTGGCTCCTTTATCCACCCACGCCTCTGTTCTTGGGCGTCGGGATGGTTTCCGGTTCTCATGGTTTCCGGAGGCAGGCGGGGAGCTGCGGATTCTCCCCGTCCCTCAGCTCCGGAGCACTTGAGTTCTAAGGTGCGGTTCTCAGCCACCGCGCCTCGTGCAGCAGTGAACACAGGGAATGTTTCTCAAAAGATCGCTTTACTGGGGACAGATGCCGAGAAGTGGAGTCACTGGGTTGTCTGGAAGCTTCAGTCTTGATTTTGGTTTTGTTTTGGGGCCACCCCTGGTGGTGCTCGGGGGTCCTGTGATTCTGCACTCAAGAATCACTCCTGGCGGTACTTAGGGGACCATCTGGGATGCCCGGGATTGAACCCAGGTCAGCTGTGCGCAGGGCAAGTGCCCTACCTACAACTTTATGTCTCCGTATTGATTTTTGCCCTCTGGTATTGATAATTTACAGAAGTGTCCAGAATGGCTAAGCCAGAGACATTCCCTCCAGCAGGGGGTGAGGGTTCCCGCCCCACCCCCCACATGCAGGGGCAATATTTTGATGCATCATTGACATATGTTCAAACGCACTTAGTGAAAACCATAATTAATGGATCATATTTAGTATGAATATGATATATATTCATATATACATGAAATCGTCTTTTGGCCTGTCTCCTGAGTCACGGCAGACCCCTCACCCTCCAGCCAGAGAGCAGGTGGTTCCTGGTGGGTTCCATCTGGGGCGGGAGTGGGGGGGACGTGGGGGCCCCCTCAAGGGCATGGTCTGGTCAGCGGCTGGGAATGCCGCGTTCCTGAGGGGCTGCTGAGGACGGAGCAAGAGGGCTGGGTTGGGAGGCTGGCGGGGAAGTGTGGATTCTCCCCGTCCCTCAGCTCCGAGCACTTGAGTTCTAAGGTGCAATGTGTGGGATTCCGGGGGCCCCCTGGGCCTTTCCTGTCATCCCCTACACCACCTGGCTCCCAGTCTCTGGGGGAGAAGGATGGGAGCCCGGGAGGCCAGGGTGTCTGGTTAGGGCGGACGAGCAGAGAGAGAAACTGGGGGGCTGAGGGGCTTATGGTGGGGAAGTCTGGAGGCTGTTAGCGTGAAAGGACACCCCTACTTTAAGAAAGAAGCCACCCCAAGACCACATCCCTGCTAACAAACCCTGTCACTCTTGGGGGTAGGGGAAGTGGGGTGAGTAGTAGGGACAGAACCCACCCCTCCCCGATCAGGTATTCCCTCAGAGGGGGTTGGGAACAGCACAGCCAAGCCACCAGATTCAGTTAATGTGCGAGACAAAGGCCAAAGACAATGAAGAGATAAAGAAAGTCCTGAGCATCCGTGGTTGGATGTGTACCAAAACTCTAAAAGCATCAAAGTCTCCAAAATCATGGCCAAAGCCCAAATTAAATGAGAGAGAGAGAGAGAGAAAGAAAGAGAGAGAGAGAAAGAAAGAAAGAGAGAGAGAGAAGAAGGGAGGGAGAGGGAGGGAGAGGGGGAAAGAGAGAGGGAGAGAGAGAGGGAGAGAGGGGAAGAGAGAGAGATAGGGAGGGAGAGGGAAAGAGAGACAGGGAGAGGGAGGGAGAGAGAGGGGGGAGGGAGAGAGAGAGGGAGAGAGAAGAAGAGAGGAAGGGAGAGAGGGAAAGAGAGAGGGAGAAGGAGGGAGGGAGAGAGGGGAAGAGAGAGAGATAGGGAGGGAGAGGGAAAGAGAGACAGGGAGAGGGAGGGAGAGAGAGGGGGAGGGAGAGAGAGAGGGAGAGGGAGGGAGGGAGAGGTGTCTGCCATAGAGGCACGCTGTGGAGGGAGGGGGGATGGGTGGGGGGAAACTTGGGGCATTGGTGGTGGGAAGTGGGAAATGTCCACTAGTGAAGACACGGGTGTTGAAACACTGTATGATTGAAACCCAACCTAAACAACTTTGTAACTGTGTATCTCACGGTGATTCAATTAAAAATAAGTTTAAAGACTTAAAGAGAGTGCAGCCACGTGGGCTTTCCCACTTCGCAGCGCCCGCAGCCCCAGTATGACTGTGGAAGACGAGGGAGCTGCTTTGGACACCAGCAGCCCGCCAGCAACCTGCAGTATGTGATTTGAGCGTTTCCGCCAGGCCCCCCGTGCGGGGGCCCGGTATTTCTCTAGGTTTTCCCATCTTATGAGCACCATAAAAGGGTAAAAGATTGTAGTGATAGAATTTCAGGCAGAATTTTCCCTGGACTTTATAGAGAAACCCAAAACCGCGCGGCCGCTGCTGCGGCCGCGCAACCTAATGTCATCTTAGTATCAGCAATATGTAATGGTTCCTTCTTAATGGGTCGGACTTTTGTGGGAGATCCTAACAAGAATAGTAAGTCTTTTGCTGAAATATTGAAGGCAATCAAAGTGGTAGCCATCTCTCTAGACTGAACTAAGCTATATCCCCACGCCGGCTGAGAAGAAATATCCTTCTTTCTCGGGAAGAAACGCGGCGTGGTGTCAAACGTAGTGTGATGTCCATTAAGCAAACAGACCTGGTGGCGTGGGAATGGGATATAAGGGGAAAAATTGTGTACATGGAACAGCGGGACGCTGGTGGAATCTTGAGCCGGAGTCGATACCAGCGCAAGACCTTCAGTTCCAGAAACTGCTTGCAGACACTCTACTAGACTATCAACTAAGCCAGAGCCCCACGCTGGCTGATGACAGGAAATAACCATCCTCTTCGGTTTGTTTTCCCTTTGTCAGACAGCGTGGCGATTACTAAACAGGCGTGAACTCGGTGGCGCAGGACAAGGGGGAAAAAGAAAAGTTATGTAACAAACAGCGGGACTTAATATCTCTATATTCTTAGCAATGGAGAGCTATCAAATGCTTCCTTGGCAGTAGGACTGTCTTTTTCTTTTTTGGGGGGAAACCCCAGCAACGGTAGTGAGTTGTGTGTTGAAACATGGAATGTAATCGAGATAAAGTGTAAACGAAGTGAAACTTATCATGTACAAGGGTGGGGACTGGGGAGGTGGGAGGGGGCGGCAGATATACTGGGGGGGTTGGTGATGGAAGATGGGCACTGGTGAAGGGAAGGGTGTTTGAGTATTGTATAACTGACATAATCCTGAGAACTATGTAACCCTCCACTTGGTGATTCAATAAAAAAAATTAAAAAAAATAAGTTTAAAAAGGAGAAATGTTTAAAAAAGGGAATTAAATTTCTCCCTCAGAAAGAAAAAGGAAAGAAAGAGAAAGGAAGAGGAAGGAGAAAGACAGAGAGAAAAGAAAGGAAGGAAGGAGAAAGAAAGAAAGAAAGAAAGAAAGAAAGAAAGAAAGAAAGAAAGAAAGGAAGGAAGGAAGGAAGGAAGGAAGGAAGGAAGAAAGAAAGAAAGAAAGAAAAGGAAGGAAGAAAGAAAGGAAGAAAGGAAGAAAGAAAGAAAGAAAGAGAGAAAGAGAAAAGAAAGAGAGAGCGAGAGAGCGAGGAAAGGAAGAAAGAGGTCGGCGGTTAATCAGAAGAGCTCTCTGCCCTCTGATATCTGACACTCATGGAACAGAGTTAGCAGTGGCCGGATCGGAAAGCGCAGCCCCCTGATGAAGGCTCGGTGGTTTGGGGGCACCGGGAGGGAGGCCGCCCAGCTGTGGGTGTGAGCTGGACGGGGCCAGGCTGGGCCCCGGGAGGGCAGGGGAAGGACGGAGCAGTGGCCTCCTGCGAGGGGCATGCAGAAGCAGAGAGAAGGGCAGAGGGCAGCTGCACACAGAAGGCCTGGCTCCCACCCGCAGGCTGGGTGCCTCGAGCCCACCGGGAGGGACCCCAGGGCTGGGGGGAAGCTCTGGAGCACCATCCAGGAGCCCCCTACCCTCGGACCAACAGAAAGCAAAGGAGCCGGTTCTCCCGGACCGTGATAGACTCGGTCACCGTGGAGCCCTGTGCACACACACGCTCCCAACGCTGCTCGTCAGGAAGGCATATCCCCCCCCCCCAACCCCCCAGGTCTCTGATTGTTAAATATTTGCCAACACATCGCTGATAAGATAAGAGGGGTTGACTGGCAAGTCTCACTTAAGAACTATGTGGGTGACGCTTTTATTGGTGTTTTCCGAGAGATTGATATTGACCACTTTTTCACACGCTCCGAGAAGGGCTCATCTTGCTTCCCGGGAGAGATGCTTTTTGTTTCCCATTGTAAGAACCACTGCTGCTGGTCTCCTTGCAATCCTTGGTCATCCGTCCAGGACACACGTCCTTTCTCAGAAACCGGGGTCTGTAAATATTTCCCGGTGGGCTAGGGCTTGTCTTGGAACAGCGTCCCTTGAGACGTGAGCAGTTTTCTTCAGCGTGGGTAATGGAAAGTGAGTCCCATTTTCAGGCTTCTGTTCCCGTTTCTATTCTTCCCACTTCTAAGATCACCGGCCTCTGCCAGTGTGAGATCCTCCTGACTCTGGTGTGAGTGCTCCTCAGTGAGAGGACGTGAATGTGCGGTGTGGTGTGTGCCAACTCTTTGGCAGATGTTGCTCGGGGGGCATCCGCCATCCCCGGTGGTCCTCGGGGCTTATTCCTAGTTCTGCACTCAGGCATGGCAAACTCAGGGGTTCCTACAGGGTGCTGGGGATGGAGCCTGGGGCGGGGGGCTCGTGCAAGGAGAGCATCCTGACTGTTCTACCATCAGTCAGGCGGCGGCCACTCTTCAGCACGGGGGTACCCAACCACCCTCCCCACACCGCTGCTCTTCCCTCACTCAGCCGTCCGATTGCCTCCATCACCACGCACTTGGCCCCCAGTGACTTAACCTCAGTTCCCTTCCCCTGGGTGACCACTGCTCTGTGTTTATAGCCGAGAGGGCTTGGGGCTTTATTTGCATTATTGCTTTTTGCTTATTTGCTTGCTGGTAGGCCACACCGGGCAGTTCTCCAGGCTCACTCCTGGCTCTGCGCTCAGGTATCACTCCTGGCGGTGCTCCGGGGACCATCGAGAGTGCTGGGAATCAAACCTGGGTCCGCTGCGTGCCAGCAAATGCCCTCCCTTGAACTGGACTATCACTCGGCGCCCTTGCCTTGTTGCTTTTCTCTGTCACGTACGAATAGTGCTTGTCTTTTCCTCTGGCTTTTGCAGCGAGCCTCCTACCTCTGCTTGTGTCCATGTTGTGGGAACAGCTACAATGTTTCTGGCCCAGCTGTGCTTCTTCCGCTTCCCCTTCACCTCCCCCTCCTTCCTGGATACTCAGTTTCCATCTCTCCGCTTTTCATATGTTTAGGGGCCACACCCAGAGATGCGGGGGACTCAAACTCAAGGTCTTGTGCTTGCTCAGCGCGCTCTCTTCCCGGATCCCTACCTGCGATACGATAAGGAAGGCTGCACGGAGGGCACAGATGCATTTGGTTGCTGTTAGCATTTCCCTGTTGAAGGAGGAAAGCCCAGAGAGTGGGCAGGATCCTGAGGGGCTGCCAGGCTCAGCACGGCGGCTGAGTCATCTCCGGGGGGCACAGCCCTGCAGTGTGAGCCGGCGGAGATGGGCAGGCCGGGAAGAAAGCGAGTCTAGCAGAAGCGAAGCCATAAATGAGTAAGTGCCAGATAGCAGAGCTGTGTTCTGTTCCAAGGGTCGCGAGACACGTGTCTGCCTACTGATTATGTAAGCCCCGTGTCACAGAATTGTTTGTTTGTTCCTGGAGCGATAGCACAGTGGTAGGGTGCTTGCCTTGCACACGGCTGACCCATGTTCGATTCCTTCGCCCCTCTCGGAGAGCCCGGCAGGCTACCGAGAGTATCCCGCCCCCACGGCAGAACCTGGCAAGCTACCTGTGGCGTATTTGATATGCCAAAAATAGTAACAATAAGTCTCACAGTGTGAGACGTTACTGGTGCCCGCTCAAGCAAATCAATGAGCAACAGGATGACAGTGACAGTGACAATGAATCATCATGATGAGCAGTTACAGATTTACAAACTTTCATTATTACACTTCAGTCATAAAATGATCGAGTACCCATCCCTCCACCAGTGCACGCACCACCAATGTTCCCAGTATCCGCTCCCCCACCCCACCCCTACCCCATCCCCCCAACTTGCCTCTGTGGCAGGCACTTTCCCCCTTACTCTCTATCTCCTTTGGGCGTTGTGGTCTGAAATGCAGGTAGGAAGTGGCCAACATGTTTGGTCCATCGTCTACTTTCAGCGTCTCCCAGCCTGAGTGAGCCCTCCAAGTAGATGCATATTTTTAAAAAATAAAATGAGGTGCTTCCAAAATACCAGGATACTAGAGTGAAGGGTTCAAGGCTTCCCATGGGGTTACCAAGCTCTGTCAAGGATAACTTTATAGGTTTACAGAGACCTGTACTTGGGTGGGGGGCGGGGGGTCAGAGATAACTCAGAGGACTAACAGCGCCCTGTGCGTGCAGGAAGGTGTACCCCTGGCAACACTAGCCCTGAGCACAGCCAGCAGTAGCCCTCAAGCGCTGCTGAGTCTGAATCCCGACATACACACACTCGCGTGCACACACACACACACACACACACACATAAAACAAAACAAAAAGAAAACTATTTTAGGGGCTCAGGGGAGGGCCTGAAGGGCTTCAGAGTATATGCAGAACAATGTGAGCCCCAGGACGCAATGCATGGTCCCCCAAACACCCCTGGGTATGGCCCTAAACGAAACCCTTCCCCCCTCAGCCTATTCTGACTCTCGGGTGCTGTGGCCCAGACTCCAGGGCCTTGTGGACAGGGCAGCGGAGAGGACTCTCAGCACTGTCCTTCCCGGCCCCCACGACCTTCACTGAGTCCCTCTAACGTTCATTTTCACTTCTCCAGAGCAAGGGCGGGTCTGAGTGTGTGCACGTGCAGGAGCAGGTACATGTAGGCACACGTGCATGAGTGCAGGGGTGTGTGTGCATATAAGCGGGTGCATCTGTGTACAGGTGTGCACGCACAGGTAGGTGTGTGCATGTACAGTGTGCATGGGTGTGCGTGGGTGCAGGTGTGTATGTACACGTGTGTGCATGTTAAGAGGGACTAAGTCAGCCTCCTGGGACGGGCTATGGTCGGCTCTGGGCGTCTTGAAGCCACAGAAGTGAGATCACGGCCAGGTGTGGGGACCATCCCCCAAGTGGCAGCTGTGCTGGTAGCTCTCGTGGCAAACTGCCGTTCTTCCTCGGGCTCTAAGCACAGTGCTCACCTCTCCCCTATGTCTTCAAGGGCTTCTCCTCCGGCACATCCTCAGCGTGGCACAGTTGCTTTCCACAGGCCACCCAGGTGGCACTTAGACCTACCTTCGTGGGCTCACAAAGCCCCTTCGAGAACCCGAGATTATACACAACGCCGGGCTTTGGGGTGACGGCCCCTGGCTTCAGCATTGGAGATCCACAGGTCTACAGCCAAGACTTCGGGGGGTAGAGAGATGGGACAGGGGGTGGCACTTGCCCTGAAGGTGACAGACATAGCAGTTCAATCCCTGCTACCCCATGGGGTCCCCGAGCCCACCAGGAGGCATCCCTGAGTGCCGGGCCGGGAGTAAGCCCTGAGCACCGCTGGGTGTGGCCCAGCACCTTCTCCGGCCAAATATTTAGCCATTACCATTGCCGGCTTGTCTCTGAACCCTCCATCCAGGGCAGAGGTCACGGGAGGAACACAGGGCCAAGGAGAGGTCCCCTCGGAAGCAGGCGGGCGTCACCGTCAGCTCGAGGGCTAGGGTTGTACCCCAGACGCCATATATGTAGCCACAGAAGTGAGTCGGAAAGACGACAGTCAGGGTGGGTATTTCTCTATAGTTGGAGAAGTTATTGAAATGTCCAGAGCCCCAGATTGTTATGTTTAATTACATAATGCATTTACGCCAAACAAACAGAAACATAAGCATGAACATTACCATAACTGTGTGATCTAGAACATGGGGTCAGTGATACTACAGCAGGGAGGGTGTTTGCCTTGCACGTGGCTGACCTGGGTTTGATCCTGGCACCCCATAGGGTCCCCCGAGCACCGCCAAGAGTGATTCCTGAGTGCAGAGCCAGGAGGAACCCCTGAGCATCACTGGGTGTGACCCAAAAAGCAAAACAAACAAACAAGCAAAAAAACCCTATAATAATTTTTTAAAAGAGAGAGAGAGAATACTATTTAAAAAAAGAAGAAGAAGATGGGTTAAGGCAAGAAGGAACCAGAGGAAAGAATAGACAGTTGCCAGTAAGAACAAGTCCTAAGAGGACAGCAGCTGCCCAGTGTGGGAGGGGTGGTCAGGAAGGGACTTGGGGACCCAGGTGGTGGGGACAGGGGCTCTGGTGCTGGGCGAGGGACAGTGACACTAGTAATATGCGCACAACTGCACCCATGGTAGTCTGCTACAAATGGAACGTCATCCTTAAGAAAGACAGTTTTCCTCCAGAACACGTTGAGCCCCTAAGCACAGAGGGGAACAGGCAACTCCCGGGATGGGAGTTTCTTATCTGCCGAGCAGACCAACTGAGGCCGCTTCCCACGGCACGGGAGGTGACAGGGTCTACGGGCCGGCTGTTCCCATTGGGGTGGCGTGAGGATGTGTGGAGATTAGATACCGCTCCCCCCGCCCCCACCCTCACAGGCTTGTTTGCTCTGTGCAGCTAATGTGCTGGACGCTCTCTGCAATCGTGTGACGGCTCTCGAGCCTAGTGACCAAGGAGAGCTCGTGTCCTTCCTGAAGATAACACACTGCTCACATTACCGGCCTCTGACTGAGATTTCTAGTTTTTATCTCTCCCTCTGGGTAGAAAAAGAATACATTTTCACTGGAAATAGTATTTGGAAAATTCTGAGATATCTATATGTATATCTCTATATCTATCTATCTATCTATCTATCTATCTATCTATCTATCTATCTATCTATCTATCCCAGAGGTAGTGTGTTTGCCTTGCACGTGGCTGACCTGCGTTTGATTCCTCTGCCCCTCTTGGAGAGCCCGGCAAGCTACCTAGAGTATCTCACCTGCATGGCAGAGCCTGGCAAGCTCCCCGTGGTGTATTTGATATGCTAAAAACAGTGACAAGTCTCACAATGGAGATGTAACTGGTACCCACTTGAGCAAACTCGATGAGCAACAGGATGACAGTGACAGTGATATATATATATATATGTGTGTATATATATAAATCTGAAGGTAGTTCCTGTTATTGTTATAATTTGGGGTTACTCCAGGCAATACTTAGTCCCCCTGTGTGATCCTTGAGGGTTCAAGTCCACTGGTGGTGAGGGCCTCTACGGTGAGATCCTGGGGCATGCGCCTGCAGCGCTGGGTTCGAACCCAGGCCCTTGAGTCCACAGATACATACTTGGTCCCTCGAGCCATCACCCTGCCCTCACTCACGCTGCTGTGAACGGTGCTTCTTCGCAGACTTTCCCTCCGGGCAGAAGTGGATGGACTTGGCCACATCACGCCCAGGATGCAGGTGCTTTCCCAAGTTTCCATTCTTCTCCTCGGTCTATTCCACGTCACTAAGCATCGACCCCAGGCCACGAATTAGTGTGGAACGATGGTTGGGGACTTCATTGGGTCCCGTCAGCCGTTCCTAAGACCGATTTTCACTGGGGCCTTGACGGTGGGTCCCGTTAGGGTGGTGCTAACAGCACTGCAAGGAACAGGCACTCGGAAACAGCTGCTCCACCCATGTCCCCAAACTTAACTCTTAGACATTGGATTTTTCTCAGTTAAAGGATACAAAAACCAAGCCGGAGTAAGAGCACAGCAGGTAAAGCATTTGCCTTACACGCGGCCAACCCAGGTTCGATTCCCAGCATCCCATATGGTACCCTGAGCTCTGCCAGGAGTGATTCCTGAGTGCAGAGCCAGGAGTCAGCCCTGAGCATCGCCAGGTGTGGCCCAAAAGGAAAAAAAAGAAGGATATGAAAACTACATTCTGCTCTTATTACATAATGCCAAATTGTCTTTCAGAAGTACTTTTCTCTCAGTGTGTTAAAGTCATTACCCAAAAGTATTGAACATAAAACACACTTTTTTTTTCTTTTTGGGTCACACCCAGTGATGCTTAGGGGTCACTTCTGGCTCTGCACTCAGGAATTACTCCTGGCAGTGCTTTGGGAGTAATATGGGATACCAGGGATCGAACACGGGTTGGCTGCGTGCAAGGCAAACGTCCTCCCTGCTGTGCTATTGTTCCGGCCCCTAAAACACACATCTTGTCAAAGCAATAATTTGGAGGGCTCCTGCCAACCCATCTTCAGGGAACGGGGGTACTCAGCCAACCAGTTTAGTTCTGGGGCCTGAGCAGGAGATTCTGTCCGGGTTCTTTGATTCCAGGGACCATACACTGAAGTGGTCTCACATTGGAGATGTTACAGGTGCCCGCCCCAGCAAACTGATGAGCAACAGGATGATAGTGACAGTGATATATATATATATATATATATATACATATGGAGGTGGCAGAGAGTCTCTTGCCCGCACACCTGGCTGTCTTCCCAGGTCCCCTCGGAGGGGATGGGCTCCAGCTTCCCTCCCCACCCCAAGAAGAGCTCCCGGAGGCCAAAGACCACTGGAACCTAGCTCCAGTCATGCTGGAGGCCCCTCTCCACACATTCGGACGGGCCTCATGCATGAAGGTACCGGCAGAGGAACGCCGGTATGTGTATGCAAAATCCAGTAACAAGCTGGATCTCATTCCCCTGACCCTGAAGAGCCCCCAGTGCAACATCCTTAGGAGGGCCGAGTCGAGATGGACTTCTAAGATCTCAGGGAAAGGACGAAATGAGATGTTACTGTGCCTGCCCAAGAAATCGGTGATTAACGGGATTTCGTGATTTCGTGATATGGAGGTAGTTCCTGTTATAGTTGTGATTTGGGGCATCTGCCCAGCAGTGCACCGTTCCCCGGAGGGTCTCCAGGGCTGCCCCCGGCCATGGCGGGGAGGCCAGGTGGTGCCGGGACAAAAGCAGGGTCAGGCCCTTGCAGACACACGCCCTCCCGCCGTCCCTTCCCTGGGCCCCACTAGGACGGTGAACACTGCTGCTGGTTCAGCGCCGGCCGCCCGGGCTGTGGGCACCCCTCACGGCGGGACACGAGCACAGCATTTTACGAGCACCTGGCCCATGACCGCCCGCCCACCCACCCGGGCCACCCACGCACGCCTCGGGCACCCGGGGTGGCCTTGCTGCCCTCTGCCTGCTCCTCCCTCCTCCCTCCTCCCCCTCCTGCCCCTGCCCTTGCAGGGCCCCGCTGCCCTCCACGTCCACGGCAGATGCGGGGGTCACTCCATCCGGTGCTCAGGCCGCCCTGCTCTGGGCCATTGCTCGCTGGGATCGGGTGTGATAAGGGTGAGGGATGGAGGCCACAGGTGGCGGGGCTTCGGGGGGCTCAAGGAGGAGCCCCAGGACCCCTCCAGTCCTGGGAAATGGCTCTGTTTGCTGTCATGGTGTTGGGGCTGGCAAGTGGAACACACAGAACTGAGCTTCATTGGAGACTCTGGCAAACCAGCTCCGGCCAGAGAGGGTCTTCCTGCTGCAAGGGAGCCGAGCCCGGGGGCGTGGTTCCCCACCTCCCTGACCCCGCCATGCCGATGATGCCGATGATGCCGGGCATGCGGAAAGGAGGAAGCAGCCGGCCAGTGAGAGGGAGGGCGGGAGGGAGGGCTGTGGCATCCCATTGTGATTAGTTGAGCGACTGGAAAATCCAGAAACCCACGCATGGGCAGGCTCCGAGTTCCCACGGTGCATGGACTCTCCTGCACGTCCCAGGCCAGCCGAGGCTGCCCCCTCTGCGACAGGGCCCGGGGTGGGGAGAAAAGGCCCAGAGAGGGCCAGGGTGGGTCACCGTGTGGCACTAGATCATCTCAGTGACTCCCACACGCCGGCTGGGCCCGGGGGTGGAGGCTGGAGACCGGTGTGGGCTGGTGGGAGCCCCTGGGTGCCCGCACAGCCCCGAGGGAGGGTGCGAGGGGGCAGGCCTGGCCTGGGGCCCCTCGTGGACGCCCGGCCACGCTGCCCTGGCCACATCTCGGGGCCGGGTGATGATTCTGCACTTCGCCCAGAGGTTCGAGCGTCTTGTCTAGGGCTTCTTCTTGTCTCAGAGAAGCCCTAGAAACGTGGCGCAGGTCTTCCTCGGGGAGGACTGAGGAGACCCCAATTTCCCACCACGGTGCAAGCAAGATACCCTGAGAAATATTATTGCTGTTACTTTTATTTATTTGGTGCCACACCCGGTGGGGCTCAGGGGTCACTGCTGGCGGTTCTTTTCTTTTTTTTTTTTTTCTTTTTGGGTCACACCTGGCAATGCACAGGGGTTACTCCTGGCTCTGCACTCAGGAATCACCCCTGGTGGTGCTCAGGGGACCATATGGGATGCTGGGAATCGAACCTGGGTCAGCTGCGTGCAAGGCAAATGCCCACCCCGCTGTGCTATTGCTCCAGCCCCTGCTGGCAGTTCTTAGAGGCACCATATGTGCTGCTAGGGGTGGAACCCAGGTTGGTCACATGCAGGGCAAGTGTTTTAACCCCTGAACTATTTCTCTAGCCCACACCTTGGTTTTTGAAAGCAAATATTTATCTTAGAGACTTTTCTAAATCAGTCTTCATAGAGCTTCTTTTTCTGAAAGGTTGTTTGTTTTTTGGGGAAGGGTGGGGGTCACACCTGCCTGTACTCAGGGACCCCTCCTGGAAGGGCCTGGAGACTATACGAGGTGCCAGGGAACAAAAATGGTTGCTTCTAAAAAACACCAAACAATTTATTTCAAACTGCGTGGCAAGAAGTTAAACAACAACAACAACAACAAAAGGGTGTGAGATGGAGAGCCCCCCTCCCCGGCACCCTCCCCTACCACTGGGAGAAAAAATGGAATTGACACCTAGGACTCAGGAATAGATTACGGTTTGAGAGGCTCCAAGGCATAGCACATAAAATGCCCAATTTTCAACAACACAGTGATGGAGGAGGTGTGACCCCACGCTCCGAGGACTCAGGAGAGAAAGGAACGGACAGAAACTAACTCTATGTCAGACCGGGAATAAATGTGTCTCCCCCAGCTCCTGAAGGACACAGACCCAGTGCTCCCAAAGGGTGAGCTGAGAGCCAGGAAGTTTAAGCCCAGATACTGGATTTTGTAGAAAAATACTCAGCACTTGTTATAACTGTGTCCAAAGCATGTCAGGAAAACAGGTACAGAAAAGTAAAGGAGAGTAGGCTGAGACTAACTTAATAATCACTGCATCACTGTCTCACTGTCATCCGGATGCTCATCAATTTGCTCGAGCGGGCATCAGTAACGTCTCCATTGTGAGACTTGTTGTTACTGTTTTTTGGCATATCGAATACGCCACGGGGAGCTTGCCAGGCTCTGCCGTGAGGGTGGGATACTCTCGGTAGCTTGCCGGGCTCTCCGAGAGGGGCGGAGGAATCAAACCCAGGTTGGCCGCGTGCAAGGCAAACACCCTTCCCGCTGTGCTATCGCTCCAACCCAACCTAATAATAAATTATAAAAATAAAACAATGAAGGAGTGGAAGCTATCTGAACATCAAAAATAAAAAAAGAGAGAGAGAGAAACTAACTCCCCAGCTGGGTCAGTAACAGATTTGAGATGGTTTCAGCTAACAAAGTTGGACTTCCCAAACCCGGGCCCAGAGGAGCCCAGAAGAAGGAGACAGAGCTGAGGCCAGCAGCCCTTCCTGTCCAGTACCTCAATGGAAATGACTGTGGATTTACGAAAGCACTAGAGGAAGCCCTTCCAGTGCAAGGGAGGCACCGGATTCAGTCCCGCAGGACGGAGAGTTCCCAAGTCAATGGGAGACTGGATAACTCTGGCCGGGAAGCACGCCAGCCACAGGTCGAATAAGGTCTGTGTGACTGTGGCTTGGCCCTCCTGGTGTGTGAGGGGACAAACACATGTGCCTCCTCCTGACTGCCCACGGCCCGTCTGCCTGCATTGTATGACCGGTGACTGATGCTAAAGATGTCTCAATGGGGCCCCAGAGATACCAGTGAAGGTGCTTGCTCTGCATGCAGCCGACCCCAGTTTGATTATTGGCATTGCAGATGGTGTCCTGAGAATGACCAGGAGTGACCACTCAAAAGAGCTAGGAATAAGCCCCAAGGGTGTGGCTCCCAAACAAAAGAAAAACTGTATCACTGTCTCACTGTCATCCCGATGCTCATTGATTTGCTCGAGCGGGCACCAGTAATGTCTCCATTGTGAGACTTGTTGTTACTGTTTTTGGCATATCGAATACACCACAGGGAGCTTGCCAGACTCTGCCGTGCAGGTGAGATACTCTCGGTAGATTGCCAGGCTCTCCGAGAGGGGCGGAGGTAAATGCCCTACCTGCTGTGCTATTGCTCCAGCCAAAAAGAAAAAGAAAAACAAGTAAACAAAATATCCAAATGATCCTTGGCAGAAAACTGGATTTCTTTAATTTTCTGCTCTTAATTGCTCTTAATTTTTTTTTCTTTTTAGGTCACACCCGGCGATGCACAGGGATTACTCCTGGCTCTGCACTCAGGAATTACTCTTGGTGGTGCTCAGGGGACCATATGGGATGCTGGGAATTGTAGCCAGGTCGGCCACATGCAAGGCAAGGCCCCTGTTCTTCCAGGAGCCTGGCAGTCATGCCCACAAACTGCCTCTGGAGCCATATAAACTCATTAACTGTCCATGATCCAGAGACTTACAAAGAAATCTCAGAAGAGATCAACAAGCTGCAGAGATGCCTCTAGACCCCAAAGTCACCATCCAGTTAAAAATTTAACTCCAGTTGTATCACCTTTAAAAAATTTTTAGAATTCCTGGAGTGCTCTACACCACTGATTTTCCAGGAGTGGCACACCACATTGGATGGAATGTAAAGCAGAAGGCAACCAATCTCCATTAAAAAAAAATTAGCACACAAGGCTTAACATATAACAACATGTTAGTAATCTCTTAGACAAGGGTTTAATGGCTCCAAGGTGAGATGCAACAATTCTCACACACTTTCTTCTAAGGGGAACTTTTTGATCACTTTTAGTGAATTATTCATAACAAGCAATACAAAATAAATTATTTAGGGCCTGCTATTAGGGCAGGCTTGGGTGGTGGTTGGGGAATTGCAAATTAATGGTGGTGGGAAGGTATAATAGTAGTGGGATTGGTTTTGGAACATTGAATGTAATAAATTATTGTGAACAACTTTATAAAAATAAAATTAAATAAAAAAATAAAAAAGAATTGTCACTCAATAATTACTATATCATTAATATAATGTCAATAGATTTTTCCAATAGTATAGTGCAAAAAAACAAAACAAAAGAAAATTGGCTATAGCTGAACAAAGTTACTATAGTTTATAGGTATTAGTCATAATAAAAACCCTAAAGCAGGTTATGCTTATTGAAGTTTCTAGAACAATCTATTAAAAAAAACTTAAAATATGCAGTTAAAAATCAATAGAAGAGGACCAGAATATAGTACATCAGGTACAGTTGCCTTGCACGTGACCATCCCAGGCTTGCACGTGATCCCGTCTCCCAAATGGTCCCCTGAGCACCACTAGTATTTCTTGAGTGCAGAGCCAGGAGCATCACCTGGTGTGACCCAACCTCCCACCCCCCCTGCCAGCTTCCCATCAATAGAAGAATTAAAATGGTACACTAAAAGTATATATATATATATATTTTTTTTTTCTTTTTGGGTCATACCTGGCGATGCTCAGGGGTTTCCTCCTGGCTTTGCACTTAGGAATTACTCCTGGTGGTGCTCAGGGGGCCATATGGGGTGTTGGGAATCAAACCCAGGTCGGCCGTGTGCAAGGCAAATGCCCTACCCGCTGTGCTATAGCTCCAGCCCCCTAAAAATATTTTCTTAACATAGAAGAAGAGAGTAAAGGATGGAGAGAGCAATGAGAATGGAAATGCAGAAAATAAAAATGACATCTGGAAATAAAATTGTAGCAACAAGCACGTGAATGACTAAACACTTCAAACAAAGCCAGGGATGATGGGTGGCACTAATTAAAAGAAAGTTCCTGCCACCTGTTCCCTCTAATAAATACATTCACATTAAAAGAATCTATAAAAACTGAATTGGCTATATAAATACCAGCCCAAAACTGACTGGGCTGGGAGATACCTCAAAGTGCTGGAGTACTCGGGAACCTCCGCCAAGTCCCTGGCACTATGGGGTCCCACAGCGACATGGTGTGTACCCCTCCAAGTAAAATTTATGGTGAGACTTAGGAAGAAAGAGGGCTATTTCATCAGGATGGAAGTTCAATGCATTGGGCACTCACAAGGATTACAAATGAGTGTACGTGTAACCGTGCTAAGACATATGAACCACAACAACAAAGCACTGAATAAGGACAGAGTGATAGCACAGCGGGAGGCATTTGCCTTGCATGTGGCTGACCCAAGTTCGGTCCCCAGCATCCCATATGGTCCCCCGAGTCCGCCAGGAGTGAGTCTGGAGTAAGCGCTAAGTAAGCATGGCCAGGTGTGGCCCCAAGACAAAATAAAATAAAACAATGTCGCCCCCCCCACGAATGAGGAATAGATAATTCTGCCATCATTATCAAATACTTCATTATTCAAACTCCATCATTGACAGAAGAAGAAAAGAAGTTAGTAAAAACACAGAATATTTGAATCACACGGTCAACCAAGAGGACATAATTGACCTCTCAACAACTCTCTACCTGAACAACAATGACAAAAAATAACAGAAAACAGAATATCAGTTCTTATCAAGAGCAGACAGCATTCTAAAATGCATGAGATACAGCCAAAGCATTTCTTAGAGGGAAATTTATAGCTATGAATAGCTATGAATTTCTATATTAGAAGGTAGAAAGTTTCAAATCAGTAACTTGAGAATTTACCTCCAGGAATTAGAGACAGAGTAACATGAATCTGAAGCAAGGTGAAGATGGGAACAGTAGTCTAGAACTGAGGGGAAAATGAAGCAGGACTAGAAAATCAGTGGAGTGTGTGTGTGTGTGTGTGTGTGTGTGTGTGTGTGTGTTTTAGGAGTTTCTCATGCTTTGGTATTGATTCTGATTTAAATGTTTTTATTTTTTATTTTTTTATTTTTGGTCACACCCAGCGATGTGCAGGGGTTACTCCTGGCTCATGCACTCAGGAATTACTTTTGGTGGTGCTTGGGAGACCATATGGGATGCTGGGAATTGAACCCGGGTTGGCCGAGTGCAAGGCAAATGCCCCACCCGCTGTGCTATCACTCCAGCTCCAGATGTAAATGTTTTAAATGATTTAAATGTTTCTGATTTAAAAGAACTCAGAAATTTATTTTTTATTTTATTTTGAAATAACAAAAAATGGATAAATATTTAGTTAGACTGATGGGGGCAGGAGGGAGGGTGGGAGGGAGGGAGGGAGGGAGGGAGGAGGGAGGGACAGGCTTTATGACTAACTGAAGAATAAGAGAGTTTCATTGCCTGTCTTCGATACTAGAGGATATAAGATATAAGGATATATTATAAGATGTAAGAACGTAGGAGCATCAGTATACTTACATTTTTTTTTATCTGAATGAAAAAAATGAATTCCTAGAAAGCACCAGTACTAAAACTGATTCAAGAAGGAGAATATATGAAAAAAAAAAGAAGAAGAAGAAGAAAGAGAATATCTGAATAGACCTATTGCAAGGAGATTGGATCAGTAATCGAGAACCTTCTCTGGAGAAAAGCCTGGTCCAGGTGACTTTATGGATAAAGTCTGATAAACATTTAAATCAGAATCAATACCAAGGCATGAGAAACTCTTAAAACACACACACACACTGACAACAAAACAGAAGAGGAAGAAACACATCGCAACTCTACAATCCCGTGAGGCCACTATCTCGAAGCACCCAATCACAGACATCACAAGGAAAGACCCATAGCTCTGGGGCTGGAGTGATAGCACAGCGGGTAGGGCGTTTGCCTTGCACGCGGCCAACCCGGGTTCGAATCCCAGCATCCCATATGGTCCCCTGAGCACCGCCAGGGGTAATTCCTGAGTGCAGAGCCAGGAGTAACCCCTGTGCATCGCCAGGTGTGACCCAAAAAGCAAAAAAAAAAAAAAAGAAAGACCCATAGCTCTGACGAATGCACGCACACAACTTCCTAACGAAACCCTACAAGTGAGTTCTAGCAACACAGAAGGACTTAAACACTCTGATGGAAAAATAAGAGTTCTGAGAGGCTTTCTTGCTTAAAAAAACAAATAAACAAAAAAACAAAACAGGGCTGGAGTGATAGTGCAGCAGGTAAGGTGCTTGCCTTGTGCATGTAATCCCTGATCACCAGGCCGTGTGGCCCCCCACCCCCCAAAGTGAATTTCCACACCCCCTTCCTTTGTTGCTGTTGCAATGAGTTAGGGCCACACGTGTAACCAAGAATGTGGTGTGCTGGACCTTTCATGTTTAGTCCTGGTACTTGCGTGCTTGGTTGCAGTACCCTCACGCTCGGTTTTACGGCACTCGTATGCCTGGTCATGGTGCCCATATGCTTGGTTACATATAAGTGCATGTGAGCCCTAAATGGCCGTGAATTTCTATATTAAACTATAACCAATTTCTATATTCATAACTCACACACCAGGTCATGGTGCCCACACACTCAGCGACAGTACCTGCAAGCTCAACTACGGTACCGTCAAGCTTGGTTATGATACTTGCACACTTGGTCACAGCACACTCGGTCATACTATCTGTGGCTTGCAGGCATATACTACTCTATATGGTACCTGCACCCTCGGTCCCGGTGCCTGCACTCTCGGTTGAGGCTTGCGGGTGGGGGAAGGGTCCACCTTTAGCTATGCTTGCACGCTTCTGGACATGGTGCCTCGGAGCTCACACACCTGGACGTGGCCCCAGGGGCCCCTGTGAGAGTGCTGCCCAACTGCACTCAGCATGCAGCACTTGTGAGGAACCACCTGGGGATCAAACTCATGCCCCGAGTGCAAGGCAAAGGCCCCACCCACTGAACTATCGCTCCAGCCCATCTCTGGTGATTTTTGATCACCAAGGCATTCCAGAAACTGTCTCGCAAAGTGAGTTTGAGACATGGGGCTGGAGCATTAGCACAGCAGGTAGGGCGTTTGCCTTGCATGTGGCCGACCCGGGTTCGATTCCCAGCATCCCATATGGTCCCCTGAGCACCGCCAGGGGTGATGCCTGAGTGCAGAGCCAGGAGTAACCCCTGTGCATTGCCGGGTGTGACCCGAAAAGAGCAATAAATAAATAAATTAAATTAAATTAAAAAAAAAGTGAGTTCGAGATAGAGGTGGGTGGGTGGGTGGAGGGGGCCTCGGGGCGGGGGTGGGAGGAAGCTGACGTTGGTCGGTGTGAGTGCTAGAACATTGTATGCACAAAGCTATCATTCTCAGCACTGTAAATCATGACCCTCAATCAAAATGGGGGCGGGGGGAGTCACGCCAAGGGCTCAGAGACAGCAGTAACAGAGGGTCCGTCATGGGGGGGCGGGGCGGTCTTGGGCACTTTGGGTGGCTCTGGGGTGCGGTCATTACTGCAAACCATGCGCTTAGGGCTGGCGAGACAGCGCGGGAGGACAGGAGCAGGGGGCCAGCTGCATGCCCCGACCCTGGTGACCCTGCTCGGGGTGGGGGGGCTCGGTCCCCCTGAGCCCCACCAGGAGAGATCCCTGAGCCCCAGCCCGGTGTGGCGCCCAGACGAACAGCCCCCAACCAAGCCAATGCGGCTCCCTGCACGGACGCAGCCGGGGGCCTCCGCGCGCTCCAGCTCCTTCTCAGGCCCCGAGGCTGCTTGCCTGCCTCCCACCCGCCTCTGGGTCAGCTCAGCGGCCAGTTCACGGCCACCGCCAGCCCTGGCCGAGGTCCAGCCACAGTTCCAGACACTGGCTCAGCACCCGGGGCGAAGTTCCGCTCCCGATCCCCCCCGCCCGCCCCCCCACCCGGCCCACGCATGGATCCCAGACCGTGCAGGCTGCCCCCTCTGCCGGGCTCACCTCCTGGGCTTCCAGACACCCCGGGAAGTGGCCCTGATCCCCCTGGGGCTATGCCCAGGGCTCAGAACAGCTCCACTGAGGAGGCACGGCCGGTGTCCCCATAAGGCACGGGCTGGGGCGTCTGAGGTTATCGGACCCTCAGACGGACGGACTCGCTCTTGGCCCCTTGACTCTGGAGCTTGTGGCTGAGAAACACTTTTTCTTTTTTTTTTTTCTGACTTGGCGGTGGGTGGGTAGTTTGGGCCACAGCTGGTGGTGGTGCTCAGGGATCACTCCTGGCGGGGCTCAGGGCGCCGTTTAGGGCATCGGGGGATTGAACCGGAGTCAGCCTTAACCCCTGCACGTTCTCTGGCCAGAGCAGGTTGTTCTTGAGTGGGGGGGGGTCCTCGGGGGCAGCGCCCACCCTATTTCCAGTTCAGGACCTGCTTCTTTTCAGAGACGATTTGCCGCCACTGGAAATCTGAGTTTCCTGGTCGCTGGCCGCTGAGCCGCCAAAGCCGGTTGCTCCCCGTGGGCCCCTCTGGGCTCCGGAGGCCCCGTCTATGGTTGCCCCCGGGTCTGTTCTCACCCGCAGGCCTGCTCCTGTGGGCTGCCTCTCTCTGCAGCCGTCCCGCTCTCACTGTGGGGAGTGAGGGAGCACTGCCCCCCCCCCATGTACAGTCTCCAGCTCTGCTCCTCCTTCCCTGCTTGCTCCGTCTCCCGGCCCCAGGAACCAGCTGTCCACCCTGCAGAGCTGTGTCTGCCCGGTGCCAGGGTCCCAAGAGCCTGTTTTTCCGGTGTCCCGGCTGACACCGAGGTGACCCAGTAACAGGCGAAGGCCGCCCTGCTTGGGTGAGGCGCTCAGTACCGCCGGCAGAATCGGGGCCATGGGGAGCCTCAGGCATGGCCGCCTCCCGGAAGGGCGAGCCCGTGACAGGGGATGGATGGGGTGCGCGGGGCACCCCAGGGGAGCAGGCAGCAGTGGGGGTATCTGGTGACTGTCCACTCACGGCTCTGCCCCCTCTCGGGCGGGGCCTGGCCGCTGGGGGAGCTGCCTTCAGGGGGGGCAACTTTAACATTCTGCGTCCTGGATTTTTCTATGGGGGCTGCCCCGTAAATGTCACCGTCCAGCCTGACTTCCAGCAGCCTTGACCCCCAGCAACATCGGGCTGCAGGTTGTCTGCGCCCCGAAAAGGGACCCCAGTGCTTGGCAGGATGGGGGTGGGGGGGCAGGGAAGGGACCCGGGATGGGAGGGGGTGGGCTCCTCCCCCTCCCCCGTGCTCAGTCTCCAAGGACCAGAGGGCAAGGAGTAGAAATCACATCACGGCCTTTCTTTACAAGGGGACTTTGTCCCCATTACCGGGGAACGGGGGTGTGGCTGGGCAGCGGAGGGCAAGGCAGCATCCTGACAACCCACCTTGACGACGAGGCCCGAGGCTGGTGTCCTGGCAGGTTCAAGAGCCGGGAGCACAGGGCCCAGGGCTCCGAGCTCAGGGCCGGGCAGCTGTGTGAGCAGTCTGGCCTGACACCGGACTGGTGCCCTCCCCTGGGGCCTGGGGTGCTCTGAGAGGAGCGGGAGACAGGGTGGGACCATCAGAGCAGGCGGGCCCTTCCCTGGGGGTCAGACGAACTCAGGACTGTACCACACAGAAAACTGGGGTTCTGGAGGGGGCCGGGGAGAGTGAAGCTGGGCCTGACCAGCATCTCTTTCCCTCTCTGCACCGCAGGGATGCTGTGGGTAGAAAGATGCATCTTGCAGGGGTTTTGGGGCAGAGAGGCCGGAGGAAGCCCAGGTGCTCCCAGGTGCTCCGGCCCCTCTAGTACCCAGAGAAGCATCCCTGCCTGAGGCCCTGGTGCTCCCCGGCTTGTCTTGCCTGGCCCTTCCCCCGACCCCCCAGTCTCTGATCTTATTTTGCTCCTTGGTTTTGGAGCCACACCTGGCGATGCTTAGGACTTAGAGGTGCTCTGCACTCAGGAATCACACTGGTGGGCAGGGGGGAGGGGAGCCATGTGGGAGGCTGGGGATGGAATCCAGGTGGGCTGTGCTAGGCAAGCGCCTGCCCCGCTGTCCTCTCGCTCAGACCCCCGCCGCTGCTGTTCTCACGGTCCCTGAGTCCGGTCTTTGCAGAAGGCTGCAGCCGGGTCACTGGCCTTGCACTTGGAGAGGTGCCTTTACCGGCTCAAGGCGACTTTCCCTGAGTAAAGACAAACAACTGTCTTTACCCAGGGAAAGAAAATGGGAGCAATGAATCAATTCCAAGGACTGTTACAAAGAAAGCACGCATCGTTTAGCACCTCTGTGTTAGTTCCGGGCCCCCAAATGAACTGAAACACCCCCAACAATCAAGCACACTATAGTCATGGGGGGGGTGGGGGACGCAGTGTTGGAGACTGTGTCTCCGGGCCCAGAAGAATCTCACTCAAGATACAAAGTTACAGCGGGGCCAGACTGTAACAGTGGCTGTATCCGCCAGCCAGCTCCCAGCACATAAGGCTGCAGGGCAACTGCATATGAGAGGAGCCCCTGTGTGTGGCAGGGGAGGGGGCCTAAAGCCCCCCCCCCCCCCCCCCCCCCCCCCCCCCGTGATAGGAAGGGGTGGGAAAAAAAAGGTCGTAAACTGTTTCCAACACTTGGCAGGGATAATCCTCTCTGGGATTGTCACTCTGAGCTTGGAGAATGTGCGCGTCTGTGAATAAAGTGAACTAGAAGGGGCTTGGGGGGTCCTGCGGGTAGGGAGCTCGCCTTGCACATGGCCGACGTGGGTTCAATCCCCGGTACCCCATGTGGTCCCCGAGTCGGCCAGGAATGACCCTCGAGCGCAGAGCCAGGAGACTGCTGGGTGTTGCCCCAACCCCAAAGGGAAGCAAAAATGAAGGAAGGATTAGTATTAGCGGTGTTCCAGCCTTTCTGACGTCCATCATTCCTCACAGGCGGGGCTGTCGGGATGGAAAAAGGGGGCGGAAGTGGGAGGCAGGAGCACAGAATTTTGCATTGTTTTGACTGAGCGGGAAGGAGCCCCGAGCGTGCAGGGAGAAAGGCTTTCACAGCTGTCCGTCTTTTCCTTCCAAGGTTCCGTCCGTGATGAAACCGGTGCCCCCACCCCTCCAGAGCGAGGAGCAACCCTACCCAGACGGTTTGCAAATTTCTAATTTCAAAACATCTTTAGAGAACTGTCTGGCTCTGTTAGCCTAGGATACACAGGAAGTCTAGGGTACACACAAGACCAACCTTTGCCCTTTAGTGTGTGTGTGTGTGTGTGTGTGTGTGTGTGTATGGGGGGGGCAGGGGATCGGACCATACCTAGCAGTGTTTAGGGGCTCTCCCTGGCTCTGCACTCAGGGATCACTCCCGGCAGGGCACGGGGGACCCAAGGGGGTACCAGGAATAGAACCTGGGTCCCCCGCGTGCAAAGCAGACGCCTATTGCTCTGCCCCACTCATCCCGGGATTAATCTTTAGAAAACACACGTTTCCCGCCCAAAGCAGCCCAGAAACATGCTAGGAAAAGTGTGCTGGAGCAATAGCACAGTGGGTAGGGCGTTTGCCTTGCACGCGGCCGACCCGGGTTCGATTCCCAGCATCCCATATGGTCCCCTGAGCACCGCCAGGGGCAATTCCTGAGTGCAGAGTCAGGAGTAACCCCTGAGGATTGGCAGGTGTGACCCAAAAAAAGCAAAAAAAAAAAACCAAAAATGAAAAGTGTCCCCTGGGAATGCGGGCGGGGCTGTCTCTGGGCCTCCGCTGTCTCTTTCTGAACCGTCTTGCTCTCCCGGTAAGTCCTTCCTCCGTCCCCCGGTGACCTGCAGGCTGTGTTCCAGCGCCTCCTCCTCCCCCGGGAGCCTCAGAACCAGCCCCACGGGGTTCCCAGGGCTGCACCCAGGGGCTGTTTCCCAACGCTCGGGCCCCACTGCCCTCGTTCTGTCCTGGTTTGGTGACATTGTTTCTGGGCTGTTGCCCCACCGAGGGCCAAGAGGGAAACCTTTGCTCTGTTGGTCTGGCCAGGGCTGCTGGGACCCGAGGCCGGGAGGTGGACACAACGACTGGACTCAGCTTCACGGCCCGGAGTTGGTGAGGCCCAGGTTCTGGGTGTCGGCAAGTCGATTGCTGTTTGTTTTCGGGGGCGGAGGACTCGCAGGAAGTGCTCAAGTGTCTGGGGGCCACTCCCAGCGATACTCAGCCGGCTGGGCCGGGTGTTTCAATGCTCGCATCTGGGGGTGCCGGGGTGCCCAGGCCCAGTGGTGCGTGGGCCCCCCAGAGCTGACCCTTTGGTTCTGGTGGTGTGGGACTGAATCCTGAGCACTGAAGGCCAGGCGTGAGCTCGACCCTCGGAGGCCCGGCCTGGCCCCGGCTGGTTCCTCCTGGGGGCTGGGACAGAGGGGCCCGGCCCTCGTCTCTTTCCTTGGCAGCTGGACTTCTGCTTGCCCACTTTGTGCAGGCCGGGTCCACACCGGGCACATCGCATTAGGGTCCCCGTCGAGGGCCGGCCCTCGCTTCAGGGGGAGGGCCTTTGAGAACCCCTCCCCATGTGGTCATATTCTGAGATTTCTGGGGTTCACCCCGGCCACTTGCTGTCCAGCTCCTGTCCTGGGCCTCAGCCTCTGAGTTGCCCCTCGATGGCCCCGGGCCTCCAGGCCGGCTCTGCTCCAGCGGGCAGCTGACCTGGTGCTGTGTGACATTCAGCTCGCCCAGCCCCTCTCTGAGCTTTGACTTCCTGTGGGGAAAACCCGCCCCTGGGCAGGTCACAGGAAGCATTCCTGGGAGTGTCCGGGAGGAACTGGGCAGGGGCCGATGTCCACCGGACTCTCTGGCCACACCAGGAACGGAGCCAGCTACTGACTCCCTTGCGAGTGGCCTGCTCTCCCCTCGGCATCCTGAGGGGCGGGGGATGCCTCGTGGCCCAGCACAGAGAGGCTTGGGCCCTTCCCTGCCGAGGCACAGTGGC
Source organism: Sorex araneus (assembly GCF_027595985.1). NCBI lineage: Eukaryota > Metazoa > Chordata > Mammalia > Eulipotyphla > Soricidae > Sorex > Sorex araneus. The sequence continues at coordinate 291,000,659 of NC_073302.1, forward strand.
CCCTGCTGGCCCGGGGCCCATGTCTAAGACCGAGCAACTCCGTCTCGTTTCTTTCCTCGGGGGTTGGGTTATGCCGCAACTTGACTGGGCCCAGATACTTGGAGAAACAGGATCCGGGGGTACGTCTGGGAGGGTGTGGGGGGTGAAGTCACCACTGGACCAAGCAGAGTGGCCAGCACCCCCCTGTGCGGAGGGTCGTGTCCAGTCAGTGGCAGGACCGAGGGTGCACAGGCACGGCCCCCTGCCCCTCATGTGCGACCTTCCTTCCAGCTTCCGCCCGGGACACCGGCCCTTTGCTCTGCCTTGGGGAACGGGCCCTGGCTCTTTCCAGGACCCAGGCCAGATACACCACCGGCAACCCTGCCCCTCCGGCTCGGCAATTCCTGCCACAGATTTGGTTTTGGGTTTTCATGTTGGGGCCACTCCTGGGAGTGCTCAGGGGCCCACATGCAGTGCCGGGGATCAAACTGGGCTCGGCTACACGCAAGACCCTGTACAACCTCGCCAGCCTGCTGGGTGCTTGGGACCTGGGGTCTCCACTGTGGTGTGAGTGAGTCCTTTGAGTAAGTCTTTACACACACATATACACAGACACAAACATGCAGACACACAGACACGCAGACACACACACCATGACACACATAGACACAGATACACACACATATATACACACAGAGACATACAGACACACACATGAACATACATACAGATTCACACACATAAACATACATACACACAGATTCACACAGATACACACACATAAACATACATACACACAGAGACACACAGACACACAAAGATACAGAGACACAGACACACATACACAGACACACATGCACATACATATATAGTCAGACACATCCAGATATACATAGACACACACAAATACACAGACACAGACACACACAGATACACACACATAGACACAGACACGCAGACACAGACACACACACTGACACACACACACACACCGACACACATACACACACTGACACACACACACCGACACACATACACACACATACACAGACACACATGCATAGACACAGACACAGACACAAAAGCATACAGACACACAGTCACACAGACACACAGGCACATGCTCACACCTCTGCTTCCCTAAGGAAGCCTGAGTGACACAGTGGTTGCAGTTGCTGCCACCCCCACACCGACCTGTGGGGCCACATTCCAGCAGTTCTGAGGACACGGACAAGGAGCTCTTGTTTCTCCCACACGGGAGAAGTGTTTGCTTCTCGGCCCCGCGAGGAGGAGATGGCGCCCAGCCCTGCTACGCTGGCGTCCAGCGGTGAAAGTGGACGTCACTCCTGGCTCTGCACTCAGGGGCCTCCTGGCGGGGCCCAGGGGACCATATGGGAAGCTGTGGATCGAACACGGGTCGGCCACATGCAAGGCAAATGTCCTCGGCCCTAATTTCCCCACCTTGAATCTGACAGTTCACAGTGTGTGTGTGTGTGTGTGTGTGTGTGTGTGTGTGTGTGTGTGTGTGTGAGACAGAGAGAGGAGAGAGTGCACAAAAGCAAGCAACAGAATAAGAGGGCAAGAGAGAGGGAGAGAGGGAGAGAGAGAGAGGGAGGAGGGATAGAGAGAGAAGGAGAGGGAGAGGGAGGGAGGGAGAGAGCGAGAAAGAGAAAGGGAGAGAGGAAGAGGGAGAGGGAGAAGAGGGGGAGAGAGGAATTCCTCCTGGTGGTGGTGGTCGGGAGACCATGTGGGATACTGGGGATTGAATCTGAGTCGGCTGCATGCAAGGCAAGTGCCCTATCTGCTGTGCTGTATCTCAGGCCTCCGGAAAGATTTTTCTTTTAAGCCCATTTTCCTTTTTTGAGGGGGGGGGTCACACCCGGTGATGCACAGGGGTTACTCCTGGCTCATGCACTCAGGAATTACTCCTGGTAGTGCTTGGAGGACCATATGGGATGCTGGGAATCGAAACCGGGTCAGCCGCGTGCAAGGCAAACGCCCTAGCCGCTGTGCTATTGCTCCAGCTACTAAGCCTGTTTTCCTTGTATGTTATTCTTGCCCTCCCGTCATATAAATAGCTTAAGATTTTTCTCTTTTAGCAAATATTTGTTTCTATTGCTCACCATTTTTTAAACATTGGGAGCATTTTATTAACCTTTTCAAATCTGTGGAGTTTTTTTTTTTTTCTTACATCCTGAAGATCATTCCATAGCACTGCAGAGAAAGTCTTAGTCCCTTTTCATAGCTGTATAGTACTCCATTGTTAAATATTAACCCTAAGTGCTTTAGGATTTATCAGTGAATTGCCCCTTTCCTCCTCCCAGAGAAGCTTACCATGCCCTTGCTAACATCCTTTATTTAGCCAAAGTCTATCTTCAACCTCCCCTTTGTGTTGCATATTAACCCTAAGTGCTTTAGGCTTAATCAGTGATTGTCCACTTTCCTCCTCCTAGAGAAATTTATATTACCCTTGCTAGCATCCCTAACCTAGTTAACACTTATTTGTAATCTTTCCCTTGTATTTTACCTCGTATTGTCACAGTCCCCATGTTAATCTCGACTGCTTGTGAAACAAAACTTTCTGGTAATTCTGAACTTGTATTGACACTGCTTTGTATTTGATGTGCTGTATATTTGTACTTGCTTTTCTGTTTCCCCTATAGCCTTTTTTATACGTTACCATAGAGCGATGTTCTTTGGTTAAACACAGAAAGACCATTAATGCTGTGCTCCTAATATCTGGGAGTTGATTGACTCTGAAATATATCTGCCCCTGGGCATAATTACTTGATCATAACTACTTGACTCAGGCTTCAGTTTCTGTAGTTCCTGACACCCCAAAGGGGAGGTCCCACCGTGGGACTGGGATGGACCCGGGGCAAGTGGCAAAACTACCCGGCAGTGAAACGGGACATTCTAGAAAGCATAAATACATGGTTTTCATGCAAAGTGTTACAACTTTAGAGATAGGACCCCCCCTGGGGAAGGACTAGCTGAACCAGCCTGAGGACTTAGTCTGGGATTTACGGTAAAAGCCTTGCTTGCACTCAGAGCCCAGACAACCAAGTGTTTAAAGCCCTGTTTGCTCTCAGCCCAGAGAACTAAGTGTTGGGATCTTTGTCTCTTGCTGTGATTATCCAAACAACTGCTAGTATCGATAACTTAATACAATTAGAGGGAAACATAAAAGCAACGCAGTTGTCCCTGGGAGACAGAGTGTCTCCTTGAATTGATCTCCCTAAAAGAATTTCCTCTGCCAAATGTTTGTCTATGTAAATGACCATCACACCTGTGCTTACCTCAACCCCCCTTCAGATGGTCTGTAAGTATGCTAGCAGCTCTGCATTATATGGGCCATTTTCACCATCTGACTGTGGTCCCCAGCCTCCTCGTCTCCCCATCTGTGTCTCTGTTGGGGGGCCCTGGGGAGGCGGCTCAGGGCTACTGAACGCACACAGGTGTCCAGCAGCAGCAGCGGCCACCCGAGGATCTTCATCTTTTCTTTTTTGAGTTAAACACTCCATGGCTGTGCTGTGTCTTTACAAAGCAGCTGTTAGTGGAGATCAGATGGCGCTTTTCCATAACAACTCTGTCACCTGGCTAAATACGTCCTTGTGAATCTGTTGTCTCACATGCAACCAACTTCTAGTTTTGCACCCTTACTTAGGAGTTTTGCTCAATGCAGGTTCTATACCTGCCAACTATGTGGAGTTTGTACTCAGGTAGACAACATCACTTGGGAGAGAATGATGAGAGTTTGGCTTTTCCAAGCCACTTCAAAGGATAATTGTTCCAAAGGGGAAGCAGGAACCTATTATCCAATGTGCCTGGGACTTGGTGGGCAGCGGGGATGGGCCCAGACTGTACCTCTGAGCCAAACCCCTAAAAAAGGTTGAAGTTGTGGCTGGAGACAGGACAGAGCACGGGGCCCTTGCCTTACATGCTGCCCGCCCAGCTGAAACCCTGGAACGGTTTATGATCCCCTGAGCACTGCCAGGAGTGATCCCTGAGCACCATCGTATGTGACTCCAAAAACCAAAGAAGAAATGATTAAAGGGGTCACATTTATGCTATAGATTATGTTAAAAGAAAAACAAAACTCCAAAACACAAACTCCCGAAACAACCAGGATGGAGATTGACTAATTTACAAAGTGGAAAAAAAAAAGCAAGTTTTCAGTAAGAAGATATTGCTTCAGTAATAGCCTAATCTTGGGGTCAGAGTTAATATCACAGCGGGGAGGGTGCTTGCCTTGCAGGTGCTGCCCTGGTTCTGTTCCCAGCATCCCATCAGGTCCCCCAAGTCCAGTGACCCCTGATGACAGAGCCAGGAGTAACCCCTGAGCACAGTCAGGGGTGACTCCCAAACAAAGATTCTAGTTCTTGTGTGCTGAAAAATGAATTTGATCTATAGTTAATACTATAACCATAATTTATAAATGTTTAATAACATCTACTTATATTTTCACTAGTAAATAAAACTTAAACAATGCAAGAAATCATGTTAAAAATAGATTTTCTTCAAAAGTAATGTTGATGTGAATTTTGTACCCAAATAAAGAATTTATACATGAATGAATTTGTAGTTACCATCAATATTTTCCACTGGACTGGCTGCAGAAAAATATCTTCAGTATCTTTCATCCTGCGTGCCAATGGAAAATACAGATGCTTTTCCTGTGAATGCAGGAGACCTGGGTTCGAACCCTGACACTACATGGTCCCCTGAGCACTGCCAGGAGCAACCCTCAAATAAAAACCAACTAAGGAAAAATCCCCAAAGTCTTTCACTGCAATCTCCTGGAGGGTGAGCTGACTCCTTTCTGTGCAGTTCCAATAAACGAGGGTTGGTCCCTTTCCAGGCTTAATCTTATCTGATGGGGCAAATGACTGTCCACATGAAGTGATGAGCTATCAAGTTCGCTCCTTCCAACTCAGGTTTATCTCGCTGCATGGAGACTGAAGTTTTATTGCTTCCAAGCGAGGCATTTATGAGTAGGAGGTCCAGCTCGGCCAGCCAGGAGGCTCACTCTGGACTCGTCCCCGAGGCCATAAGCTTGGCTTTATTACGCTGAGCTGACGATGTGACTTGGACAAACCTAAGCCCTAAGTCCAAACAGCTCCTGGAAGGGGCTGTCGGCTCCAGTGAGTCACGGTGGCTGTCTCCATCTGTCCCCTCGGGCCTGCCTGCGTTTCAACCGCAGATGCTGGTGGATTGACGGAGAGAGAGTTTCAAGGACGCCCCTGAGATCTTTGGCATCTGGGTGTAGACCTGGACATGACACGGGGCGGGGGAGGTGGCCCTGGTGCCCACCTCACCATGAGAAGACACCCCTCACTGAGGACCGCCTTCGCTCCGCTCCCGGAGGGGAAGCACCGGAGTTCCTGGTGCAGAGACGTGCAGCGCCCCCAGACCCAGAAGCCTCCCGTCTCTGGCTGTGCAGAAGCAGCTTGCGGCATCACGGGTTGCCCTGCCGACGCTCCCTGGTGCTCCCGGGCTGCTCCCTGGTGCTCCACCAGAAGAGCCGGGAGACCCGGAGCAGACCTCGAGCAGCCCGGGAGACGGATGACAGCATAACTCCCGCCCATCGCCTTGGAAGTGGGGACTGCGATTGTCATGTGGCCCCATCTGTGAAATAAAACAGTCGAGTCAAAATTCAGAGGAGTGAAGCCGGACATCAGGCTGCTCGCCCGGGAAGAGGAAGGCTGTCGGGAACCCTCAGCTTTCAGAGAATCTTCTAGTCCTCATACTCGAGACACTGGCCGGAACAAGGATGTTTAAATCCAGGACAGAGGCCACGTTTAAGCAAACTTGTGTGGCTGTAGGAAAAAAGAAATAAGGGGCTGGAGCGATAGTACAGCAGGGATGGCGCTTGCTTTGCACCTGGCCAATCTGGGTCTGATCCCCGGCATTTCATATGCTTCCCTGAGCACTGCCAGAAATGATCCTTGAGTGCAGAGCCAGGAGTCACCCCTGGGCATTGCCAGGTGTGACCAATAAATAGAAAGAGAGAAAGAGAGAAAGAGAAAAAGAGAGAAAGAGAAAGAGAAAGAAAAAGAGAAAGGAAAGAAAGAAAAAGAAAGGTAGGAAGGTAGGAAGGAACAAAGGAAGGAAGGAAGGGAGAGAGAGAAAGAGAGAAAGAAGGAAAGAGAAAAAGAAAGAAAGAAAGATAGGAAGGGAGGTAGAAAGGGAGGAAGGGAGGGAGGAAGAGAGGGAGGAAGGAATAAAGGAAGGAAGGAAGGAGGGAAGGAAGGAAGAAAGGGAGAAAGGAAGGAAGGAAGGAAGGAAGGAAGGGAGAAAGGAAGGAAGGAAGGAAGGAAGGAAGGAAGGAAGGAAGGAAGGAAGGAAGGAAGGAAGGAAGGAAGGAAGGAAGGAAGGAAGGAAGGAAACCATCCAGCGGACATGGGAGAGAGAGCTCAGGGCAGAGCATGTGTTTTGCATCTCAGAGACCCACGTTTGATCCCCCAGCACCACCAGGAGTGACCCTGAGCGCCACTGGGTGTGGCCCCAAATAAAAAACACAACAAGCAAAAGAAACAAAAGTCTGTAGCAGAAAGATGCTGGGCGGGGTGGGGGGGGGTCTCCAGATGGAAGTCCCCTTCCTTTCACCCCAGAACCACACAGGCTATGACAACGCACACGGGGTTCCCTGACTGCCCGAGGTAGGTCAGCACTGCAGCCTGAGCCCCACGGCCATGGTCAGGGGTCTGTGCTGGCGACGGAGACCGTGCCGTCTCACTTCACCTACCACCCTTTCCTTCCCTGGGCTGTTTTATTCACTCACTGACGTTTGAGGGGGCCGCTGGCCCACCCGGCAGTGCTCCGAGGCTACGCTCAGCCCTGCACTTGGGGCTCCCTCCTGACACGCGCGGGGGACCAGGCAGAGCGGGGGATGGAGCTGGCGCTTCCCGCCACTGACCTCTCTGGCCGGCTCCGAAGTGTTCTGAAGCATGTGTGACCAGCTATGGGGCTGGAGAGACAGCACAGGGGGTCAGGTACTTGCTTTACACGAGACTGACTTTTACGGGTGGATTCCTGGCACTGCCGCTGACCCCCCGAACCCCACCAGGAGTGACTCCTGAGCACAGAGCCCCGAGCACTGCCAGATGCAGCCCCCAGCACCAAAACCAACGACGGCCTCTCCCGCCCACGTGTCGCAACATCCTGCCCCTCAGTGCCGTCAGACAAGAAAAACCCAGCACCTACTATCAGAAAATGAGCAATGTTATTTTTAATACAGATGTGGTACAGTGTCTAATTACAGCAGGGCAGAGATTCTAGTTAAATAAAATTAAAAACCTTTATTTTTTCCCCCCCTCAAATATAAAATTTACTAAAGCCATGTCTCAAAAAGAAAATAAAACGTGGCGAAGTGGCCTGATACCACGGCTCGCCACAGGATTTATGATTTCCCAAGGACATCTTCCACCATTTTGGCAAAGGGATGACATCTTGAAAACAGTCTACCAACCGGACATTGCAAAGACTGTGTACACCTCCGTACTGCACCGTGGTATGTACAAGAATACAGGGGTCATGGGCATCATGTTACTAGCAACAGCACGAAGGGGTCACGATAAAACCAGGCAGGGAAGCCGAGGTGCGGAGCAGGAAACGTGTAGAAACGGAATGCATCTGTCCGGAACGCTGAGCGCGGACGCACGGAACAATATACTGCACTACTTGTGGGTGCTCCGCAGAGTTGTTTTATCGGTCTAGGACTTTGGTTCTGAACTGCCCGATGAGTTCCCAACACACACGGGGTCCTCCGAGGTCCCTATTTCCAGTCGATGCGGCCCCCGAGGGCAGACACGCGCTCAGCCTCTCGAATTCACTGGTACAAAAAAACGGACAAGGGTTGGTTGCCTGCGTCATCCAAAACTAGTCACCAAAAAAATAGTTCTTGTTTCCACCCTGAATGTGCCGCGGGGAGTGGGGGTGCGGGGCGGGGGAGAGAAAAATAGTTTCAAGATTTTTCCAGCTGAGCCTTGGAGGCAGAGGGCCTTACCCTCCGCCCCCGCCCTGCTCTGTACATTCTAGAAGGTGGCTTCCTGGATTCGAGACGCCCCTGGGAGCACGAGCCCAGACTCGCCCCGGCCCCAGAGTGCTCGGCCCCAGAGTGCTCCGGCTCCAGAGCCTCTCTGAGGACACAATCAACACTCTGAGCACTGCCGGCGAGAGCCGAAGACATCAAGGGGGGGGTCTCCTCGGGGATCCATCCAGAGAGGCAGCGGCGGCGGAGTCTTCGTGACCGTCCCCCCGCCGCCCCCGCCCCCTGGTGCCCTGGCCGTGTCCTCGTGCCCTGGCTCCCGGCGGGAGTCCGGGGATGATCATCCTGAGTCGGCCCCGTGGGCAGGGGCTCACACGATGGAGGAGGAGCTGGTCATGCCGTGGACCATGGTGCTGGTCGGGGTCCCGCTGATGGCGTTGAAGATGTGGACGGAGTTGGGCAGCACGCTGGCCTTCTCCTCCAGGGCGCAGATCTTGGGGACAGAGACACAGTGTTACCAGGCGCCGCCATCTGCCCGGGCGGCGGGCGCGTGGGGGTGGCTGGACCCTTGCCCGCCAGGCGGGGACGGAGCCTTCTAGACTCACCCCGCTCGGGGGTCGCCTGGGTCTATCTGACGTGCTTACTGTGGCCCCTGGCAAGGCCCTTCAATGCATCGAGGCCAGTACGGTCATTTGTTCTTATTTTGGGACCACACCTGGCAGTGCTCATGGGTTACTCCTTTCTCTGTGCTCAGGACTCACTCCCGGAGGGTTCGGGGAACCCTATGCAGTATTGGGGATCGAATGTGGGTTGGTTATGTGCAAAGCAAGTGCCCTTCCCTGTTGGACGATCACTCCGGCCCCCGGTGCAGCCATCGGTGTCCATTTAAGTCGCACTGAGCTACCAGGGGCCAGTTTCAACGTTGCCCCCTACCCCCCCCCCCCACTCGCTTCCTGCTTTCGCACTCAGTAACATGGGTGAGCTCAGAGCTCACCCAGGGGTGGCCCCCGGGGACACCCCGAGCCAGCCGGCTCCAGGTCACCATCACCGACTTCCCTCCTGCCAGTGGCTGCGCTAAAGGAAAGTTCTGGGTGCCAACGCGAGGGCACAAGACGCGGTGCCCACTCAGTGCCCACAGGGTCCGGAGCTTTCTCCAGCCCACAATCTGTGCTGCTCTCATCGGTTCTCCCGGCTCCCGCGGCTTCGTGGACAAAGGCCCTGCGGTTCCTCCATACATGCCCCCTCCCCCTCTGCCTGAGCTCCCGCCCTCAGCCTGCTAAGCCACGCGCCTGCTCTCCCCGCTCCTTCCCTGCGTGACCCAGGAGGGGCTCGGAACCGCCGGGCCTGAGCCCACTTTTCAAAGTCTGCGAGGGGTTCAAAGGAGCAGGCGTGTGACGTTACCATCCCAGCTGCACGTGTCCGCATGAGGGAGAGAGGAAGCAAACAGGTTAGCGCGGGCAGTCCACGGCAGGGTCCCGCTGCGTGTGTCCCAGCAGGACCGTCCCCGAGGCACTCAGCAGACCAGCAAGAACCAGGGCAGGGCAGGGCAGGGCAGGGCAGGGCAGGGCAGAGGCAGAAGCGTGCGCGGGGGCATCAAGGCTGGAAGCCCACAACACACACCCCCACCCCCGCCCACTGTGTATGATACAAGGGTGCGGCCCCCGGACATTCACTCGGCTTCCCAGCACAGCTGTCCTCTCGGGACGCGGGTGAGCCCACAGAAGCCATCTGTGGTGGTCCATACGGGAGGGAGCCCTTGGCGGGAGCCTGGGAAGACGGGCGGGAAGGTGGGGAGCACGGAGGAAGCAGGGAAGCAGCCGGGAGCTTGCCCTGGATCCGCAGGTCAGCAGGGAGAGTTTAAAAAAATGGAACTTGGTGGGGCTGGAGCAATAGCACAGCGGGTAGGGCGTTTGCCTTGCACGCGGCCGACCCGGGTTCGATTCCCAGCATCCCATATGGCATATGGTCCCCTGAGCACCGCCAGGAGTGATTCCTGAGTGCAGAGTCAGGAGTGACCCCTGTGCATCGCCAGGTGTGACCCAAAAAGCAAAAAAAAAAAAAAAAAAGGAACTCGGGCCGGAGAGATGGTACAGCGGGGAGGGCATTTGCCTTGCTCGCCGCCAACCCGGGTTCAATCCCTGGCATCCCATATAGTCCCCCGCCCATTATGAGGAGTGATTCCTGAGTGCAGAGCCAAGGAGTAACCCTGAGCACCGCCGGGTGGGACCCAAGAAAGGGTCGACTCCCCCCGCCACTTCCTGCTTTGTGTTTGGGTGACTCGCCAGTCTTGGGGGCCCTCAAGTCTGACTGGCCACGTCCCTTGGCAAAGTCCTTTAACACAATGACGCTGGTCCTGCCATTGGTTCTGGTTTGTTGGCCACACCGAGCAGTGCTCAGGAGTCACTCCCGGGGGCTCGGGGGACTGTTCGGGATGCCGGGGGTGGAGTGTGAAGGTGACGCCCCGCCGGCTGCACCCTCTCTCCAGCCTTCCCCCTGACACCCCGGGCCACTGTCTGCAATGACACACGGCGGTGAACACGACAGACACCCCCGCCCTCCCGGGGGACACGGGGGCTTCTTGCAGAGTGACTCCGTTTAGCGGGACGGCAGCAGTGGAGCAGAGCCAGGGACCGCGTCCCCTTCTGAGAGGGGCTGGTCCTGTCCATCAGCGGGACGGGTGGGCGTGCATGGCTGTTTCCTCCTTCCCAAAGCCGTGAGGCTGTTCCCCGGGTGCCCTGGTCCTGCAGGCGGCCGGAGGCTCGGGCCAGGCGGGGGACCCGAGACCGGTGAGGACGGGCACAGACCTGCTCGCGCATGATCTCCGACAGCTCCCTGGCCATCTCCCGGTAGTTGGCCTTCATCTCCTCCTGGTACTCCACCTGGTCTTCCTTGATCAGGCGCTCGTTCACCGCCAAGGCCTGGCCGCAGGCCTCCACGAACTGCCTGCAGGGGCGCGGGACACAGAGGCAGGTGGGAGAGGAGCCAGGACCCCCGGGGCTGACCTCACCTCGAAGGGAGCGGGCAGTGCTGGCAGGGAGCTCCGAGGCCTGAACTGACCCCTGAGGGCCTGAGCTGAAGACCCCAGAGGGCCTGAGCTGACCCTGAGGGCCTCACCTGAAGACCCCAGAGGGCCTGAACTGACCCCCTTGGTCCTCACCTGAAGACCCCCCTTGGTCCTCACCTGAAGACCCCCCTTGGGCCTCACCTGAAGACCCCCGAGGGCCTGAGCTGACCCCCTTGGGCCTCACCTGAAGACCCCCCTTGGTCCTCACCTGAAGACCCCCCCTTGGGCCTCACCTGAAGACCCCCTTGGGCCTCACCTGAAGGCCCCGCGGGCCTCACCTGAAGACCCCTGAGGGCCTCACCTGAAGACCCCTGAGGGCCTCACCTGAAGACCCCCTTGGGCCTCACCTGAAGACCCCCTTGGGCCTCACCTGAAGACCCCCTTGGACCTCACCTGAAGACCCCCTTGGGCCTCACCTGAAGACCCCGCGGGCCACACCTGAAGACCCCTTGGGCCTCACCTGAAGACCCCCTTGGGCCTCACCTGAAGACCCCTTGGGCCTCACCTGAAGACCCCCTTGGGCCTCACCTGAAGACCCCTGAGGGCCTCACCTGAAGACCCCTTGGGCCTCACCTGAAGACCTCCTTCAGCAGCTTCACCTTGTTGTCCGCGTAGCGTTTGGTGTTGGTGTCGTCCAGGAAGGCGCGGGCGTACGCCAGGGGGCCTGCGTTGACCTGGGGAAGGACAAGGAGCTCAGGTGCACCCGGGAGGAAGCGGCTGTTCGCACGTCCAGCCTCCAGGTCACTGGCTTCTGCTAAAAATGCTCCGGAACCTTCTCACTCCCCCCTACAGAACGGAAAGAGCTGTCGTGCCTGGTTTCCTGAAGCTCGATCTACCTCCTGACCCGAGAAGGTGGTTTCCTTTCCTCCCTAGTTTGTTTTTATTTTTTTTGGGGGGGGATTTGTGTCACACCCAGCGATGCTCAGGGGGTGCTCCTGGCTCTGCTCTCAGGACTGACTCCTGGCGGTGTTGGAGGGACCACATGGGGTGCTGGGGTCGAGCCCGGCTTGGCTGTGTGCCAGGCAAATGTCCTCCCCGCTGTGCTGCCTCTCCGGCCCCGAGAGGGTGGGTCACTCTCTGTCGGACGAAGGGCTGCTTGAGAGACCCTCCCAGGGCCTGCGCCTGGGAGGGCCGCATGGTCTGCATGTGGGGGGCTCTGGCTCCATCCCTACCACCGCCCAGTTCCTCAAGCATGTGGGCATGAGCCTCGAGCAGTCCCTCCGCAGCCCCCCGTGTGGCCTTTGCGGCATTTCAGCGAGGTGAGCTGAGGGGAAGGGGCGCTGACCTCCCCTGCCCACGGCTGGCCCACACGTGGCACGGAGCCAGGAGGACAGAGCCTGGGCCCCCGGAGGGACGTGGCGGGCGGAGGAGAGCCTCAGGGAGGAGCCGGGAACGCGGGGACCTTGGGGAAGTCCACAGCGTGGGGCCAGAAGGGGAAAGTTTCGGGCATCGGTGACGGCCGGGAAGGAGCCACAGAGCGCGGGAGTAGGGGGTGGGCTCCCGGCGGCCGTGGGGGGTGCTGACACGCAGTGTGCAGGGCCCAGCGGGCCCGGGGGCTGCCAGAGTGACAGTGCTCCTGGGACACAAAGGCGCCCACCCCCAAGATGTGTGTGAGGACTGACGGAACAACAGTCGGCCCATGACACTGCTGAGGTCCGATACCTCGAGGCCAGCCGCCCCGAGGACTCTGCCCCCAGAGACGGTGACCCCGGGAGGCAGGTGGAGGGACAAATGATAGGCACGGGGGGATGACGCCACCTGGAGCGTCCCCCTGGGCTCCTGCGCTATGTAAGCGGGGGCCCCCTTCCTCACCCGGGCTGGCTTTCTAAGACGGCCAGGCACACGGCAGAGCTAGGTCACCAGCACAGGCTCCCTGGTGACCTCCCGGCCACCACACCCTCGGCCCCGCCTTTCAGGAGCCGCGGGGTCCCCAGGTCAAGCTTCTGGGAGGTTCCGACTCGTGCTGCTGAGATGTAACCTCTGGCCCCGTGAGGTCATGGCTCAGCACTGCCGGGACCTTCCCAGAGGCTCCGGGGAAGTCACTCGGCCACCTGGGAAAATGTTCGGGGCCACGAGAGAGCTGAGGATCGTGAGTCCTCAGAGGCAAAGCAGACTCAGGAAAGGCTTTTAGGGACATCGGGCTCCCGCTGGCGGCCACCTCGGTGGCCCAGGGCCAGCGCCACACTTCAGAGCAGACAGCCCAGAGGGAGCAGGGGAGAGTCACTGAAGCCAGTGAACGGAAACAATGTACACGGGAACTGAGCCCCGGGAGCTCAGCACACGCAGGCAGCGACTTCAGTGACACCGGTGTGAGATGTCTCTGGAACAAGCAACGTGAAGCAAACCAGTCTGTACCTAGGGGGCGGGCTTCGGGAGTAGGTGGGAGACTGGGGACTCGGTGGAGGGAAGGTCCCGCTGGCGGTGGGGTCCGCCTGGAAGACTCAACACTGGACACGACTGTGCTGGGAGCAGCTTTGTAAATCACGGTGCTTTAAATCAGGTTCAGCATCCAAACAACGGCTGGAACAATACAGTGTCCACCGAACCAAACACTCGCTTCAGGAAAACGAACCAGGGAGAAGCCCCGAATCTGTGTACTGCAACCTCCATGCAGCTCTCACACACATGCTTATACATGCATGCACACACACACATACACGTGTACATCCTTCTTAACAGGGGTAAGAAGAGGGCACAGGGGCCTACACATGCAAGTGTGCAAAACTCACAGGAATGATTTGCAGACACCTAGGAATATCAACAACGCCCAGGGCCACTCGGGGGTGGGAGCGGGGGCGATGGTTTGGGGTGCGGGACCAGCAGTGCTAGACTCAAGGCCCCACACACTCTAGGCCTTTACCTACCACCTGAGTTCACATTTCTTTGATTTCCTGCCAAACCCTATAGGAGAACTTTCTAGAACAGCCCAGCATGGACGAGCCAAAAAAGGGAGAAGGGGCTATGCTGTGTGTCCCACTGCAGGTCCACAAGCTGAACATGATTATATAGCCAGTATGTATGTGTGTGTGTGTATGTATAATTTTTTTCTTGGTTTCTGAGCCACACCCAGAGATGCTCAAGATGTGCAAGAAAAACTACAACACCCAAAATGAGAGAGAACAAAAGGGAATGCCCTGCCGCAGAGGCAGGGTGGGGTGGAGGGGGATGGGGTGGGGGGTGGTGAGAGGGATACTGGGATCATTGGTGGAGGAGAATGGGCACTGGTGGAGGGATGGGTAAACGATCACTGTATGACTGAAATGCAAACACAAAAGTTTGTAAATTTGTAACTGTACCTCACGGTGATTCATTAATTTAAAAAAAAAAAAGACGTGCAAGGAGGTGGCCGAGCTTTGTATTCAGAGCCAGACCCCCGCCAGCCAGAAACACCAGAATTACTCTAGTGGGGCAGCTCGGGGAACCATGTGGGGTGTCAGGGATCGAACCCAGGTCGGCCACATGCACGGCCAGCCCCTCCCCGCCGCACTACCTCTCCAGCCCAGCCTGAGGAGCTTTCTCCCAGGAGTGGCCACATTTCTGGGACGCTCTATGGGGACCTGGGCTCCTCTCTGCCCCCGGGAGCACACGCCAAGTGTGGCGGGCGCGGCAGGAGAGACAGCTCCACCGAGGGCATTCCCGGGGCCGGCACCAGCCCCGGGCACAGAGGGAAGGGCGGCTGGGCTCTGTGCTGGGGTGACGGGCCAGGTATGACCCCAGGGACACTGGGAGGGAAACTCCGGTGCTTTTTTCAGATAAGAGTTTTACAGGCAGCTGACAGCAAGAGCTTCAGGAGAGCTGATGGCACCCGCCTCTGCCCCGAGAAGCACCCTGGCACCGCGCCCACACACACCTGCACGCTTACGCCGTGTCTACACGTACCTGTACACTCACGCCACGTCCACATGCACCTGCACGCACACGTCGCATCCACACGCACCTGCACGCTTACGCCGTGTCTACACGTACCTGTACACTCACGCCACGTCCACACGCACCTGCACGCACACGTCGCATCCACACGCACCTGCACGCTTATGCCGTGTCCACACGCACCTGCACGCTTATGCCGTGTCCACACGCACCTGCATGCTTACGCCACATCCACACACACCTGCACGCTCATGTCGCATCCACATGCACCTGTATGCTCACACCGTGCCCACACTCACCTGTACGCTCATACCACGTCCACATGCACCTGTACCCTCAAACCGTGTCCACACTCACCTGTACACTCACGCCGTGTCCACACTCACCTGTACACTTATGCCGTGTCCATACTTACCTGCACACTCACGCCGCCTTCACATGCACCTGTACACTCACGCCGCGTGTACACTCACACCACACCCACACTCACCTGTACACTTACACCGTTTTCACTCACCTGTACACTCACGCCGCGTCCACACTCACCTGCACGCTCACGCTGCATCCACACTCACCTGCATGCTCACGCCACAGTCACACTCACCTGCATGCTCACGCCGCGCCCACACTCACCTGCACGCTCACACATGTCCACACTCACCTGCACGCTCACGCTGCCCTGAAGCTTCAGCTGCAGTCTGATCATGTCCACCTCATCCGCGGAGCACAGCTGGCGGAGCTCGGCCACCTTCTTGCTCATCTCGTCGATGGCCACCTCGATGGGGTTCAGGTCTGTGTGGTGCTGGTACATGACGGGGACGCGCTTCTTCACGTAAGGGAAGCAGTGGATGGCTGCGGGCAGAGGGTCCCGAGTCATCCTCCCGTGTCGCTGGGGGAGCCGGCAGCCCCTCCCCCCTGCTCCCCGGACCTCAGGACCTGCTCCTGGCCCCGCACTCAGGGCCATCCTGGCGGCTGGGAGGCAGAGGGAATGGCGGGGCTCCAACCCGGGTTACGTGTGTGCGCGGCGAGCACACTGCCCGCTGTCCCACGGCTCCAGCCCCATCCCCCTTTACTACAGACAAGCCCCCCACGCTGCCTCCGTTTCTGGAAACCAAGGGCTCGTTTCTCAGAGTGCGGCCGGGCTCCCGCTGGCCCCCTCTGGAGAAAGCATCTGGGGGTCCACTCTCTCCTCCCCTGCTCTACTTTCCTGCTCTCCCCTCCCCTGCTCTACTTTCCTTTCTCCTGCCTGTCCGGCTCTGCGGGGGCCGGAGGTGGCAGGTGGCCATGAGAGCGATGAAGACCCAGGCCGCGGCTCTGAGACACCGCAGCCCAGCCTTGGTCTGGGACATTCCCCGACAAGCCCATCTCTCTCCCTGGCACGGCTGGGGCTCCGGCGGGCTCTGCCGTCTGCATAGATGTGAGCCCAGGGGGTTCCCTGGCGGGGAGGGGGGCGTGTGTCTCCAGGCTGCCACACACTCACAGCCAAAGCCACAAGCTGAGACCACAGCGGGAACCTTGGCCCCTGCCCGCACCCACCCGAAAGGCCCAAGGTCACGGCCGGGAGCAGCTCTGCGGAGGGAACGACATGGCTCCAGCCCCTTGAGAGCAAAGTCTCCGGAATCTCCTGACCCATCACTCCTGAGTGTGTTATCACCGAGGCTCCTGTGACTCCCTGTCCCCTCCCTTCCTTCCTTGTCAAAACAGAACCAGGTGTGACTCAGTGGCACAAAGCCTACGGCCCCCCTCTACCCCCAGCCCCCGTCATGAGGACAGGAAGTCAAGATGGAGAGTCTCGGAGCCAGGAAGCCCAGCCAAGCGCCCTGGGCAACCCTCCTCCCAGACACCTGGAACCCAAAGTACCGTGTAATAACGGGGACCCCCGGGCTGGACAGAAGCGGCCGGGGGGACAGGCACGGGAACCTCTCCCCTGTCCCCACTGCTGACGGGAAAGTCTCATGGTGTCTTGGCAAGCCCTCGCCTGCGTGATGCATGACCGTGCGTGTTCTCTGTCTGTTCCTCAAATGTGTGTGCCTGCCTGGCCCCTGGAGGCCTGCACACTCTCTCCGGCTCTGCCAGAGGCGCCTCCCACCTTCCCCTTGGGAAAGTGCTCCGGAGTCCAGAGCTCCCTCGCTGTTCTCTCCAGATTCTGCTCCTCACTTGGATGCTTCGGGGACTCGCCAGGAAGACGCTCCCCCGGGACAAGCAGACTCCAGGCTGGGCGGGGCCCGTGGCGAGGGCTGGAGGGCCGGGGGAAGGGGGTCTGGGAGGGAGCGGAGACACACCCCCTCCCCACCGCCCCGCCCCCCAGGATGCCGCCCTCCCTGCCGACGGCCCCCTTTTTGCTCTGCGGTCCCCGAGGTCTCTGGCGACACTCTCGAGACTCCGTCTCCGGCCCCTCCGTTTCGTCTTTCAGAGCCCAGACGCTGTTCTCCCTGGGAGGACGACGTCCTGCTCAGATGCGAGGAGTTCAACAGACGGGCCGGCAGGGAGGGCTCTTGCCTTGCACGCGGCCCACCGGGGTTCGATCCCCGGCAGCAACACCTGGAGTGATTCCCGAGTGCAGAGCCAGGAGTCACCCCTGAGCATCGCCCGGTGTGACCCCAAACAAAACTAAACAAAGAAAGTCCCCTGGTGGGTGGGATCTAGCCAGAGGAAGTGCACTCTCTCCCGTCACAAAATTCGTCGTGGGGTTCGTGGTTTGCCGTGGGGCTGAGCTCAGGGCTGACGGAATCCCGTAAGCCAGGGTGGAGGACGGGGCTCTCGTTTCCCAGGGCAGGAGACAGAAGTGCAGAGAGGTCGTGTCACTTGCCCAAGGTCACACAGCGAGGCTGAAACTTGAGTCTCATGGCTGTGCTAGGGGGAGGGGAGGGGCAGGAGAAGCCACCGTCAAATGCACTACTGATTAAATTTTGGTTTTTCTGGGGGGTCACACCTGGTGGTGCTCTGAGGCTACTCCTGGCCTGGTGCTCTGTTGTAGCTCACTGTGGAGCTCAGGGGATTAAACCGAGCCCCAGCACACAAAGCAGACGTCACCCCCTGAACCAGCTCCCCGGCCCCGTCACGGGTCTTTAATTTTGGGGTCACATGTGGGAGGTGGGGGTGAGTGGGCTGCTGGGAGGTAGCGGGGGTCACTCCCAGGAGTGGAAGCAGAAAGAAAGAAGTGTTGCTCGAACCCGTGGGCTACTGTAAGCGGGTGGAAATTCAGGCCCGAGAGACCCAGGGTCAGCGGTGCTGCTAGTGCCCCATGGAACCGCGCTAGGACAACTCTGCAAGGCCCCGAAGAACTGACCGGGGTGCGAGAAGCACGCGAGGAAGCCGCCAGACTCTAGGCAGTGGGCATGGCCCAGCATCGGGCCTCTCGGCCTCCCCTCTCAAGTCCCCGCCTCAGGCCGGAGCGAGAGTCAGCAGGCGGGGCACTGGCCTTGCACACGGCCCCAGCTGGGCCCCTGACGCGCCCAGGAGAGATGCCCAAGGCAGAGCCAGAAGCCGCCCCTGAGAACCACTGGCCTAGAAAGGGCCGAGGCACAGCGGGGGGCGGGGGGTGGAGGGCACTTGCCCTCTACACAGCTGACCTGGCTTCGATTCCTGGCACCACACGGGGCCCCCCAAGTCCCAGCAGGAGAGACCCCTGAGCACAGAGCCAGGAGTCAGCCCTGAGCACCACCAGTTATGGCCCTCCTTAAAACCTCAAGAAACAAAACCTTCAGGGGTGCAGCATACATAAGGCCCTGGGGTCATCCGTAGGCAACACCCACAAATAAATGGTGGGGGGAGGAGGTAGGTAGGGGAGGGGGAGAGCCGTGCAGCCAGGGCACTTGCTTTGCATGCCGCTGGCCCCAGTTCAATTCCTGGCTCTGCACCTGGTCCCCCAAGAGATGCCTGGCATGAACCCCGAGCCCAGAGTCAGCCTAGAGCACTGCCACGTGAGTCCAGGGCTTACTTTTGGGCACACTGGCAAAAAAAAAAAAAAAAGTCCCTGACCCTTCCCCGTTCTTGGTGACCCCCATAATGCCGTCACTTTGCCCCGGTCTCGGGTCTGTGGCCCCTGAGTCAGACCCCTCTGCAGGAAGCCAGGCTGTTCTCCTGTTACTCTCTGAACGTGAACATGATAGTGGGGACCCCCCCTTGCCCCCCTACCCTGGTCCCTCAGCAGTGACATCCTGGGCCAACACGTGTGTCCCCTTGGCCTCCGGGCACAGGAGTCACTCTTTGTCCCCTGTCGCTTTATCTAATCTCACAGCTTGGTGGCAGAGGGCAGGCTGGGAAGCGGAGGACAACTGCCCGGGAAAGTCCAGAGGCAGCAAATTCTCATCCTCTCGGCCTCGGAGCAAACAGCACCGGAAGCGGGCTGAGCTTGGCCGGCCTCAGCCCTGCAGGGTCCAGAGGGCTGGACCGCCCGGCACCCCTGGCCCGTGCACTCTGACACTCTGATTCTGCAGGGCCGGGCGAGGCCTGGGACCCGGCATCGCCCCGGAGCTCGGGTGCTGAGGCTGCACATTGGGGGCCGCCCGCCGGAGGCCGCTTCTCCCGTGCCGGCGAATTCTCCGGCGGTGACTCACCCGGAGAGGAGCCGTCCTGTGCGACACACATCTGTGGGTGCCGCAGAGACAGTCATGGACAGCGGGGAGGGGGGGGGGGCCTGCGTCGCACGTGAGCCCGGTGGCTGCCAGCTGGACGGAGCAAGAGCCGTCTGCTCAGAGGACACTGGGACTTTGATCTCGCTGCTCCCGGGAGCGGCACTTCCGTGACACGCGCCCCTGAGTCTGAGCACTGTTTGGTGAGGGTCCACGGGCTTTGGCCTCCCCAGGAGAGCCGGGACCACACAGTTCACACGTTTCAAACAACTCAGAGGGGGGCCGGGGGCCCACCTGAGCCACACAGCCTTCTAGCTGGACTAGCCACGGCCACGGAAAAGTGTGTCTACGTAGAGGAGACAGACGCCCCGACCCCCACCCCCCAGCCTCTCTGCTCAGTTTATTATGGGGAGGGGTCCCCAGGGACGCTGCCCAGTGCTTTCTCGGCCAGCTGGGCCGACTGACTTTGCAGCTGTGCCAAGAGACGGTTCAACACGAGGGCCCAGCTGCTGTCCAGGGAGCACCTGGACCACCTAGGTGATCCCTGGACGACCCCAGGGGCCTCCAGGCCGTGCTCAGGGGACCACGCTGGTGCCAGAGACTGAGCTGGGGTGGTGGGCCACACGCTGGCAAATGGCTTAACCCCTAAACTATTGCTCTAGCCCCAACAGACTTTGTTTTTATTTATTTTATTATTTTTTAATTTTTTGCTTTTTGGGTCACACCCGGCGATGCACGGGGGTTACTCCTGGCTCTGCGCTCAGGAATCACTCAGGGGACCCTATGGGATGCTGGGAATCAAACCCGGGTCGGCCGTGTGCAAGGCAAACAACGCCTTACCTGCTGTGCTATCGATCCAGCCGCTGGACTTTGTTTTTAAATGAAATGTTTTACTTTCTGTTACTCCCGTCGAGTGCCAGCTCAGCTCTAAGACAGATGGGGCGCACCCCACCCCCCAAAAGGTGAAGACTGTGCCCCCACCCCCCACTGGAGATGCTCTGCTGAGTCAGCAAATGGGAAATGCAGAAAAAAAAAACCCACATTTCTGAGACTGAGTTGTCAGTGGCTCAAAGCACCCCAGGAGTAATTAGAACGTCAGCAGTGAGCTGGCAGGAAGGAGCCGTCGCACTTCCCGTGGCACTGACCCACCCTGCCACAGAGCTCTGCAGTGCTCCGTGGGGTCTGTGGGCAGTCAGGCTGGGGGTCTCCCCCAGGAAGGGGACATGAGGTGTGCCCAGGGGTCACTGACCGGGGACTGTGCACCCTGAGGGGGTGTCCCGAGGCCTGTCAGAGCAGGTCTGGACTTGCCTGGAACTGAGCCTAAAGCGTTCGAGGCAGACCAGGGCCCACTGTGCTCAAACACCAAGTGACCTTACACCTGCCACGAACTTCCGGGAGAAAGAGGAAACGCAGATCAGGAGACACACCTGGGCATCCACAAGCAAGAGCGAGGCCAACGCCACAGCAATGTGGGAAGGAGGGAAGAGTTCTCAAAGGTTCAAGCGCCCTTCCAATTCTAGAAGCTTCTGGATCTTTCCAGAGAACCTCTGGTCTCATTGGTGCAATTTTATTTATTTTTTTGCTTTTTGGGTCACACCCGGCAATGCACAGGGATTACTCCTGGATTACTCCTGACTCATGCACTCAGGAATCACTCCTGGAGGTGCTCAGGGGACCCTATGGGATGCTGGGAATCAAACCCGGGTCAGCCATATGCAAGGCAAACAAGCACCCTCCCCGCTGTGCTATCACTCCGGACCGTCATGTTGTGATTTTTTTTCCTTTTTGCTTTTTTGGGTCACACCCAGCGATGCACAGGGGTTACTCCTGGCTCTGCACTCAGGAATCACCCCTGGCGGTGCTCAGGGGACCATATGGGATGCTGGGAATCGAACCCGGGTCAGCCGCATGCAAGGCAAACACTATCCCCACTGTGCTATCACTCCAGCTGCTACTGTTGTAACTTTTTTAAACTGTTCTTTTGTTTTCCCCTTTGGTTTCGGCTGCCCCGGGGTGGAATCCAGCTCAGGGACGACTCCTGGCAGGGCCTGAGGGATGCTACGGGGTCCCAGGGGTTGAACCGGCACAGCCGGTGCCCTCCCCGCTGTCCCATGGTTCCGGTCCCCCCAGGACGTGGGCGCAGGTACCTGTGAGCACGGTCCGCCGCTTGCACTGCTCCTCCACGCCCCCCTGCCGCTTGCCCCCCTGCGTGAACGGCAGCTCGAACATGAAGCGGCGGATGTTGTGGCTCCTCTCGAACTCAGTTTTCCGCTCCTGCAGTTCCTTCTCGTCGAAGAAAGGGGTCACGTGGGTCACCTGGATATAGGCGAACTTGGAGTCCAGATCCTTCGGGTTGACCTGTGAGCACATGGACGCAGGCGGGCCGGTGACTTCGGGGGGAGAGGGGATAGTTCTGGAAAGCTGGAACCCACCGCGCAGCAGATACCACTCACAACTGCTAACCTTCCGTTTGCCGTTTTCGTTCCAAACATCACCCCCTCCCCCACACACGTATCGTTTAGACACGCAGATATTTTGTGACGCTGATCCCTACACCCCCTTCCAGCCAGCGTCTCTGAGAATCAGGGCGCTGTGTTTCACCCCCACAATAACCATCATGCCTGACCAAATGCGCCTCTATTCCCGGGTACCACCTGCCCTGCTCACGTCTGTGAAGGGACGTTGCTCAGCGGTCCCAGAGTGTTACGACGGCCAAGAGTGTCAGCCAGAATCTAAGCAGTGGTCACACTGTACCCCGAGATCCTAGTCACCTCTCTAGATCTCGACTTGCGTCGAGACAAACGCCTCCTCATCCCCCCACAGCCACGGGGTCTCTTAGGGATATTGTGCTAATTTTCTTACGGGGTGACATCTCCAGGTGCTAGGCCCTGAGTTCAATCCCCAACACCTCATGCCTGTCCCGGCACCACCAGGCATGGCCCAGAAGGCCCCACAGCGCTGGGCTCAAGCTTGGCCACGTTGCTGGGCCTCCCACTGACCGCAGGCCAGCAGCACCGGGCTAAGGACCCCTGAGAGTATTCTGAGTGACGCCCAGGGGGTTCTGAGCACTGCTCGGGAGTCCTCCTCTGCCCCTCACAAAACAGCAACAATCAAGTCCTGAAGTCATCTTTCACTGCAGCCAGATTAGATTAGATGCAAACAGATGTATAAAAATTAATTTAATACAGATAAGGATTAATTGCACTGTAAGTGCCGTTGCTAATAAACTCAGCATGCAAATACTTTCGACACAACTCAATTTTTGGTTTCTGGGCCACACCCAGCAGTGCAAAGGGCTCACTCCTGCCTCTGTGCTCAGGGGTCACCCCCCGTGGTGCTCGAGGAACCACATGTGGCACCAGAAATCAAAGCCAGGTTGGCTGTGAGCAGGCAAGCACCTCCCCGATGTCCTGTCTCTCCGGCCCAACACCGCGTGGTTACATGAGTGGGGCTTGGACCATTCTGCTGGGGTTTGAGGCCAAACAGGCGTTTTCCACACGGAAGCCACATCTAGTTTGTTAGGGAGGTCGATCCGCGGTGCCCGCGGGAGCTGTGTGGAAGCTTCCAGCTCGAGAGCCAGGGGAAGGAGAGGGGAGCCTGGCTGAGGCCCTGGAACCCGCATGGGCAGACGGAGGAGGGCGGAATGGTGTGACCAGGCAAGGAAAGCGCATGAGGGGTTCCAAGTTCAGAATACGGGGAGGGCTGGGGACGTGGCTCAGCGGAAGGGCACTTGGCTTGAGGCCGGGGGTCAAATAAGGAACCAAAGAGAACAGGAATCACGTCCTGGTTTCAGAGAAAGCCGCCTACCCCATCCTGCCACTTAGCTGAGCTTTCCCTAGCGGTGGCGTGAGCGGGTGTCTGTGCAGGGGGCTCTCCCGGGCATCTGTGGGCTCGGGGACGGGGCAGGGCCTGGTGCCAGGCGGAGAGAGCTGGGCAGGAGTCGGGCTATGCCGTCACAGGAGCGAGAACGCCCGCCCGACACCTGAAGCCGAGTCGTTTGTGTGTTTGCTTCCCGGGCTTCCCAGCAACCCGGGGCCTGGGGCTTGACGGGGGCCCTGGGCCGCTGCTCCTGAGTTCTCGGCCCTCTGGCTCAGCTCCAGGACCTGGAGATGCAGTGCAGGAGGTGCCAGGGGACGCCAGAGTGCCCGTCCACCGGTCTGTCCCTTCGTCTGACTATGCGCTCAGAGTCAAGCGGGTGGAGGTGAGAGGCAGAGGCGGGTCTCGACTCCCGAGTTCACCAACACCTGATGACGCCACCCTCTCTTCCAAAAGTTACTTTTATTTTTTTCCAGATGACTGCTTTTTTTTTTTTTTTCTTTTTTGAGTCACAGTTGGCGACGCACAGGGCTTACTCCTGGCTCTGCACTCAGGAATTGCTCCTGGCTGTGCTTAGAGCACCCTATGGGATGCTGGGAATCGAACCCGGCTCGGCCGCGTGCAAGGCAAATGCCCTACACACTGTGATATCACTCCAGCCCCGCCCTGCTGTCATTTTTATTTGTAATTTTTTTTGTTTCTTTTTGGGTCACACCTGGTGATGCACTGGGGTTACTCCTGGTTCTGCACACAGGAATCACTCCTGGCGGTGCTCAGGGGACCCTATGGGATGCTGGGAATCGAACCTGGGTCGGCCGCATGCAAGGCAAATACCCTACCCGCTATGCTATCGCTCCAGCCCCTTATTTGTAATTTTTAAATGGGAAAATATCTGCTTCGGGGCTGGAGCGGTAGCACAGCGGGAAGGGCGTTTGCCTTGCACGCGGCCGACCCGGGTTCGGTTCCCAGCATCCCATAGGGTCCCCTGAGCACCGCCAGGGGTAATTCCTGAGTGCAGAGCCAGGAGTAACCCCTGTGTATTGCTGGGTGTGACCCAAAAAGCCAAAAAAAAAAAAAAAATCTGCTTCATGAAGCTTGTCCGGGGAAGGCAGAGAGAACTAAAACCAAATACACCTCCACTTACGGACATTCTGGATACTTCTCGGGCCTTTCCTCCCCCACCCCCCACAAGCATTTATGAAACATGACAGACCCCGTGTGGCCCCGGCAATGGTGCACCACAACGCGAGCACTTCCGCAGAAAGTCCTACCTTGCCGGAATCTTGGATCATCTTGACGTTTTCGGAACCGAACTTCGCCGAGTAGAGCTTCAGGAGTCGCTGGGAGATCTCGGACAGAGGCGTGAGTTTCGGCTCCTTGTAAATATACTCCTTCCCATCCTCGTCCTCAAAGAAGCCCTGTGAGGGACAGCCCGGTGAGGCGCAGGCCCTGAACTTCCATCCCGGGAGAACCACCGGGAAGGATTCTTCAGTGAGTTAAATTAAAAAAAAAAAAAAAAAAGAAAAACAAGACGAAGATGAATGGTTCTAAAAGAAAATGCTACTCAGGTTGCTCAAAGAGGAAGGACAGGGAGCAGGTGATGGAGTCCTGAGAGTGAGGAGGAGCGAGCACACACGTCAGCTCACTCACAGACACTGTGTTACGAGAAGACGGGGGTTTCAGACTGTGTTCATGGCGGGGCCGGGGCGGGCCCACCCCTGTTTCACTTTCCCGAGAAGCAGGTGTCAGGCGGAGCTGCTGGCCACCTTTGGGAGCCTGCCGGGCTCCCAAACGCTCCCGCTTACAGGAGTGTTCAGGGCCAAGAGAAGGACCAGGGCCTGGCGCGGGCGCCCGCACGCAGGGGGTCCTTGACTTGCTTCACTGACCGGAAAGGCCCCGGGCGGCTGAGGGGCCGACGCCAGGGCGTATTCTGGTCAGCACGGATCATCGTTTGTGTTTTAGGGTCAATCGTGGTCCAGGCAGAGCAAGGCCTCCGCTCGCAGGGGAAGTGAAAGGGGCTGAAGGCGTGAGACACGCTAGGGGGAGGTTAATAGGTGAAACAAACGGAACAAAAAAAAAAAAGGTTTCTCATCTAAAACGAAAGAGTGAAAATGGTGCAAAAAAATACAGGATGTGAACAACAAAAATATGCAGGCGAGGAACGTGAAAGAAAAAGCACCCACATCAAACTAGGAGTTTAGATGCAGCCATTTCACTAGATTACTTGCTTTTTAAGCACCGACTGTAATTACCTCCACATCTGTTTCACTGTCTGTAAACTGGTATTGCTATAGCGTTTTAAGAGACAATAACAGAATAAATTGAAGGTTATAGGATGCTCATAAAAACCCCATACACCCTAAATGAATGAGGGATTATAGCTGATACCATTTAATCATGTTAGAGATTTGGAGGTGGAGCTTTCAGTTAAATTGACAGCAACCCTTCTTACGGGGTTTCTGGAATATTACAATGGAGACTCTGATGGTGATATTATACCACACATGGGAGAGATGCAGGGACCAAAGAAACCAGACAGTCTTAATTTTGGTTTAGAACATGCAGTACTGATGTATAAGGAGACAGATGATTTGTTTCTGTGATGAAATACACTGTTATTATTTTTTTTTTGGTGTTTCAATGACTGGAACAAGCATACATACAACTTGGAAAGGAAACTCGCAAGCCCCTCGCGGTGTGGCAGAATGGGGGGGGGGACGGAGAACTTACCGCTGCCTTAAGAAAGGAATAAAGAAAAGACAGAAAGGGGGGGGGAAAGAAGCAGAAAGTTTACCAGGAGAAAGAAAAGAACCATCGTCAATCTGCAAAGTCATCAACTCAGCATTTACAGGAAACAGAACACTTGTGGGCTACAATTTCATAGGCTTTGAAAAAAAAAGAAGGGCGCCGTGTGTGTGTGTGTGTGTGTGTGTGTGTGTGTGTGTGTGTGCGTGCGCGCGCGTGCTCGTGGGGGCGGGGGCGGTGCCCAAAGGAAAGAGGGACTCACCTGTCCAAAGAAGGCCACCCGGAAGTAGGTGCCCAGCAGCCTGCGGCCCGAGTGCATGACCTCGGTCACCTTGCTGTAGGCCTGGTGCAGGGTGTCGTAGAGGTGCGCCAGCCTCTGCAAAGGGACACAGGGGTCAGTCCCGCACAGGAACAGCTCGATGAGACCGTGTGCGTGGAAGGGCCAGGATGGACAGGGCAGGGGCCAGCCGCCGCCTGGCACGGGGCCTTGGTGGGTTGTCAGCCAGGTCTGAAGGCCGGGCACTGAGAATGGTGCCTGAGCATTGTCAGGGGTCCCTCCAGGGCAGGGGGGGAGGGGGAGGAGGAGAGGGGGAGGAAAGAAAAAGGGGGAGGGGCTGTGAGGGGGAGAGGGGAGGGGGGAAGGAGGAGAGAAAGAGGAGGGAGAGGGGAAGGGAAAGAAAAGGGGGAAGGGGAGGCGGGGAGGGGGATGGGAGAGAGTGAGGGAGGGGGAGGGGAGGGAGGAAGGGGAGGGGAGGGAAGAGGAGACAGGGAGGGAGAGGGGAAGGGGTTGGGCACAGAAGAAGGGAGGGAGAGTGTGAGGGGGAGGGGAGAAAGATGGGGAGGGAAGAGGGGGAGGGGAGGAAGGGGGGAAGGGGAGGGGAGGGGAGGGAGGAAGGGGAGGATAGGGAGGAACCGAGGGGGGAGGGCAAGGAGTAGGGCTAGGAGGAGGGGAGAGAGGGAGGGGGAGGGAAGGAAGGTGAGAGGAGAGGAGAGAAAGAGGGGGGAGGGAAGGATGGGGAGGGGAGGAGGGGGAAGGGAGGAGGGGGAGGGGGAAGGGAAAGGAGAGGGGGAGGGGAAGGGAGAGAGCGAGCCCTGGAGCACTGCAGGTGTGGTCCAAGCTACTACACCCCATCGCATCCCTACCCCCCCAAAGGAATCTGTCTCGGGGGGCACTAAGAATACACTTTGCGGGTGCGACAGATGAGGGTTCGCTATTGTTCTGTTCCATGTCCTGCCCAAAGCACCCTTGGGTGCTGAGCACCCCGGGGGTCCGTGCAGCAGCAGGTAAGCTGGACATCCCCGTACCCCCGGGAACCCCGAGAGGCTGCCAAGGGCGAGTCCCGGGACGCCATCTCCTCTGGTTTGCTCCATTTTTAATTTTTGTTTGTTTGGGTGCTACCCAGCAGTGTCAGGGAGCACTCCTGATGGAGTCCGGGTGGAAACATATGAATCAGGGACTCTCTGGGGTGCAGGGGACTGAACTGGGTCAGCAGCATGGAAGGTAAATGCCCCCCCGCCCCCCTCTGCTATTGCTCCACCCCAAAATATTTTATTTATTTATTTATTGGCTTTTTGGGTCACACCCAGCGATGCTCAGGGGTTACTCCTGGCTTTGCACTCAGGAATTACTCCTGGCGGTGCTCAGGGGACCATATGGGATGCCAGAGATCGAACCCGGGTCGGCCCACGTGTAAGGCAAACGCCCTACTCGCTGTGCTATCGGTCCCTAAGTATTTTATAGGATTGTTTGTTCTGTCATAGGAGGGGGTTTGGGCCACGGTTGGCAGTGCTCAGGGGCTACTCCTGATCCTGGGCCCAGGGGTCACTCCTGGTGGTGCCGGGAGCTGGACCAGGTCAGCCACAGGCGGGGCAAGCTCCTGCCCCCGGTACTATCTCCGGGCCCCTGTGGGGGGCCGTCCCTGGCACGGCTCGCCCTCCCCCCCCCACCCCGGCTTCCCGGGCGGGGTCGCTGAGCCCCTGCGGACACCGTCTGCCCCTGCAGGGACCAGCAAAGAGACTCGGGCCCGGACCGTCTCCGCGGGGATGGTCGGAGCTACGGAGCCCAGCGGCCTGGGACGGAGGCTCTGAGCCCGGGCGGGGCGGGGGCGGGCCGCACTCGCCAGTCTGGGGTCTGGGCCCGTGTCTCTGCCTCGTACCTCGAAGTCCCGGCGCTTCTCGTAGATGGGGATGACGAGCTTGTAGATGTCGGCCATGAGCTCGTAGCGCTCCGCCTTCCACAGCCCGTCCGCGCACTGTTCCAGGAGCTCGAGGAGCACCTCCTGGGGAGGACGAGAGAGGGGGCGCCCGTGAGGCAGCCACGCGGAGGACATGCATCCTCTTTATTGCGTCACCTCGAGACACAGTTACAAATGTGCACGACTTAGCTTCGGTCATACGATGATCGAGCACCCGTCCGTCCACCAGTGAGCACCTTTCTCGTCTTTGTCTCCCTGAGCACGGAGCCAGGAGCGACCCCCGCTAGGTGCTGTCCACCCCCACCGCCCTTTAAAGCTCGGGACAGCGCTGAGGGGTTTAGCTGCTTCCGGTGCTGCCAAGGAAAAGGGTCTCGGTTCTCCTGCCCCATCCCTCCCCGCCTCCCCGGGCTGAGAGCTGCCCGCAGGGCCCTGCCCGCACCGCAGCCAGCCGGCTTCGGCCCCCAGGGACAGCGCCTGCCCGCTGAGCGTGTCTCATCCCCGGCACCACAGGGAGACCCAGCCCTGCGCCCCAGGGATCAGGCCTGTGCTGGGTCCCGCAGCCGAGTGCCAGGTGGCGGCAAGGACACCCGCTTCGGACTTAATCAAAGGTGCCCGCGGGCGCCTCCTCCCATCAGCCCCCGGGGGGAGGCCGAGTGCCACCCTGGGCACCTGCCGGAGGACTGAGAAGGCTGCTCTGCGCGACGGAGGGGACGCCCAGGGCTGGACGCAGCAGCTGCCCAGGGCACCCGAGCCCCCTGGGGTCGGTCGGGAGGGGGCACCTCAGAAAGGACTTTTGGCTCTCCGCCGAGTTGTGGGGTGCTGGGAATTGAACCCGGGTCAGCTGTGTGCAAGGCAAACACCCTACCCACTGTGTTACCGTTCCAGCTAAAAAAAAAACCATTAAAAGCATTTTAAGCTCGGGCTGGAGTGATAGAGAGTTCAGTGGGGAGAGTGTTTGCCTTGCACGTAGCCGAACCAGGTTCGATCCCTGGCATCCCATATGGTCCCCCTAAGCACCACCAGGAGTGATTCCTGAGTGCAGAGCCAGGAGTGACCCCTGAGCATCGCCAGGCGTGTCCCCAGAAAGAAAGGAAAAAAAAAAACAACCAAAAACCAAAAAAACGCTAAAACAAAAAAATGCCCACTTCAACCTCATGAACAATGCCAGGGTTCAATGTTATCAGCAAAATTCCATGGGACGAGGAAGTGCCATTTTCCCTGCCACGGGCACCATCTTGCCATGTGGTTCCAGCCGGCTTTGGGGTGGGGGCTGCAAGGGGTGGGATGGCCACAACCTGGAGTGAGCCCACCCCCGGGGCCGTGCTCACCTCGTTGAAGTGGACGTCCTGCATGCCCACGTCTTCCATCATGGAGGCCTCCTCGTCGATGTTGGGGGTGATGACTCGGAAGGCCGAGCACCCCTGTCGGCACATCCCTGGGGGCGGGAGAGACGGGCAGGGAGGGTGAGCCTGGAGGGCCTCCTGGGGGAGGCGGTGAAACCAGGTCTCGGGAGGCTCCCAGGGGGCGCGTGGGGCTGTGTGCTGAGTGCTCGGCCTTCCTCCCCTCTCCCGCTTTTTTCTCCCGCTCCCTTTGTGTCGCACCCGCCTTGACAGGAACTCCCGCGACTGAAACACACAGAGCCGCGGGGCTCGGGGGCACAAACAGCGAAGGGCCCCGCACCGGACTGGCTAAGGCGAGGCCGGGAAGAAATAGCCGGAGTGCGTCAGAGGGAAACTGAGGACGTGAAAGGCAGCTGTTTCCACCCCCCAGCCCCCGGTCATGAGTCAGGCTCCCTGTTGGCCGGAGCGCGCCTCAGCCCTGCCTCTAACAGCCTCTCAGACCAGCTACCAGGAGCCGGCAAGATCGTCCAGGCTCTGAGGGGCTGGCCTCGCACGAGGCAGACCCGGGCTCGTCCCTGACACGGTTCCCGGAGCACTGAGCCAGGAGTAAGGCTCAGTGAGTGGGCCCCAGCGCCAACAGCCCCCACGTGGCCGAGAGCAGCGGCACGTCCTGGACTCGGCACAAGTCCTTGGTGGCAAGCGGGGGCCACCCCCGGGACAAGCAGTCACGGCCCCTCTGGGGCTTCTGCCCCTCTGGGGGTTCCTGGCCAGACCTGGTCCAACAAAGACCTGCCCCCGCCCGGTGCCACGGGCAGCAAGAGTCCCGGGGCCACGCCCCCCAAGCACCCAGGGTCCTACACCTCAGAGGCCCCCACAGGGCCCAGCACCCCTCCCTGCGGACCGTGTGGGAGGCTGACATCAAGGGTGCCGGCACCTGAGCGGGGAGCAAAGGGAAGGCGTGAGTCAGGCACCGCCTCCTGCACGTGGGCGGCTGGGGGGGGAGCAGACGGGCAAGGGGTGGACGGGGTGGGCCCGGAAGCTCCCGCAGGCCGGCTCCCTGCTCCTCAGGGCCCGGGGAAGGGTCTGCCCCTAGACCTGGGGAACGATGTCCGGGTACGGGGGCTTGAGGGGGCTGGGGTGAGCCCCCCGGGGAAGGCCCCCGTTTCTCTCAGTGATGGGATTTTGGCACCATGGAAGCGCCAGTGAAAGCCCACGGCAACACGCCCGCCACGTGCCTTGTTGGATTGTGGGTCCTCTTCTGTGCTGGTCAAGTAAATGCCACATCAGAGAGGGGACAAGGGGTCACACGGAATACACAGAGATACACGTAATACAGACAGGTATACACACATGCAGCCACATAGGACTGTGCCCACATGTACACATATGAAAGAGAGACATACATAAACACACAAAACACACGTGAAGAGACACAGACATACACACAGACATGCTAAGACACGCAAGCACATGCAGACATATACATACACACATATACACAGACATACAAACACGTAGACATACACATGCACACACATATACACAGGCACAGAGACAGATATACACTTGTACACACATGCAGATAAGCACACACGTGCAGCCACACAGACACACTCATGGAGCCATAGAGATGCACACACATGCAGCCACACAGACATACACACACAGACACACTCATGGACCCAGAGAGATGCACATACATGCAGACACAGACATACACACACACGCACTCATAGAGCCATAGAGATGCACATACATGCAGACACAGATATACACACACTAATACACAGACACACAGATATAGATGCAGACATGTATATGACACATACACACAAATTCACATACAGACAAGTACACGGATACACACACACCAGCTCCAAGCACATAGGCAGGTGCACGCATGCACATGTGTGTGCACGTACATACACACACGCATGTGCCTGAAGCCTTCTGGGTTCCCCGACCGTGCTGCCCATGCCCTCTCCTCTCCAGCCAAGCCTCACCTTTCCGCATGAGATACTCCGCCACGAGGGCCGTGACGTGGACGTAGCACATGGCCGCCTGCGGGGGATGCCAGAAGCCAAGGGTCAGCCAGTGCCGTGCCGGGACCCCCACCCACCCCAGGGACCTGACCCGTGGGGCCACCTGGAACCCCCCACCCCGTGGCGCCCAGGCCGGTGGCTGGGGGTGACGCCTCAGTGCCTTACAAAGCCGAGGTCAGGGCGGGAAGAGGGGGCCCCACGCTCGGGTGACCAGGAGGAAGCCGGCCCGGCATTCTGGGGGCGCCCTGCTGGTTCCCCCGTGCCGGGATCAAACCTGGGCCTTCAGCAGCAAGCAACAGCCGGGCACCTTGACCCCCGCCCACCGCAGTCAAAAGGGGACGCTTCCGGGGCTGGAGCCACAGGGCAGCACGTGGCAGATCAAGATTCCATCCCCAGCACCCCTGAGCACTGCCAGGAGCGAGTCCTGAGTGCAGAGCCAGGAGTGATCCCTGAGCATCGCGGGTGTGACCCAAAAAGCCAAATAAAATAAAATAAATCAAAAGGGCGGGGGGCACTTTCTTCCAAGCAGCATCACGGGCTCGGGTGGGGGGGCGGGGGCCGGGGCTACCTCGGACAGGTCCCCGTTCTTGACGTGGATCCGGGCCATGCTGTCCAGCCACGTCTTGCGCAGCTCGGGGGTGCTGGCGTAGGACTTGGCCAGGCTGTACTGCAGGTCCACCAGCATCTCGGGGTCATTCTCGTGCTCCTTCATCTGCGCCGTGGCCATGAGGACCGTGCGGATGCGCTTGGTCAGGTCCTTGACGTCCGAGGAGAAGGTGGTGTGCTGCAACGGGAGGGGAGAGGGGCGCGTGCCCGCGGCGGCTCCAGCCCTGGGGGGCGGGGCGGGGTGGGGACGCTGGGAGGGAGGGCCCCGGGGCCGGCACCCACCTTGATGAACCTGTCGCTGTTGGCGCAGTTGTTGATGATGGACAGGGACTGCTGGAACCGGGTGCCGCCGATGCCCACCACGTCCGCGATCAGCTGGCTCACGGAAATGATCACCTGGGGACGCACCCGCCCAGGGCCGTCACCCGGGGCCTGGGGCCCTCTGGGGTTCCCCCGGCTCCACTGGGGACAGCAGCCCGGGGTCTGGCCAGCCCTGCAGAGTCCACACGCCCTCACTGAGGGCCACAGCCTCGCCGGCCTGGCCTGTCTGCCTGGCAGAGACCCCCCCATCTCTCACTCACCGGCCCCCTGCTCCCTCCCAAAGGAATACCGTGCCCTCCTGGGGTCGGGCTGGAATAAGGGCACAGAAGGCCCAACACGCGCTGCCTCTGCAATTTCTTGCATGACACAGATTATTATTATTTTTTGCTTTTTGGGTCACTTCTGGCTCTGCACTCAGGAATTACCCCTGGCGGTGCTCGGGGGACCATATAGGATGCTGGGAACCGAACCCGGGTTGGCCGCATGCAAGGCAAACACCCTCCCCGCTGTGCTATGGCTCCAGCCCTGCAGATGATTATTATTTTAAATTTTTATTTCTTTTTGGGTCACACCCGGCGATGCACAAGGGTTACTCCTGGCTCTGCACTCAGGAATTACTCCTGGTGGTGCTTGGGGGACTCTATGGGATGCTGGGAATCGAACCCAGGACAGCATGTGCAAAGCAAACACCCTCCCCGCTGTGCGATCGCTCCAGCCCTGGTGTGCCACAGATTAGGGCAGCAGCAGGTCTGTCCCTTGGAGGGAGTCCTTCGTCCAGCACCGCCTTCCCCCCACCCCCTCACACAGCCTATGGACCCCACCCCGCCGGCCTCTCCCGCCCCCGGACCCAGGGACAGTTCAACACGAGTCGTCCTCCACCTTCCGCCGCCCCACCCGGGGACACCTCTGTGCCCTCAGGCCTCCATGGAACCGCCGCCCCCTCAGGGAGCACTGTGACGAGAGGGATCTGTGGTCACTAACCAGCGCCCACGTCACCGGGGAGGACGTGGACACTCCCAGGGAAAAGGACCCAGATCTTCACGGCCCTGCCCCCTGCAGCTTCCCTGCCCTCCCCCTCAGAATGGGGGCTCTGCTTGGCTGCAAAGGTGGCTCGCCTCCCAGTGCTCACTGTCTGAGGAGCCTGGCCCCTGGGTGTGGGTCCCGCTGCTCCTCCCCCATCCCCGCAACCCGGGCAGCTGGTGTTGGCGTGACGTGCCCTTCCGACTCGGGGTCCCCGGGGACTTAGCCTGAGAGGGCCGCTTTAGGGACCCAACAGTGCGGGGCTCAAAAGCAGGCTTCCTTGGTATCCCGAACTGGTATAAAAGAGACTGAATTGGTATCAATCTCTGGGATTTCATTTTTTTGGGGGGGAGGGGGGCATCCCCCGATGACTTCTTAGCGGTTTAACAAAACAAAATGGACTTTTAGGTTTTTTTTTTTTTTTTTAAACTAAGTTAACCCATAGTCTCCCAGCCCGGGCTTCACTGCCCCAGAGGGGACCCCAGCCGTGGTGTCAGCAGATGCCCTCTGGGGTGCCTTGCTAGTTCCCGGGGCCCAGAGCACTGCTCTCCCCTGGAAGACCCTCGAGCTCCCGGCCAGGGGCCTCCTGGCACACGGGGCCCTGTGAGAGTGGGGCATCTGCCTCTCGGCTGGCCGGTGCTCCCTGGGGACCCACCACAGCCCATGAACAAGCTGATGCTGGAAGGCACAGGGGCGGCAGGAGGGCACTGAGGGGAGGACTCGAGCACACACTGGTCCTGCACGTGGCCCGCCACGGCTCAATCCTGGCACCGTGTGGTTGCCAAGCACCCCCAGACGTGTCCTTGAGCACCATCAGACATGGTCCCCGAGCACCTCCCGGCGGCTTGGTGATTCCCAGGGTCCAAGCATGGCCTCCAAGAACTCTGAAGAGGGGCCCTGGAGTTCCCAAAGCACTGTTTCAGAGACACTCCCCACAACACACGCAGAGGGACACGTGCAGATGGACACGCGCAGATGAACACGCGCAGACACAAGCAGATGGACACATGCAGACACAAAAGAAGTGCTCTGACGTGCCCCCATGAGCGTTGCACGAGACTCATCAGCATCGCGCCTGCTCCCCAGGGCCCCTTTAGAGAGGTGACCACAGGTGTGGGCAGTTCGATGGCAAGGAAGGACCAGGGCCTGGAGGATGGGGGGTGGGGGGCGTTGTTTGCTGCCGGGGTCCTATTTGGGGCGTGGCCGACAGGCTGTCAGTCAGCACAGCGGTCTCAGGCCGCTCCCGCCCGGCCCGGCACAGACCCAGGATGCCAGCGGTGGCGGCCGGCAGGCGAGGGGGCGCCCGGGGGCCCACCTGCAGGTGCGTGCGCACGAACGACTTCTTGCCCGTGTAGTCGAAGTTGTTGCGCATGAGGAAGTAGAGCAGCTGCGAGGCCTCGGTGCGGATGGAGCCCAGCTTGGAGTTGCAGCACTTGAGGATCTCGTAGCACAGCGCCGCACACATGTCCGCGCGGCCCTCGTAGAAGGTGGAGGGGAACTGGGGACACAGCACAGGTGTCCGCGGCCCCGCCCCGCCCCGCCAGCCCCACTAGCCCCGCCCACCAGCCCCGCCCCGCCCCACCAGCCCCGCCCCGCCCCGCGGCCGCTCACCTTATAGATGAAGGAGCGCAGGGCGGTGAAGACGTGCTTCAGGGCCGTCTCTGACTGGTGCTTCTGCAGAAAGCACAGGTGCACGTCGAACACCTTTTTCATGAGCGGGTTGTGCCCGTGGTCCGCCAGCAGCTGGTTCTGAAAGCACGTGGGGCACGGGGCGGGCCGGTAAGCCGGGCACAGGGGCCGGGCGCTAAGGCCACCCCCACCCCCCCTGCTGCGGGCAGCTGTCGGCACCCTGAGGTGCCGATCCTGGGCACTGAACAAAACAGGACTCAACGAGACGGTGCCAAAAGGAAAAGGAGAGAGAGAGAGAGCAAGAGGGGAAGTGCCTCCCACAGAGGCAGGCTGGGGGGGGTGGGGTGGGGGGTGGTAAGAAATGGGGGGCCTTGGTGGTGGGAAATGTACACTGGGGGGGACGCTGCTGGATCACTGTATGCCTGAACCCCATTATGAACAGCTCTGGAACGGTCTACCTCACGGATATTTAATTAAAAAAATTTTTTTAAGTAATGTGGAGTTCATACCCAATTCAGTCTGCTTAGTCAATGTCTGAATAAATAGCAGGACTCTGACATTAAAAAAAAAAAAAGAGAGAGACGGTGCCGGTGGTGGCGCACGATCAAATGTGGTTAGACTGGCATAAACAGCGGCACCGGCGTGGACAGACAGACAAACACGGCCACGAATCCTCTAGGAAGACACAGAATTCTCTCGGAGCCGGAGGCCTGACAGCCCGTGTGTGCCTGGGAGACGAAGGGGAGTTTTCTCCCTTTCAGGGGCTGTCATAAGGCCTCGGGGCGCACCATAAGGTGGCGTGCAGCCCCCGCTGCCCCCAGGCAGGGCAGATCTCCGTTCATTCACCTGTTTACCCACGTGCCTGCAGAGAAAAAGGTCGTGCTCGTGACCCCTAGTTTCCTGTCGCTTTCAGGCTACACTCAGCCGTGCTCGGGCATCACTCACGGTGGGGATCAGGGAAACAGATGGAACGCAGGGACCAAACAGGCACGCAGGGCAAGTGTCTTTCCTGCTGCACTACGGTGCTATGGTCTGGTCCCAACTGGTTTGATTAAGGGAAGGAGGCTGAACGATTCTTGAGTGTGTGTGTGGGGGGGGGGAGGAGAGAGAGAGGGAGAGAATGGGGGAGAGAGGAGAGGAAAGAGGGAGAGAGAGAGACTAAGAGAGGGAGAGAAAGGAGAGAAGGGAAACAAAAGGGACAGGAAACAGGGAGAGAGAAAAAGAAGAAACAAAGGAAGAGAGAAAGGAGAGAGGCAGAAGGGAGAGAGAGAAAGGGAGAGAGAGAAGGGTGAGAATTTTTTAGGAGGGAGAGAGAAGGCAGAGGGAGGGAGAGAGAAGGCAGAGGGAGGGAGAGGGAAGGCGGAGGGAGGGAGAGGGAAGACAGAGGGAGAGGGAAGGCAGAGGGAGGGAGAGGGAAGGCAGAGGGAGGGAGAGAGGCAGAGGGAGGGAGAGGGAAGGCAGAGGGAGGGAGAGGGAAGGCAGAGGGAGGGAGAGGGAAGGCAGAGGGAGGGAGAGGGAAGGCAGAGGCAGAGGGAGGGCCAGGCAGGAGAGGAGGGCGCGGGGAGCAGCTCTGCAGTGGACGCCCGAGCGCTGACCAGCCCCGCCCCTGGCCCCGCCGGGAGAGCCGTGCTGGCCATACCTTGAAGGCCAGCGTGAAGAGCGAGAGCGTGTCCAGCGCCGTGAGACACACCTCCGTGGCCAGGTTGGCTTCCAGGAAGGCCTGGTGGAGGACATCCGCGTCCGAGTGGCCGTAGCCTGTGGGGTCGTGGCACAGGGTCAGTGCGGGGGCGCGGGAGGGCGGGGGGGGGGTGGACACAGTCAACTTTTGCTCATTTCCAGGAGGCCCCGTGGGGCGTTGGCTCGCAGGGAGCCCTTGGCGGAGGGCGGGGTAGGGGTCATTACGGAAGTGTCCGCCTCTGTTTCACGGCTCTCCCGACCAGAAGGGCTCGCGCCGGGCCGGACAGAATTCTGGGAGCTTCTGAGCCCGGGGAGGGATGGACATTCTGACACACTTTACACACTTATAAAACGGGCCTAGGGCTGCCGACACACCCCCTCCCCTCCCGGGGGGCCGTGGCTGGGCTCTCGACTCTAGTCCCCTGGCCGGCCAGAGGCTGCTTCGGTCCAGTCTGCCCATCCTGACTGTTTTCGCTTTAGAGTCTGAGGCACAACCTGGGCCCGGGCTGCCGCCCGCCTTCCGGTTCTCTCCCTCTCTCTCTCCGAATGACTTCGGCTTCTGCGGAGTTCTGTGACTCCACAGACGTGCGCAGAGTTTGTGCTCAAGCCTCGGGGAAGGCCACAGGTATTCCGAGGGGGGCGGGACTGAGCAATGTGCACGGAGAACCAGAGGGGGTCGAGTGAAGTGGACACAGGCCGAGCGCGGACACACACCGGGGGTCTCACACATCCCTGCTTCACGGAGACACCGACAAGGGAACAGACAGTCTCCAGCGAGGAGCCAACTTGGCCCCGGACGCCAGAACTCAGACGGCCAGGCTGGGCGGGAGACGGGGACAGGGGAGGGCCGGGGCCAGACCACAGCGGGGAGGGCGCTTGCCTTGCACGCTGCTGACCTGAGTTCGATCCCCGGCATCCCTTATGGCCCCCTGAGCACCACCAGGAGTGATCCCTGAGTGCAGAGCCGGGAGGAGGCCCTGAGCATCACCAGGAGTGATGCCAAACAAATCAAAAAAAAAAAAAAAAAGCAGGTTGGGTGTCTGCCTGATACAAGGCCAACCCGGGTTCGATTCCCAGCATCCCATATGGTCCTCTGAGCACCTCCAGGAGTAATTCCTGAGTGCAGAGCCAGGAGGAACCCCTGAACATCGTCGGGTGTGACCCAAAAAGAAAAAAAAAAGGGGGGGATGGAAAAGGTAGACTAGAAGCAACAGGACAGGGTGGCCCTGGGCACTTGGAGGCGGGGAAGGTGCTGTAACTCTGCTCTCTCGCCCCATAGAGGTTGGCATTCCTGTCGCCATGTTGCCAGCACTACAGCTGGAAACCAAGAAACCCCCACAAAACTCAGTGACTTAAGCTACCTCAGACACAAGCCTGGCTGGGTCACGTCCTGCCTGGTCCCCCGTCCAGAGCACGGGGCAGCCCTGCCTTCATCTCTGTGAAGCTCCGAGAATAGTGTCCGGCCCGGGGAGTGGGGGGTTGAGGGGGGGACGCCTGGGTAATGCCAGCACCACCCGAGTGACACGCTCGGTCAGGGCGACTCCTGAAAGGTGACCAAGAGTTGACTGCGGTATCCGACTTACTTCCATAATAAAGCGTCAAAGCCAACAGGTCTGAAAGGAATGTGGAAGAGAAGGAAAGATGGTGAAGACTCATCGCTTCCACACGGACCGGGACCTTCCGCCGTGACTGACCGCGAAAGCCGACTGAGCCCTGAGTGGCGGCCTGGCGCCCGACTGGAGGTGGTAAGTCATGGGATGGTATGCATTAGTGGAGTGTGTATGTCAACATGGGCGCAGAGGTGTTACGGGCTGCTCTAGGCACGGAGAGAGATGGTCCCGTCACGGCAGGTCTTTCTCCAAGGGGCAAGACTCTCCCCCGCGCTCCAGAGAGGAGGACGCCGGGAACACAGCGAGGGCAGAGAAAGCGGAGAAACTTCTCCTGAGTCGTTCATGGCACAGAAACCGCCTGAGCGGGGTGTCCCCCGTCTGGGCTGCACCACGAGAAGCTGCCTTGGGTGAGGTCAGGACCCCGGGGCCACGGGGACTCTGCAGGGAAGGACGCGGAAGAGCTCTTCACAGGGACCTGCGTAGCCCTGAAAACAGCCCAGGCCTGACTCTGTGCTCTGTTTCTCTTGATCTCTGCCTTTGGGTGGGTGTTAAGTTCCTGACAGTGGAGAATGATGGATGTTATTGTTATTTTTTTTTTTTGGCACTGACATTCACCGCACCATCGCGTCCAGTGAGGTTTGCCTGGTGAGAGGCAGAGACCGGGAGAGGGACAGAAACCGGTGGATGAACAGCATTTGGGAGCTCACCGGGGGGAGCGAGGGCGAGAACCCACAAGACAGACCCACCCAGAGGCCTTTCATCAGAACAGCTGGAATCAGCTTTTCCGGGGCTGCCTCCCACCCCGGGGGAATTCCACAGCTTGGGTTAAATTCTAACAGGAAACTTGCTTTGATGGTTTAAAAATAATTTCTTGGGCCAGAGCGATAGTTCAGTGAGGAGGGCACTTGCCTTGCCCTTGGCTGACCCAGGTTCAATCCCTGGCACCGGATATGTCCCCTAAGCCTCGCCATGTGTTAATTCCTGAGCACTGAGCCAGGAGCAAGCCCTGAGCACCGCCGAGTGTGGCCTCCCCCAAACCCAGGCCCTGTTGGCGTTGGCGGTCCAGTGTCCCCATCCTCTCTCTAGGCGGCTAAGAGGAGCAGGAGCTCAAACATCACGGCCGCCAGCACGAGGCCTCAAGTCTAGAAGGAGTCCCAGACTGGGGCCTGGTGATGTGGCTTGTGAATGGCAGAAATTTCTCTGCGCTGTCATTTGACCGCTAAGTCACAGCAGTGTCCCCTGGGGAACACAGGGGTTGGAGGGAAATCTCTGTGTGTGTTTAAATCACAAAGAAGAGAAACGGCCCCTTGGAGCGTGACCACATCTCCCCCAGCCACCTCATTCAGAAGCCCAACCCGGCCCTACCCACAGGGGCTCCTGCTGGATGCTTTGTCGATACACCCCCAAACGAAGCCCGGCACTAGAGAAGAGCGAGGGGCACGGCCAGCCCGCCCAGGGCCAGCGCCCAGCGACGCTGTCTGTCCTGGCAGGCCTGGGAGGCGTCCCATGGTTAGGGCACTGGCCGAGCCTCACTCCCTTGCTCCCTGTGGGCCCCCAGCAAGGCTGCGGTACCTTGGGCACCTCGGGGTGCCTGCGACTGGCCACCAGTGGCTGGTGGGACCCCTGGATCTCCTCAGCAGCACCCCACACAGAAAGAAGGGGCGTCTGAAAGGCAGCGTGTGCTCAAGGTTGGGCCAGCAGCGCCTGCAAGCTGGCAGAGCCAGGAGGGCTGTGCCCGACCCCCGACTTCCACTAGGGGGCAGCAGAGCCTGGCAGGTGGGGAGTGGAAGGACCCCGCCCCCCTCCCCTCAGCCCTGGGCCAGCTCCGAGTGGGTCTCTGCTCACGTGCAAGCATTTCCCACCCTGCGGTCACTCCCTTAAGCCATCTGCTCCACACTCGGAAGCCTGGGATGTGAGGACCGTCCCTCTCCTGTCACCTGCTCTGCTCAGCCTCTCACCCGGGCTTCTGCCCTGAGGAGAACACGTGCCCTGGGCACTGGGCACCACCCACTGGCACCCGGGGCACCGGGTGAGAACAAGCCCGAGGCACGCGTGCTGGGCATCCACTCCGCTGCCTGCTGCCGCCGTAGGGAAGCCGGGCTCTAAGATGTCCCCCTTTCCTGAGCTGTAACGAGTCCCTGTCCTCAGGGAAACAGACGAGGCGTCTCCTCTCGAAAAACATCTCCGAGGGGCCGGGCGAGCTGGGAGGGGAGGGGAGACACAGGCTCTCTGCAGGGCTGTGGTGGGGCTGAACTGGCTTTAAGCCCCAGGCACCACGTACGGTCCCCTGAACACTGCCAGGGGTCGCTCCTGAGCACAGAGTTAGGAGTCGCTCTGGAGCACTGCTGGGGGAGCCCAAAGCATGCACCACCAGGATAAAAGGAAACCTCCCCCGAGCGCTGCTGTGCGCGGGCTTCACCCTATCCAGGGCATGTTCATCTGAGTTCACGCTACTCGGGGGACGGAGGTGTTTGCCCTCCCTGGAGGACAGATGGCTTTAACGCTCACTTCCTTTCCTTTTTTAAAATCTGTGGCGGGTGGGGGGGGCACACCTGGCCATGCTCAAGGCTTACTCCTGGCCCTGCTCGGGATGCCCCATCAGGGGTACTGGGGATCGAACCCGGGCCAGCCACGTGCAAGGCCAGCTCCCTCCCCACCTCCTCCTTCTCTTGCATCTGTCACGGGACTTGGGAGAGACGGGCCCCACAAGCTGCCTGGTCAAGCCCCTCACGTGACCCGTGACCGGGCAGACCCCGCCGGGGGTCCTCACCCAGCCTCGTCCTTGAGCCCAGGGCCACCCTCGAGCCCAGGTGAGCGGACAGGCTGGCCCACTCGAGAGCCGGGCAGAGGGCTGGATCCCCGGCGTGGCGTGGCCTCAGGACGATGCCAGGGAAGGCCTTGACGGCCCCCTGCAGTCGGAGAAGACCCCGACCTACCCTCTACTTCCTCTCGGGTCCACGGCCTCAGGCACGATCCTCAGCGCTCCAGGGAATGCCCCGGGGCACTTCCCCTCGGGCATTTCTGTCCCCCCCCCCAACATCGGGCAGGGGGGGCTGGCACGAGAGGACTGTCCAGTGCCGGGCCAGGCTGGCCAGTGTGGTGCCCACCGCCTGTGGCTCACTGCCCCCTTTCCCCTCGGGCTGGGGCCCGGGTCCCCATATAGCCGTTGCTCCAGGTGCCCGCTGACCCCACATCTGTCCTGGGGGCCCACGGCCGGCAGGGGCGTGTCAGGGAACTCACTGACTTTTCACACACCTGGGTGGCACTTGGGGGAGAATCTCAGTGGAGCTGGCCGGCCCGGGGGCTTCTCCCCTCTCCAACCCGCCCCCTCTCAGTGCTCGCTGTGAAGCCGGGACCCTCTGGGGTCTTGCCTGGGTTCCACTCAGTGGCTTTGAAGATATCCCGTGGGGGCCACTGACCTGGGCCCCCTGTCTGCGGGGCTCCCTGAGTTCTCTGGACAATGCCCCGCGCGCGCGCGCGCGCGCGCGCGCGTGCGTGCGTGTGTGTGTGTTGCAGGCAGCGGGACTTGGGGCCACGTTAGGTGGTACTCAGGGCTTACTCCTGGCTCTGTGCTCAGGGCTCACTGTGGTGGGCTCCGGGGGACCCTGTATGGTCCTAGATATGGAACCTGGATGGGCTGTGTGACAAGCAGTGTCTCACCCCTGTCCCATCAGGAGCAGCTTTCAGCCCGCCAGGCCGCCACTGGATTAAGAGTCTCTGGTCTCTGCTGCCCCCCGCTGGCCAAGATGAGCTCTGTCAAGGCCTTTCTTTCACAGAGGAACAGAAAAAAATATTGAGGGGGCCCTTTCTGTCGTCTGGGGGTCGCTGTTTAGGCCACCCCTGGCGGTGCCCAGGAAACCCTTGGGACCCGAGTCAGCCGTGTGCCAGGATGGCGCCTCGTCCACTGTATTATGGCTCCGGCCCTGCTATTCTGATTAATTTCTAAAATCAATCCATTTCTGACTCTGGTGTCCTGACAAGTGTCCCCTGTTGGGCCTACGTGATACTGGCTGCCCCCAAAGGAGGTACTGTGCTCTGCGTTCAACTGAAACACAAAAAGGCACAGGGCTAGTCTAGGTGCGGAGAGAGCAAGTCATGCGTGCCTCGGGACATGCACATGCTCGCACATGTGTATGCACATGTGTGATGCTGCACCGTCCTCTGGGTTCTGGCAGAGCGGACAATCTGGAGCTCAGAAAGAAGGCTTCAGGAGAGGGAGGTCACGACCGCCAAATATAAGGTTGGAAACTGAGGCAGCAGCGAGGGCAGGGCCAGCAGGAACCACCAGGACACAGTCACGGCTGAAGGGCCTGAGGCCGCGCTGTTCACAGGGAGGGGACGGGGCCAGGCAGAGAGGAACGTCCCTGGGACTGGGGGACAGGAGTCTAGG
Source organism: Sorex araneus (assembly GCF_027595985.1). Lineage (NCBI taxonomy): Eukaryota > Metazoa > Chordata > Mammalia > Eulipotyphla > Soricidae > Sorex > Sorex araneus. The sequence goes on from NC_073302.1 coordinate 291,043,527, forward strand.
CTCCCCAGCGGGGGGAGGCAGGGAGGCCGGCGGACTCAGAACTGAGCACGGAGTGGTCAGCCTCCTGTCCACGCCGCCTCTCTGTGAATGGGCCACTCGGCACATTTCTATTCTCCTGGGGGACAGGCCCTTGGTCGGCTCGGGAATTGTGGGAAAAGCCTCCGTGTTTAAGCTCAGGTGTCAGCGGGTGCCGTGGCCGCGGCTCCTGGAGGACGCTGACCCACGGGAAACACCCAGCACTCCGTTTGGTGTCTCTCCCCGCCACCCCCCTGCCTGCAGAACTAGACGCCAAAAACGGGCAAGGTGTTGGTTGAGAACTCGCCCCTTGCCGCCTGCCCCAGGCCAGCTGCCCCCTGTGAGGAGCTGGGCCCGGGAGGAGCTTCCCACACCCCGAAGTCAAGAGAGTGAGGAAACAGAGATTTCAGGCGAGCGCGCCCTTCCCGGCTCACTGCTGGGGGCGCACCAGACCGGGGTTGTACTCCGAGTCCCCGGCCTGGGGAACTGCCCTCGAAGAAAGGCTCCGGGCAGAGTCCCGACTGGACGCAGAAGGTGGCTCGGACACCATAGTGGACGGGGCTGTGCTGGCCGGAAAGAGGCGGAGACATGGCTCCCCGGTATGAAAGACAGCGCCTGACACGAGAACAAGTGACCGCCTCGCTACAGCGGCAGGCTCCGTCTGCGGGGGCAGGAGGCAGTGACCGGAAGGGACCCACCTTGGCTTCCAAGGGGCCGCGGGCTGGTGTCTTTTGTTTTAGGTTTTCTGCTTTGAGAAGCTCTTTTTTTTTTGCTTTTTGGGTCACACCCACCCATGCACAGGGGTCACTCCTGGCTCTGCACTCAGGAATCACTCCTGGCGGTGCTCGGGGGACCACAGGGGATGCTGGGAATTGAACCCGGGTCGGCCGCGTGCCAGGCAAACGCCCTCCCCGCTGTGCTATCGCTCAGGCCCCCTGCTCTGAGAAGCTCTCAAGAAGATGAAATGCTGCAATTTCCCGTGACAGACAGCAGTGATCCCCCGTCCCCGCGGGTGACAGACAGAAGTCATGGAAACGATGGCCCGCGTCCTGGCAGAATCTCGGGTGTGACGTTAGAACAAAGCCCCGAAGGTAAGGCAAGGCGAGATGAACGGAAAGGGTCGCTTTGCAAGGGAGCGGGTCTCAGAGCAGACCCCGGCCTGATTGAATCTTACCATTGTCTACAGAAATTCCAAGCACACTTGATATCTTTCTCACACTGAAAACACAGAAAAAGTCACTTTGTTACTGGTTTTTTCCACACCGGGACGCATCCATTCTGGACTTCACAGGCCTGTCAAGGCTCGGCCTACGCCCTGCGGGGGGATGGCGAGGATGTGGGTGCTGGGTCAGCTCCGAGCCTCGGGGGCACAGCGAGGGCGGGGGGGCCTGGCCCGGGCGGGGCCCGGAGACGGGTGGGAGGCGGCCCCTGGAGATAGGCAACCCCTGGCAGTCGGCACAAACAGCAGTGCCCGTGGGCCGGCTGCGCTGCAGGTGGACCTGAGGAATTCCGGGGGGTCGGGGCGGGCGCCCAGCATCCACATCCTGCCTCCTCTCCCGCGAGGGAACTGTCGCGGGCTCCTCTCCCGCGGGCTCCGAGCTGGAAGAAACGTTAAGCTGGCGGGCGGTGCGGTGTGGTGCGGTGTGGTGTGGTGTGGTGTGTGGTGTGGTGCGGTGTGGTGCCGTGCGGTGCGGCCTGGGTCTCGCCCACGGAGCTGACGCAGGAGACGGCTGGCGGTCACGGCGGACGCCGGGGGACTTACTGTGGTTAAAAGGGAGAGAGTTATCCAGGCTGCCCAGCGGGTGCGATCTGGCATGCATCATCCCTGTTCTGTTACGGGAAACACGCAAGGTCTGAGAGTTTCGATCATGAACTAGCGATCCCAACCCCTCCTGGGTCCTGCAACACGAGTGACACGGGGTAGAAGCCAGAGTTAGACGGTTACACGCAGAGACGCGGAGCAGGGGAGAGGCCAGGCCAAGGCGCAGGGAAGGGGGCCTGCTCCGCACAGCCACCGGTGTACGAGAGCCCAGACACGCGTGCGTGCGTGCACACACACACCCTAGACACACACACAACACAGCAGACACACAGTAGACACACACCACACACACGCAACTTAGCAGACACACACACGCACACACACCACACATATACAACACACAGCAGATATACACACGCATACACATCAGACATACACACAGTAGACACACAACACAGCAGACACACACATGCACACACATGCACAACAGTCACACCAGACACACACAGCACAGCAGACACATACACACACCAGACACAGCATATATACACAACACACAGCAGACATACACGCACACCACATACACACAACATAGCAGACACACACATGTACACACACCAGACACACACAGCACACATATACACGCCACACACACCAGAAACATACACCATACATATACACGCCAGACATACCACACACAGCAGACACACACACACATACACCATATACACACCACACACAACACACACAGCAGACACACACATGCATACACATCAGACATACACAGAGCAGACACACACAACACAGCAGACACACACAACACATACACACAACACACACTAGACACACACACCACACATATACATACCACACACACACCAGACACACATGCACACACACCATATACACACACCACACAGCAGACACACGCACACGCACACCCACTGGGCGGCACAGCCGAGCAGCCGCCAACTAAGCCAACAAAGCCAGCAGAGCCCCCAGAGCCCTGCGCGGCCTCCCGGAGGGGCCGGGAGGTGCTTTCAGTCCCTTTGTGAGCATCTCTGTGCCTTTGGGGGGCCCGGGGGACACCCGGACATTAAGAAAAAAAAAAAGAAAAAAGAAAGAAAAAAGGCTTTTTTTTTTTTAGATTCAAGAGCCCCAAACCCCGAACTTCCTGCCTTGCTTCGTTTGGTTGCAGGGGCCGAGGGGCGCAGACATGCACATGCGTGGGCAGGCGGGAGTCACCCTCCGTGCTTACCCGGGCCGGAGGAAGAGCCACGGCCTTTGTTAGACTTGTCAGCGGTCAGAGAGAACGGAAAAGTGATGGGGTTAGCGCCCGGCGTGGGTGAGAGATCAGCCCGCCCGCCCAGCCCGCTGTGCCGTGTGGTGTTCCGTGTGCAGGGCAGTCACGCATGCATGGGGGGGTGCCCAGACGGCCCCCCCGCACCAGAGGTCCCCAGCCACGCGGGACCCCAGTCACCTGTCGCACGGCTACACGGCTGGGTGGGCAGCCCTCCCCGTGTCGGGGCTGTGCGGCACCTTCCCCTCGCCGCCCACGCCCACGCATCCCTCGACACGCCAGAAGCACGGGCTCCGTGCAAATATCTACAGGGCGTCCGGCGCCAGGAGGCTTGCTCGGAAAAAGGTGTGAATGTCCTGGGGCAGGGGGGGCGGAGCCATAGGACGGCAGGGAGGGTGTCTGCCTCGCACACGGCCCACCTGGGCTCGATCCCCGGCATCCCACAGGGTCCCCCGAGCACTGCCGGGTGTGGCCCCCAAAGCAAACAACAAAACAAAATAAATTTACATCCAGGGCGGGGGGGGGTGTGAGAAAACTCAAAACCCAAAGGAGCTGGGGCTTGCACGCGCTCCTGCACGGAAACGCTCTCAAGGGTAGAGACCCCCCCTTGCACACCATGTCCGGCTCTGATGCCGCTGGGGTGGGCAGGCGGGGCTGCCCGGTGCATGGCTACACGGCTGCGCGTCCCCGCGTCTCTGGCTTCCCCGGCCAAGAGGGGCGAGTGGACTCGGGTGCCGGCCCAGCACACCTGGACATATTTGCACGTTGGCCTCCAAAGCGCGGATGCAAGAATCAAATGCAAGAGTGACTGTTAGGAATTGGGGAGGGGGGGTGAGAGAGTGCAGCTCGCAGGGCTCCAGGGGGGCTGCCTGCCGGGGCGGGGGGGGGGGGGGGTCAGAGAGTGCAGCTCGCAGGGCTCCAGGGGGGCCGCCTGCCAGGGAGAACCGTGAGGGGGAGGAAAGCGCCCACGGTCCCTCTCCGTGTGCTTTGTTTTCTTTCTTTCTTTTTTTTTTTGGTTCAGAGAAAACACTTTGGTTTCACAAAATGTCAGTCCCCAAATGTCTCCGAATGTTGAGAAAAGATCAATGTGGATATAAAAAGCAAGATCTTCAGGCCGAAACCCAAAGTCTCTGAAAACACCGCTCTCTACTTCTCTGGATTCTATACGACTGAAGAAAAAAAATTCAAAAATCTCTGTTACAACTAGACGGTTGAGTTTTTCTTAAAACATCAATGCTCGTGTAGGATCAAGTGGATCAAAACGATAACAGGAGGGTGATATCCATAGGCCCTGGGAATACCGTTTCCTAGACATTCAACCCAGAAGACGCCACCCACAGACTGTGTGCATGGCCGTGGGGGTGGGACGGGGCAGCGGGCTGGGGTGCCTCGATGGGAGCTGGAGGGTAGCCCGCCAGCCTCTACCTCTTCTCGACCCCGTGCGGGACCCAGTGTCGGGGCAGGGGTGGGGCGGGAGGGCTGAGGACTGCTTGGATTTAAACCCAGCGGGAGGGAGTATCCGCCGCCATGGGAGAAAAAGCTCCTCTTGAGAGAAGATTTGGTGGGCGCGGGAATGCCCAGAAGAGAGGGCGCTGGCCTGGCACGCAGCCCACCTGGGTACGAGCCCGGGCACCAGGACCCAGGAGTGATCCCTGAATGCAGAGTGCCAGGAGTGAGTGTTGAGCATTGCCGGGTAGGGCCCACCCAAAACAAAAACAAGAGGGGGAGAGAGGAGAGAGGGAGAGAGAGAGAGTGAGAGCAGGAGACAGAGAGAGAGAGAGGGAAAGAGAGGGAGAGAAAGAGGGGGAGAAAGGAAAAGAGAGAGGGGGAGGGAGAGAGAGAGGGAGAGGGAGAGGGAGAGAGAGAGAGAAGGAGAGAGAGGGAGAGAAAAGGAGAGGAGGGAGAGAGAGGGAGAGAGGGGGAGAGGGGAAGAGAGAGGGAGAGAGAGGGAGAGAGGAAGAGAGGGAGAGAAAGGAGGAGAGGGAGAGAGGGAGAGAGAGGAGAGAAAGGGAGAGAAAGGAGGAGAGGGAGAGAGGGAGAGAGAGAGGGAGAGACAGAGAGAGGGAGAGGGAGGGAGAGAGGGAGAGAGGAGAGAGAGGGAGAGGGACAGAGGGAGAGAGAGGGAGAGAGAGAGGGAGAGAGAGGGAGGGAGAGAGGGAGAGAGAGGGGGGAGAGAGGGAGAGAGAGGGGGAGAGAGGGGGAGAGAGGAAAAGAGAGAGGGAGAGGGAGAGAGAGGGAGAGAGAGAGGGAGAGAGAGGAGAGAGAGGGAGAGAAAGGAGGAGAGGGAGAGAAAGGAGGAGAGGGAGAGAGGGAGAGAGAGGAGAGAGAGGAGAGAGAGGGAGAAAAAGGAGAGGGAGAGAGGGAGAGACAGAGAGAGAGAGAGAGAGAGGGAGAGACAGAGAGAGAGAGAGAGGGAGAGAGGGAGGGAAGGTTCTGTGCAGAGCCCACCCACAGGATGGAATGAAATGTGCTTCTCTCAGGACCCAGCCGAGAGCCAGGCCCTCTGATGAGGAACAGCTCCCAGAGGCTGGGGGCCGGGATGGAGCAGGGCTGGAGCCGGGGAAGGGACGGCTCGGGCGCAGATGGGGCGAGGGGCACAGCCAGGGGCCGCCCAGGGCCACAGGGGGCCTGTCCAGGAGACGCGAGGCAGTGGCAGGGGCGGGGCCGAGCTGTCTCCCTGGCTGCTGCCCAGGCGGCCGGCGGCCGGGGCGAGGAAGAAGGCCGCTCCCACACACCCGGGCGCGAGGGGCACGGACAGCCACGCAGCCCTGCGAACGCGCGTGCCCACAGTACCTGGCGATGTAGCGCTTCCCCATGTACTGGAACTGGTGCAGGCAGACTCTGCAGGGCGGGAGAGGCGAGGGGAGGAGGTGAGCCTGGGACGGGAGCCGGGGCGCGCCCCCCTGCACCCCTTCCCGCCCCAACTACGGTCTCCACACACATGCTCAGGTCTCTGCCGGCCCGCAGGAAGTTACTTAGTGGCCGCTGTCAGCTGAGGGGGGCGTCCTTAGCGCCACACGGAAGGAAGGCCAGGCCGGACAGAGCTGACCGGCCTGGGCCCGTACCTCCGGGCCACTGGCTTCAGCTGTCACCCCGGACACCATCTGCGCTGCCCGAGTTACTTACTTTCCCCCTTTCAAATCTCCGTAGGGGGCTCTCTTAAATACCTAGTTTCTATTTTATTATATCGACACCACGTGTTCTTAAAAATAGGAATCATGTGGGGCTGGAGCGATAGCACAGCGGGGAGGGCGTTTGCCTTGCACGCGGCCGACCCGGGTTCGAATCCCAGCATCCCATATGGTCCCCTGAGCACCGCCAGGGGTGATTCCTGAGTGCATGAGCCAGGAGTGACCTCTGTGCATCGCCGGGTGTGACCCAAAAGAAGCAAAAAAAAAAAAAATAGGAATCATGTATATTTTTATATGAGATAAATGATAATAATAATCATGATTATTATTATTTTCATTCTGGGGCCACACCTGGCTCTGCACTCAGGAGTAACTCCAGGTGGTACTCAGGGGACCCTATGGGATGCCAGGGATCGAACCTGGGTTGGCCGCATGCAAGCACCCCACCTGCTGTGCTATCACTCTGGCTCACCGTGTGTATCTGCGAGGTGGGTACACTAATGCCTAATAAGCCCTCGTAGAGCTGTGTCCCTGTCACGCCACCCAGCTAGCCAGAGGAAGTGCCCACAAGGCCACGTGCCAAGACTGTAACTTGCACTCGGGCGGGAAGCACCGAGGGACTCAGGCGTCCACCTGGCGTCCTGTGAACACACTGGTCAGCAAATGACCAACCATGTATGGCCGCGGTGTCCGCAGCTATTCTCAACTCAGCGCAGCCCAGCAAAAATAGTGTTTGGTGCAGAGATAATAACGTGCTTGGCGGTTAGCCGCAGCCTGAAACGCAGAAGCTGTGGCATAGAGTCGACTCGGCACATCAGATTCTCGGAACCCGGAAAGAACGCTGGGCCCAGCCATCTGGGGGAGGGGCGGGGCCGAGGGTACAAGCAACGCGCTTCACAGAAGGCGGCCCGCTTGACTGCAGAGAAAAGTGAGAGAGTGCAGATAAAAAAAAAAGGAAGATCTCACTTTCTCTTGTCAGAGAGAATTTTTTTTTTCCAATCTCAGTTTCTGTATCAGCTTAAATGAGATTCTGGGCAGAAAGAGAGCACTGGCCCACGTCAGTGAGTGCACCCTGCGCTCTGCCTTCAAACGGCTCGCACACGGAGCCTGTGTGCGCACCAGCCACGTGCACTAGCCTGCATCCCCGTCAGCCACACACACAGAGCCGGCCTCTGCACCTGCCATGCACGCAGGACCTGTGTCTGCACCAGCCATGCACAGAGCCTGCTTGTGTACCAGCCATGTACTCAGAGCCTGCTTGTGTACCAGCCACGTACTCAGAGCCTGCGTGTGCACCTGCTACATATGTACAGCCTGCGTCTCCACTAACCACTTGCATGCAGAGCCTGTGTCTACACCAGCCACACATGCAGAGCCTGTGTCTACACCAGCCACACATGCAGAGCCTGTGTCTACACCAGCCATACACACAGAGCCTGCTTGTGTACCGGCCACGTACTCAGAGCCTGCGTGTGCACCTGCTATGTATATACAGCCTGCGTCTCCACTAACCACTTGCATGCAGAGCTTGTGTCTACACCAGCCACACATGCAGAGCCTGTGTCTATACCAGCCATATGCATAGAGCCTGCTCGTGTACCGGCCACGTACTCAGAGCCTGCATGTGCATCTGGTACGTATGTACAGCCTGCGTCTCCACTAACCACTTGCATGCAGAGCCTGTGTCTACACCAGCCACACATGCAGAGCCTGTGTCTACACCAGCCACACATGCAGAGTCTGTGTCTACACCAGCCATACGCACAGAGCCTGCTCGTGTACCGGCCACGTACTCAGAGCCTGCGTGTGCACCTGCTACATATGTACAGCCTGCGTCTCCACTAACCACTTGCATGCAGAGCCTGTGTCTACACCAGCCACACATGCAGAGCCTGTGTCTACACCAGCCATACGCACAGAGCCTGCTTGTGTACCAGCCACGTACTCAGAGCCTGCGTGTGCACCTGCTACGTATATACAGCCTGCGTCTCCACTAACCACTTGCATGCAGAGCCTGTGTCTACACCAGCCACACATGCAGAGCCTGTGTCTACACCAGCCACACATGCAGAGCCTGTGTCTACACCAGCCATACGCACAGAGCCTGCTCGTGTACCGGCCACGTACTCAGAGCCTGCGTGTGCACCTGCTACGTATGTACAGCCTGCGTCTCCACTAACCACTTGCATGCAGAGCCGGCATCCCCACCAGCCACACATGCAGAGCCTGTGTCTACACCAGCCACACATGCAGAGCCTGTGTCTACACCAGCCGTGCACACAGAGCCTGCTTCTGTACCAGCCACGTACTCAGAGTCTGCTTGTACACCTGCTACGCATGTAGAGCCTGCGTCTCCACCAGCCACCTGTACCTGTCACACATGCAGAACCTGTGTCTGCACTAGCCATGCATGCAGAGCCTGTTCTATACCCGCCACGCATGCAGAGCCTGTCTCCGCCAGCTGGGCCGTGAGCTCTGACAGCAGGGCTGAGGCTCAGCTCCAAGAGAAAGAGGCAAAAGAGCAAGACTTGAGCAGGGCAGCCAAAGGCCCAGTTAGGAATCAAAATCTGCAAACAAGTTTTGTTTTAAATGTTTTTTTCTTTTTGGGGCTGGAGCTATTGCACAGTGGGTAGGTTTTTTTTTTTTTCTTTTTGGGTCACACCGGGCGATGCACAGGGGTTACTCCTGGCTCATGCACTCAGGAATGACTCCTGGCGGTGTTCAGGGGACCCTATGGGATGCTGGGAATCGAAGCCGGGTCGGCTGCGTGCAAGGTAAACACCCCCTACCCGCTGTGCTGTTGCTCCAGGCCTGGGTAGGGTGTTTTTAAAATAAAAATTTTGGGCCACCCTTAACCATGCATATGCCCCCCCTGCTGTACTATCTGCCTGATCCCTGCAAGTAAGCCCAACTCTCCCCAGCCTGTCTATATATGAAAGTCCCTTAATACCAGGCCACTTCCTCCCCTCCCTGCTAACAGACATCAGAACTCATGGATGTGGTGCTGGGTGTGGCCCCAAATAAACAACAACAAATAAAACCAAACTAAAAGCCAATCCACCCCTGCTAACAGACATTGGAACCCACGGGCCCTCATGAGTTTGGGGCTGCAGACCACGGATGTGGACAGCCGGCTGTAACCGCAGAGAAGACTCCACCTAAGAAGTGGAGCCATCAGGCCAAACCCGGCTGGTAGCCGGCACCCACTGCCCTGCACGTCTGGGTCAGCTCTACAGGATTCTTCACGCTAGGAATCAGCCAGGAAAAAAAAAAAATCAAGGGGCAGCAAGCAAAGACCAGAATACTCACTCGGATATGGTGAAGAAGTCCATAAGCTCAGAGGTGGAAGCCTTGTTCCAGTAGGTGAACAAAGCGTCTAGAAAACACACAGGGGCTTCGTCAGAATTTTTCAGAATGGAAAGTAAGCAGTGACCCTAAAGTTAGGCCATCTCTGTACTTGCCCCAGGATCCCTCCCCAGTTGGGAATTGGTTAAAAATTCTTATATTTACTTAAGTCACGGAACAGAAGCCTACAGGCCCTACCCAGGGTTTCCCTGCTTCGAGTTTAAGTCAACAATTGAGACTCTTTATTTTTCCAAGCTGTATAATATTCCTCTCCACGGATACGGATACATTCTAGTGGTGCTAACCTACCCCCTCATGATAGATGTTTTCTGCTTCCCCCTTTAATGTTTTTGCTGTTATAAACTATGCTTTGATGAATATCTTTACACACAGGTAAGAAAGAGCAAGTCTTGAATGTGTGCAGCCCTGGGGTCCAATTTCTTATGCTGGTCCTAAGCCCAGATGAAGGCACAGAACTGGGGTATAGGGGGTGACCCACAAATGTGAGATAAAGAGGATGCAGTCAGTTCCAGGCACTGGTCCTGGCAAACTACTGTGGAGATGATTTCTCCTCCACTCACACTATTCCCAAAACCAACCCTAAGTGCTTGGTTTAGATTTAAGTGTGAAAACTTAAACCACGTAACAACTGGGGGCTAGGGCTGAGCCTTAGCATGAAGGGCGCTTGCCTTGCACATGACTGACCAGGATTTGATCCCTGGCATCCAATATGGTCCCCTGAACAAACCAGGAATAATTCCTGCGTGCAGAGCCAGGAGTAACCCCTGAGCACCACGGGGTATGGCCCCCAAACTAAAAACAATGGGCAGAGGGCCACACCTGGTAGTACTGCAGGGATTACTCCTAATTCAGTGCTCAGGTATCAATTTGGCAGTACTCAGGGACTGTTATGTATACCAAGATTCCAAGTGGGGTCAGCTGTATGTGGGGGTAAGTGCCTTAACCCCTGTACTATCCTTTGGGCCCCAACCTTTTGTTTCTTTATTTTCGGCCTTCTGAGCCATACCTGGCAGTGCTCAGGGAGCACTCCTGGCAGGGACTGAAGGACTCTGTGTGGTACCAGGGATCAAACCCAGGTCAGCCACATGTAAGGCCAGGACCTTACCTGCTGTCCTAAACCCCAACCCCAACTTTTAAAGAACATTCAGGATTTGATCTTCATGCCTCTGGGGCCTGGAAGAGGTTTCTTAAACAGGGCACAAAAGTTCTAATTATAAAGGAAGAAACAGGTAATCTGAAGTCAATTGAAAATAATTCTGAGGGGCTGGAGCGATAGCACAGCGGGTAGGGCGTTTGCCTTGCACGCGGGAGACCCAGGTTCGATTCCCAGCATCCCATATGGTCCTCTGAGCACGGCCAGGGGTAATTCCTGAGTGCAGAGCCAGGAGTAACCCCTGTGCATCGCTGGATGTGACCCAAAAAGAAAAAAAAAACAAAAACAGATACCCTCATTGCCCACTCAGACTTTGGAACTATTCTAGAGTCTGATAATTCATAAAAAAGTTTCCCAAATGATGTCTCATTTCTGCTCCATCTCAAACACAGGTGACAACTTTTAAAAATCTTTATATTGGGGCTGGAGGGATAGCACAGTGGGTGGGGCGTTTGCCTTGCACGCGGCCGACCCGGGTTCAAGTCCCAGCATCCCATATGGTCCCCTGAGCACGGCCAGGGGTAGTTCCTGAGTGTAGAGCCAGGAGTGACCCCTGTGCATCGCTGTGACCCAAAAAGCAAAAAAAAATAATAATAATAAAAAATAAAAAAAAAATCTTTATATCCTGGATGCGCGTGCGCACGCACGCAAGCACGCGCGCACGCACACACACACACACACACACACACACAGAGCCCAACAAAAACCTAAAACCATGATTGGAAAAAAAAAAAGTTGGTGCTGGAGCCATAACAGCCGGCAGGATGCTGGCCTTGCACATGGCTGATGACCCGGGTTTGATTCCCGGCCCCCATACAGTTCCCTGTGCCTGCCAGGAGTGAGCCCCGAGCATCCCCGGTGTGGCCCCCAAACCCAAGCAAACAAAAAGCCAAGCGCCTGAGCGGGGAGGCGCGGGCGGCCGCGGTACCCACCGTCTGACATGCTCTTTAGGACATACAGGAAGCACATGAGCAGGCTCTTGATCTCGGACTGGTCCAGTTTGTCACAGCGCGCCACGGAGTTCCCCAAAGTGCCGCCTTGTTGGTGCTGGAAACAACGGGGACAGGGGTGACCCTCTCTTCCCGCCCGAGCCAGCTCTGACCGGTCACTGGCCCTCCCCGGATGAGACAGAGGGACTCAGAGTGGAGCCACGGGCACTGTGAGAGGCAGTGTCCACACGTGCGGGAACCCCGTGGCCAGTCAAGCCCGGGGCTTCCCCAGAGCTCTGGCCTGTCCCAGGAGCCTCCCACCGTGTCTCCGGCGAGGTTCCGAAACGCCAAGGAAGGCTCCCACAGGAAAGGTGTGGACGAAGGTCAAAGGCGGAGAGGGTGGTCACGGCAGCCCGCTCCCACCCGTGCCGCAGGAAGTACGCGGGGGCAGCTGGCGCCCTCCCGCACCGTCTCTGTCCTTCGCTGGCACGGGGGGTGGGGGTGGCAGCAGGGGGCAGCAGGGGCAGCAGGGCACGGCACTCGAGACTCAACCCCAGGGGTCATTCCAACACCAACACCACTGCAAACACGGGAAGGGGTGTGGGGGGCGGGGAGCAGCTTTGCCACTAGCCGGCACCTTCCCCTGTCCCGAGAGGTCCCGTAAAAACAACAAGTGACGTCAGAATTGAACTGAGATTAAAAACATTGGAAAAAAAATTGAAAACTGTCCTCTACGTCAGCTTTCCCACGGAAACCAGGAAAGTCATCCCGCCAGAACCAAACTGGAAGGAGGGTGAAGCGAAGAGCACTGGCGCAGGAGTAGGTGGGTGATGGAGGCGGGCTCCTGAACACACAACACCTGGGGCATTTTATGGGGGGGGAGCAGGAGTCACACCCGGTGGTGCTCAGGGTTTACTCCTGGTGGGGCTCGGGGGACCATTATGTGGTGCTGGGGAGCGAACCCCAGGTAGGGCTTGCATGCCAGGCAAGTGCCCTAACCACTGCACCATCTCTCCGGCCCCCCATCCATGATGCTGGGAATTGCCCCAGGGGTGGACTGCACCTTCGCCCTTGTGCTGTCTCTCTGGGTTTCCAGAAGGCCTACAGGTGGGGTGAGCTTCGTGGCAAAGCCAGGGGTGGGTGAGGGGGCACCCTCTAGTCCACCCACATCCGCCGAGGCGTGGGGAGGCCGCGGGGCGGCTGGTGGCGGGAAGGGCGGTGCGGCATGCAGGGGCTCCTCTGGCAGAGGGGGCACAGAGAGGAGGGACAAGTCCAGAGTGACCCGGTTGCTCCTGGCGGGCGGGCAGCTCTCGTCCTCCGCGGCAGGGCGCGCCACACACGCCGAGTGCCTCCGGGGCGGCTTCTCCCTCTGCACGGGAAGGATGGCGGCGGGGGCGGGAGGCAGGGGGGGAGGACGGCGTCACGGCAGGACGTCCTGCACGGTTCTGAGAACTCGGGAGCACTCAGGGGGATTCCCTACGCGCTCTGGGGACTCACGAGGGGAACGCTGGCTTGGCTGAGAACCACCCGTGCCTGCTTGGGGGTCCCTCCCAGCGGGGCTCGGGGGACCCTACGGGATGCCGGGTACCGAACCTGGGTTGGCTGCCTGCAGGCCAAACCCTTCACCCGCCGCACTACTGCTCCGGCCCCCGCCAGCTTCTCTGGTTCCAGAATGATCTACTTGGGGGATGCTCCCAAGTGCTGCCCGGGGAGACCAGGGGCTCTGCCGGTGACCCTCAGTGCACCGGGGCTGGCGGGCCCAGGCGAGGGCCCAGGACATGGTGCTGGGGGGGGACCCGGGCCACCCCCCAACCCCGTGGTGCTCGGGGACCTCCCAGCTGCACCCAACAGTGCTGGGGTGCAGAGCGGGGGGTGCATGGCACCGGGGGTCTAGCCTGGGTGCTGGAGTGAGCCTGAGCACCGGCCGTCTCCCGGGCCCCTGGCCCCAGGTCTGAGTCTTACCTGCTCGCAACCCGGAACTCACCGCGGGGAACAACGGCCCAGGTGAGAACTACTCTGACTGCTCTGGGGCCACACCTGGCGGTGCTCAAGGGCTCCTCCTGGCTCCAGGCTCAGGAATTACTCCCAGCGGCGCTCAGGGGCTCCTCCTGGCTCCAGGCTCAGGAATTACTCCCGGCGGTGCTCAGGGGTTCCTCCTGGCTCCAGGCTCAGGAATTACTCCCGGCGGTGCTCAGGGGTCTATGGGGGGGCGGCGGGGGGGGGCCGGGAATGGCACCCAGGCCGGCCACATGCCAGACAAACGCCCTCCCCATTGTATGTCGTGCTGGCCCCTAAGTGACGTCTTCTCCAGCTGTCAAACCTGCCACTCATTCGAGGGAGGGGCTCCACTCTGAGCACTGTCCTGACCTGAAGTCCCGGGCACGGGGCCCAGGCCGGGCCGAGGGGCCGGAGGAATGCCCCTCCCCCCGCTAGGCAGCGCCCGCAGCCCACACCTACGCCACCCCTGCGAGATTTCAGGCGCAGGGGAGGAGCCGAGCGTACCTTGTCCAGGGAGCCGCTCCTGTCGCTGGCCCTCTCCGGGAGGCTGCTCCCCGAGTCGGTGCTGATGAGAGAGCCCCGGGAGTCCGCGTTGCGCACACCGTGGATGTTGGGCGTGGACGCCGTGTAGGGGGACGCTGGGCAGGGAGGGAACCAGGGCAGAGATGGTGAGACAGGGTAGGAGCGCGGGGAGAGCCGCTCCAGGAGGGGCCCTGCTCCCGGCCCCCGCAGGCCTCCCCGACAACGCGGCCTCCTGAGCCCCGGGGTCACGGCCCCTGGACGGGGTCAGGTCGGATGGAACGAGACCTTGAGGGCGGGAGAGACAGCTTGGCGGAGAAGGCGCCGACCCAGATTCCGTCCCGGGCACCGCCAGGAGTGACCCCTGAGTGCAGAGCCAGGAGAAAGCCCTGAGCGCCAGCTGGTAAGGCCCCACCCAACTGCCCCCCGCCCCCCCCCCCCACCGCCGTGAAACATTCGGGTATAGTCATCAACTCGGGGAGGATAAAGACTTTCTAAAAAGCCTAAGGGAGGGCTGGAGAGATAGCACAGCGGGTAGGGCATTTGCCTTGCACGCAGCCGACCCGGGTTCAAATCCCAGCATCCCATATGGTCCCCTGAGCATGGCCAGGGGTAATTCCTGAGTGCAGAGCCAGGAGTAACCCCTGTGCATCGCTACGTGTGACCCAAAAAGCAAAAAATAAAAAATAAAAAATAAAAAAATAAATAAATAAAAAGCCTAAGGGGCCGGCACAGTAGAGAGCAGGGAGGGCATTTGTCTTGCACACAACTGACCCGGGTTCGATTCCCAGCATCCCATAGGGTCCCCCGACAGAGTCAGGAGTGATTCCTGAGTGCAGAGTGCAGGGTGCAGGGGTAACCCCTGAGCATCACCGGGTGTGACCCAAAAAAGACAAACAAAAAAATCTAAAAAATGACAAATCCATCCATTACCCCTCAATTAAAACAGCAGCAGCAATTCCGCAACAGCTCATTGTACTTAACCTGTCCACCGAGGTGCCCGAGGAAGCAGCAAGACTCCCCAGAACATTCTGCACTTTTGAGGCGGGCAGGAGGGGCCCTGGCAGCTGCGGGACGCTGTCCGCTGGCGCCCATCCATCCCACATGCCCCCCGGGGATGTCAGATCACCGTGGCTCTGTCTCTCTGCTGGTCTCTAGGGCACAAAGCAACTGGCCAGTCCAGGGTGGGACAGGACACGAGCGAGGGTGGGGGGAAGCCCAGGTCCCAGTGCTGGGCTGCCCCGCGGTCACTCACACCACGTCCGCAAGAGCTGCGGCTGTGGGACAGAAAGTGGGTGTGTGTTTCTCCCCCTGAGTGTATGTATCTGTCCCCCATGGCTTGGTGTGGACCGTGTCATCTGGTGCCCAGGACCTAACACACTTTGCCGACAGTAATGACCTCCAGGGGACCTGCCAGGAGAAAACGGAATGGCCAATAAACGCAAGCCGCTGGGCTCAGCAGGCTGCCACTCTGGGCCACGGACAGTCACAGCGGAAAGGAAATCCAACGTGGATGCAAATCCGAGACCTGCTTACGGAACAGCCCTGGGAGGTAGGAACAGGCCCTGACCCACCTCACTCTGGATTTGAAAAGATGTGAGTGGACTTCCTGCTCAGAGAAGGTTTCAGTAAATACTTAATTACAAAGGACTCTCAGATGTGTATATTGTGGGACACTAAAGAGCATGCCCGCCAGCTGGAAGGCCGGAGGGGTGGCTGAGCAGTGGTTGGTGCAGAATAGCACCATGTTCCAGCAACGAGTTCCACAGTCCAGAATATTCCAGAATATTCCAATGTGTTTCAGCCGTCTCTAAGCACAGCTCTCCTGGCCAAGCTAAAGATATTCAAGTTAACCCCAACCTCCTGCCCATTGCTGACTCAGTGTCTCAGGACTGACAAGAATCAGAGGAACTTCAAAAGATAAGTGAAGGATGAAACAAGGGGTCAGAGGTCGGCCTTCCCAAAATAGAAACTGTGTGACCGGCTGCTAATAGGCACAGGTGAAAATCCTATGAAAACACTATGAGCCCTTTTTGGTACCCGGAGAGGAAAAAAAGTATTATGTCCAGGTTATAATTATAGCCTTTCTAATATCGCTAGATCTCATATTTAATTGAGTGCACAGAGACCAGGAGAAGTTGGGCTGCGGTAAGGTAAAATTAGCTCCCAAATTATCACCATTTTAGGCTTGATTCCAGAAATAGAGTTCTAATCTAAGGCAACAGATGGAAATGCAATCTATCTTAATCAATCTGTTTAAAACTAGGCCCTGGGAGTGTTTCACATCAGTGACTAACTTAGAGAAAAAAAATTTAACAAGGGTGTAAGACGAAGAAATGTCTGGTTCTTCTCTCCCTGCCTGGCTGACAACCTAATGAAGAACAGAGTCCGAGAACAAGAGCCTCTAGCACCAATGCAGTATCAAATGGTTTCTGTCCGCGCACTGAGGCCATCTGAGAAGTTTCCATGCACCAGGGCTGTGCGGCGGCAGAGAAGGTGAGGGTGTTTGCCTTGTATGTGGCCAACCCCAGTTACATCCCCCCATACACTCCCCCAACACTGCCGGGTTGGTCCTTGAGCATAGAACCAGGAGTAGCTCCCGAACACAGCTGGTTGGGCCCAAACCTCCATTCCTCAAACAATAAAACGAAACAAAAAAATCCCAAATAAATTGAAAAGAAAAACCCTTCATGTACCATAAGAAAACAAAAACTCAAAAACTCTTCAGTGTCCTCTGACTATGTGTAGAAAAGGAATTCCTTCCAGAAACGCAAGGGGACCGTCTGCTCTCGACAAGCTCGGGGACAGAAATCCACTGGAAACTGTGGGAAATCAAAGAGCTGATAACACTATCAGAAAACCACCAAGGACCCCCCAGGGTCTGGGAAGGCACCCCCCAAAGAAGGGAGGAAACGGCCCAAATCAGAGGGTTAAAAAGTCTATGGTGGGGCTGGAGGCATAGAACCAGAGTGGGTAACCGCCTCGCCTGCGGCTGACCCGGGCTGACCCCTGAGCCCGCAAGGGGCGACCCCTCCCCAGTGCAGAGCCAGGAGGAAGCCATAGCACTGCCGGGTGTGGCCCAAATCTGTTGTGATGCGAGCTTATGGGCCGTGGATCGGGGCTGAGACCCAGGCGAGTCAGAGAGGAAGCAATCTGTCCTAAGCACTTTTCGTGACTTCAACACCAACGCGGCAGAGGCTGTTCCGGCAGCCAAGCTTGCCCTGCGCCTCGGCCCTGTCTCCGGGGCTCCGGCCCTAACGGCGCGGCTGCTGAGCTCAGTTAGATGGTCCGAGTGTCCCCATTCCGGCCCACGGCTCCCCAGGCCGGGACTCCAGCACATTTCCTAGGCTCCAGGACTCAGGAACTGACCGCACGTGAACAATGGTACAGAGCCGTGCTGGCTGGGGGCGGAGGGGGGGGCACTGGAGCGACAGGACAGTGGGTAGGGCATTTGTCGTGCACGCGGCTGACTTGGGTTCGACCCCCAGCACCACCTATGCCCCCTGCTCCCAGCACTTCCCCGAGCACAGAGCCGGGAGTCAGCCTGGAACACTGCTGGGTGTGCCCCCCCTCCAAACCTCATGCAAAATGCCAATGATGCTTGTTGTAGGGCTGTGGTCGAGTAATACGAGCACTGTGCTGAGAGCCCCTGCTCAGACTCAGGACTGGAGGAGAGACAGCTTGGAAGTGGCAGACAGAAGGGCACCATTCAGCCCCAGGGGTCAGCCTGGAGACCCCCAGAGCACTCCCTCACTTTATCACATCTCACAGGGAGGACACGGCGACATCCTGACTCCCGAAGCCCAGCCACATAAGGACACACAACATGTCCAGGCTGCTAAAGGCATGTCGGGAGAACAACGCAAACACCCAACGCTAGGAGAGCAAGGACGGCCCCCAAGACTCAGCCAGGACCACCAGTCACCTCTCGGGTGGGGCGTCCGGGAGGAACTGCGGAGGGTGTTCAAGGAGCTCAGCTCCGGAGCTGGGGACACCGAGGGTGAGGAGCAGGACCCCTGGCCACGGCCGTCGGAGAGACCAGCTGCTCCCTGGCCCCTGGGCGGCAGCTGGACCAGCGAGCCCAGCGGGGCTCCGAGACTAGCAAACGGGCCACCAGGCTCCACGCTGGGCGCAGAGGAACGAATTTCATCTTTATGATTCCAAATGAGGTCGGCTTATCTATTTTAATTTTATTTTTCTTTTTGGGTTACACCCGGTGATGCCCAGGGGTTCCTCCTGGTTCTGCACTCAGGAATCACTCCTGGCGGTGCTCAGGGGACCCTGTGGGATGCTGGGAATCGAACCCGGGTCGGCCGCGTGCAAGGCAAACGCCCTCCCCTCTGTGCTCCAGCCCCAAGGAGGTCAGTTTAACCGGAACAACAGACACAGGCATAAAGGTTAGGGTTGATGGCTGAGGCCGCAGGACGCACTGGGACATGGCCGGGGCGGGGGGCGGGGGGGTGCCTGTGCCACCTCCCGCCCATGTTAGCACCTACGCCAGGCAGCGTGCTCGGTGGCTGCAAGGGGTGATGGGATCATGCCATACTCCGCTGCTCCATGGGGAACTGGAAGGGGCTGTGCTGAGTGATTCGAGCCAGAGGAAGAAAGATAAGCAGGATGGTCCCATGTACCGGTGGTCCAGGGAATCCCGGATGAGGAAACGGACCATAGGAAAGCAGGTGACTGGCTCACCCCTGCCCCCAGCGTTTAGAGAGGAAAGAGAAGGAAAGCAATCAAGGGTGGGAGGAGAGAGCGGGAAGGGATGGGTGGGTGGGCACCAGGGCTGCAGTCACACCCGGGGTATGAACGTGCAACACACCACACACCCAGGCACAGCCTCACCAGCGCTGAGGGCATGAGAGCTGAGTGGCAGCCACTAGGACTTAGGATGTGCCTCAGGCTGAGGGGGGTGGGAGGAGGGGGGCTGGGCACCCTGGGGGGGGCAGTGGACACTGTGGTGGAATTGGGGTTGAAATATTATATTCCTAAAACTCAACTGTCAATAACTTTGTAAATCACAATTCTTTAAAAAAGAAAAAGAAAAAGAAAAAAAAATCCCAAAAGGCACGACACCAAAAGCAGGGGCATCCACGCGGAGGGAACGACCGTCCTGCCAAGGTGAGAGAAGGCCCGTCCTTCGTCCCGCCCACAAACTCACCCCCTTCACTGGGAGGGCCAAGCCCCACCCTGCCCAGGAGGATGCTTCTTTTGGGTTTCAGTTTGGTTTTGGGGTCACACCCGGCGATGCTCAGGGGGTTACTCCTGGCTCTGTGCTCAGGAATCACTCCTGGCAGTGCCGGGGGACCCCAGGGGATCCTGGGGGATTGAACCTGGGTCAGCCACATGCCAGGCAAACGCCCTCCCCGCTGTGCTATCGCTCTGGGCTTAGATGCTTCATTTATGCATATTGTGTGGTAAAGAGGGGGCAGACACATGCAGCTGTGAATGTTGAGGACAGTTCAATACATATATAATATATATACAAAATCAACAATTTTTACACATAATACATATAATTATGTATACATAAAATGCATTGTACATAATATATATAATTATATTATATATATATTTTGCACCATTATCTGTGCAGGAGCTGGTGCCCAGGCTCAGTGAGTTACAACATTAATAAGTGCATTTCTCAGGCATGTTATGTGGGAGAGACGCCTCTAACAGCGCCCTGACTTACGCCATCTGTTATCCGCCCCGCGGAGCCGTGCTTAGATTATGTCACACAGAGAAAACACTGCAGGAAAGAAGGTTTCGGAAGCCGGACTCTGGAGTGCAGACTCGCTCCCAGCCCCCTAAGGGACTCCTCTGCCTCCCGCCCTCCGCGTCACGAGCCTCAGTTACATCCTTACCCCCCCCCACCGCCACCCGCTCACACACACCTGCAAAGAAAGACTCTGCTCAAAGCAAAACAACCAGACCTGAACACGGAGGGCGGTAGAAGAACTCAAAGCCACTCAGCAAACCCTGCACACACGTAATGAAGGGCACCACGTTCTCAACTCCCGAGAGCCGAGGACCCTTGATTTCAGGGCGGAGCGGGGTGGGGTGTTCCCAACTCAAGAGGCAGGAAATGAATATTCAAAGCACTTTCTCAGCTCTTCCCAAAGCCGGGGCTGGGGGGGGGGTGCGAGGGGGACAGACGGACACGGACGGACGGAAGGATGACACCCTGTCCCCCTGGATAGTGCTGGAGTGACCCCTCTGGGCTGGAGATACCCAGAGCAGTGGGCAGCTGGGGGTCGCTTTCCACCTATCTGCTTCAGGAGCAGATTTCTGAGTGATTCCACCCCTCCTGGAAAGGGGGCAGATGGTTAAATAATTTTGGTAACATTGTTTCAAACTCTTTTTTTTTTTTCTTTTCCCTTTTGACCTGGGGCCACAGCCAGCTAGGCTCAGGGACAACTTGTAGCTCTGTGCTCAGGGATCACTCCTGGAGGCTTTCGCTCAGCCCAGAACTCGCCGTCAAACCTGGGTCAGACTCTCTCAACTCCTCCCACCTCACCATTTTTTTGGGCTACCCCCAGTTAGGTCCTTCGGGGGAGGGGGCGCCTCGGGGGGGTTGCTCCTGGTGCTGCTAGGGGGGACCAGGCTGTGCCGGGGAATGACCAGGGAGGGGCGTTCTGCACGCAAAGCCTGCGTGTCCCCCTGTGCACATCTCCCCGGGCTCCAGACTCTTTTTTGTTCTGTTCTGTCTTTGTTTTTTGCTTTTTGGGCAACACCCAGCGATGCTCAGGGCTGACTCCTGGCTCTGCACTCAGGAATTACTCCTGGCGGTACTCAGGGGACCCTATGGGATGCTGGGAATCAAACCTGGGCTGGCCATGTGCAAGGCAAACGCCCTCCCCGCTGTGCTCTCGCTCTGGCCCCTGGGCCTCAGACTCTTGACGGGAAGGTTTGGGAAGTTAACCAAGGATGCGCTTCCCAGCCCCACCGGGGAGAGGCAGCGAGGGCTGCGTGCATACCGATGCCAGAGATGGCCCCAAACAGGTCCTTGTGCAGGCTGGCGTCCAGCGTCCCTCCGGACTTCTGCGGTGTCACCAGCGGGTTGACCACGGGCAAGCCCAGGGCTTCTTCCTTTGCCACCTAACCGTGGGAGAGAGCAGAGATGGAGGGAGAGCAGGTTGAAGGACGGGTTCTGCGGTGCCAGGGCACAGAGCTGGGCACTCTGCACCGGAGGGGACGCGGGGCGGAGGCCCGGGTCGGGCAGGCTTCCTGTCTCCCCAGACATTCCAGCGCCTGGTCCTCCTTCCCAGACCCCGGGAGCTGTGACGTGGCTCGAGCTCATGTCAGGGTTCTCTTTTTGCCCTGCGGAACCTCGAGTGCTCTTGCTCACGGGAACACCGACCGTCTCCCACGCTGGAAGCCCCCAGCCCCGGAGGAGCAGACACAGCTGCCGACGATCCCAGCCTTGAAAACTGCTGGAGCCCAGAGCGCCCCGTGAACGTGCCAGCTGTGGGGAGGTGATGCGGGTTTGCAGCATGTGCCGGTGGGAGAGGGACCTCAGTGTGGGTGCACGCTCACTCGTTCTCAGGACCAAGGCAGCCTGTGCCCTGGAATGATTTCTGGCTGCAGAGCCAACAACATGGGGAATGCAGGTGGGGGTGCAACGAAGGAGTCCGGACCATGCACTGAGATTTGAAACGGAGCAAGCGGATGCCCTCTGCGAGGGCGGAAACACCCTCAAAGCAGCTTGCATCCTGGCACCGTTACTCGGGAGATGTGTTTCGGGGAGAGAGGTGTAAATGGGACCTGGTGTCAGGGTGAAGGACAGCAGTGCACTGGAGGTGGCCCCAGAGCCTGCTGTCACCAACAGTGATGAGATATGGCCTGGGCCGGCCCAAGGGCCTGGATGAAAGGGGTGGAAGGGAACTCTGGGCTGGAAACTTCTGTCCCCATCAAAGAAGCTCGGAGATGAATTTCTGGGATCTTCTCTCGGTCAACTTAACTTCCCAATACACCTCCAAAGGGCCACCAAAGGTAACACGGGTGATCGATCCTTACAGGGTCAGGCCCCTCGGCCCACCTGGCTTCCCCTTGACTTTCTAATTGGGTAAGGAGACTTGAGCTCAAAGAGTGGCTCCTCCAAAGCCCAGGTGGAGCACGAGACCACCGACCCTGGGGTCACTCTGCACTCTTAGCACGCAGTTCAGAACCAGCCTGTTTATAAACAGCGTCTCCCACCCCAGTTTAACTTGTGCATGTGGGGGGGAGTACCCAGTGGTGCTTGGAGCTTTCTCCTGGCTCCATGCTCAGGGATCACTCCTGGTGGACGGGGTTTGGGGAACCCGAAAAGGTGCTGGGGATTGAACCCGGGTCGGCTGTGTGTAAGGCAAGTGCCCTACCCTCTATACTATCACTCCGCACCCCTAAATTTAAGGTGAAATACAGCAAGAATGCATTGCGGTCTTATACACTTCTGGCCACTGGCAAAAGCACATTCTTTCCTTTTTCTTTCTGACACTTTCTGACCAGCACTGAAGGTTTCCCGATGGGTCTCATCTGAGCCAGAAATGTGGTTCCCTAAGAGGACTGTGATCTGTGCTGATTCCAGTGGCGAGAGAGAGGGGCGAGCACTGGCCTGAAGAGCCTCTCCCCACGCCCAATCCCTGTCTAATCAGAGCCTCAGGAACAGGGTCTCTGCGGCCCCCTCCAACCACTGGCCGGGTCAGATGCAGGACAGGCCACAGCGGGCAGGGAGGGCTTCGGGGGAGCGCCCAGCATGGGGAGCGCCCAGAACTGGCAGAAGGGATGAGCCTCCCACGCCCCGCCCCTCGCTCGGGCCCTGGCGCTGCAGGTCAGCCCGGGAGCAGGGACAATGCAGGAGGTGTCACACCAGCGCGGCTACGTACACTGCCGGGGTTCACGGGGAAAGGACACACGTCCCGCACGTTGACACGCTGCACGTTCTCCGTCAGCAGGCCGAACAGAGGCAGGTAGAGCGTGGCGATCCGCGCCTGGTGGCTCTGCAACAAGCGCATGGGACACAGGGTCAGCTGGGGCTGGCACGGACCCGGACCCACACACGTGTGCACAGACACACAAACTCTCACAAGCACACATGCACACGGAGGCATATACACACATACACATGCACACACACAGATAGACATATACACACATAAAGCATATTTACACACAGGCAATATATACAAAGACATACACACTTACAAGCACACTGAGACATATACACATATATATACCCACACATGCACACACAGGCACACATACATGCACACAGACACGCAGACATATACACAAATTTATTTACACACAGGCATACACACATGCACAGAGGCATGTACACAGGTATATGCATATATACACACATGAACACATGCACACAGACATATACGCATATACATGCAAATACATGCATACATACATACACACAGAAGCACATACAGACATATACACATGTGCACACACATAGACATATACACATATACAAACATACACACAGGCATATACACATACACACATGCACATAGAGGTATACACATATATGCATGTACATATACATACATATACATACACACATGCGCACGTACACATTTACACACAGGTATACACACAGACATATACACACATGCACACATACACTGACATATACACAGATGCACACATTAACATACACAATGCAGATACACATAGGCACACATATACAGACAGACATACACACACATACACAGTTGCACACACACACAAACCCGCACGCCCATGCACACACATACATGCACACACGTGCACATGCCCTGTGGGCCTGCCCCTCCCGTGTCTCCTGTGGGCCGAGGCCGGCTTACCCGGGAGCCATATCTGTCGTCGAAGGAGTGCTTCATGAGCAGGCCCTTGAGCACGCCGATGGCGAGGAGGCGTACCTCCCGCGCCTCCCGCAGGGCCGCGCCCACCTCACGCAGCAGCAGCCCCACCAGGAAGTGGTTCCGGCAGAACTCGTCCGTCAGGGAGTAGTCCAGCTGCAGGTCTGCGGGCGGCACAGGGCTCCTTAGCAGCGGCCCGGGGGGGCCCCGGAGACCTGCCCTCGGACACGCACTTGGCCCCGCCATGCACGCGGCTCTCCCACGAGGCGCACGGGAGACGCACAGGCACCGGGAGTCCGGCCCTGGACGCCCCTCACGGCTGGGCGTGGGGGATTAGGGCGGTTTGTCACACAACACACGTGGCTTCACTATTAAGATGGAGTGGAAAACACCGTATTCCACACAAGAAAGGGGTGAATAAAAAAATAAGTCATTAAAGAAAGAATACGCCCCTACATTATAAAAAAAAGAAAGAAAGAAAGAATACGTGATACTCGGGGATCCTAAAATGCCACACTGAGTCACAGGGAGAGGGTTCAAGGGCCTGGAGCACAGGCTTTTCCTGAGAGCACAAGTTTACTCCCTGCACGGTCTCCTGAACACCCTAGGTCTCTTACACACACACACACACACACACACACACACACACACACACACACGCACACATGCACGCGAGTGCACACACACATGGTCTGACCTTCACACACACACACACACACGCACACACACAAACACGCACACACTTTCTATAAATGACTCTTCGCTGTGTGGGTTCATTTCTCTCTAATGCCTGCAAGTGCCCATTGATCCCAGCATGTTCCAAAATGCACCATTTAGCAGCTAACCAAGTTTTATTCTGCAACAACTAAACAGAACGCTTGATGCAGAATTTTAAAGACATGTTCCTATGTCTGCACCTCTCAAAGCAAATCAAGCCTAACGTCAACCGAAACCAGAATGAGCAGAGCACGGAAGCAACTCGTAAGCCCTTCAGCAAGCGACATAAACAGGCTCAACCACAAACCCTCCTGGACTAGATAAACCCACGGAGGGAGCAAGAACCAGAGCCAGGAAGCTTCCCTGGAAAGCGGAAACCCTTCATCTGCTCGAGCTGGGACCCCCAACTCTCAAACCAAAGCTACCACCGGGGGAGGGGCACAGGGGGCGGTGGGACCTACAGGCCTAACCTTCTAACTTCCTGTTGCTCCAAGTCCTCGGAAACCCTTCTGAGCAGAAGCCAGGGAAAGGGCATTGCTCTTTCTGGAATGATCAAAAGGTTGATGGCGGCTAAGCCCGGCTTACCTGGCCCAGGCTGAATCTCAGAGACCCTCTGAGAGTCACTGTGCATGCGTGCATGCGTGCGTGCGTGTCTGTGCGTGTGCGTGTGTTTGTGTGTGTTTGTGTGTGTGTGTGTGTGTGTGTGTATGTGTGTGTCCAGGGGAGGAAGAGCAAGATCTTCGACAGCCTGGAGCGAGGCAGATGCGCAGGGAACCAGGCCCCGCTCCTGCCTCAGCACGTGGTCCCTCTGGCCCGAAAACTCCCTGCTCCCTCTGCCTGTCTCCTTCCTCCTTGACTGTACACGGGAGAGTCTGGGGGACGGGATCTGGGCCCCCAGTGAAGGCCTCCGTTGTTTCTTCTGGACTGCAGGGGCAGTCACACCAGCGTTGTGGGAAATCAGGCCGCCTCCGTCCTCTTGTTCACACAGGCACTTTACAAGGGACTCGGCAGAGCTGACAGCCTGATCTGAGTGGGCTCAGAGCTGTCTCTGAGGGAGGCCCGGCTCCCTCCAGGGGGGCTGGGGGCACAGGAGGGTCCTTGGAGACGAAACACGCAAACACAGAAAGCAAGCGGGCAGCCGCCCATGAGCGCCACGCCGGGGCTCAGGGAACGTCGGCACCACACACCGGGGCCCGAAGCTAGACACGCCGTGCGTTTCCCTGGAAGCTACTACATTCCGCAGGACCTGGCGACGGGAGGAGCAAAACTCAAGGTCTCATCCGGGAGGCTCTAGCCGCGCTTTAGCTCCGGTGAGAGCCAATCGCTGGTTTATCATGAGCTCACAGATGGATTCAAGGGTACAGGAAACAGCTTAATGAAGGGCAGATGAAAGCGGCTTGCATTTTTTTTCTCTCAAAGGAAGCGAATGCAAGGAAGCAAATGCTGCCCTCCCTCCCCCCAAACCTACCTACGGGAGAGCCATCAGACTCCACAGATGGTGAAAGAAAAGCTAATTCATAAGGGGGGAAAAAAAAAGGAAAAGGAAAAGGAAAGCAAAAATAAACTCTGGTAAGTAAAATAGGTTTCTGGCGTTTAAACAAAAGGAACTTTACAATTGACAAAAAAATGACAGTGACACTGGAGTGATCTATAGTCTCGGCTTGCTGCAAAGCTCCTGTCCAATATTCTGCCAATATAAACGGGACATTTTATGAGAAAATACATGAATTCATCCATCAAAAGCATCAAAAACATTCTCCTGCCCTGTCTGATACCATTTTTCTCATTACACATGCATGGTCCTCTCGGGGAAGAGACCAAGGTTAATTCATCGAGGGTCAGACAGATTACCTTGGTACCTCTGAATCCTGCCTTTCCCAAATGGCATCGGCAAGTTCAAGGGGATATAGTGCTCGTGGTCACACACCACCCGGAGAAACTCAAACTTGTACTCAAAGAGGGTCTGCAGGGAAAAAAGAATTTGACAAGTTAAACACCTGATGTATGGATCACTTTAGATGGCCTTGGAGGCACCCCCAGGCAGTGATACACACATATTTTAGGTTTTTTTTTTTAACTCTCCTAAAGGAAACAAATGAGAGATTTCAGAATGCTGGGATCTGCTAGACTGAGAACACAGTTCTTTCAAACAATGCCCCCCATCGACTCTTAGGACATTTATTATTCATGTGCCTCCTACTTGCGCTGAAGATTCCAGGCACTTCTAGACAGTCTGAACGACAACAATGAAACGGCGAGGAAGGTTTCTTTTTTTTTTTTTTTTTTTTGGTTTTTGGGTCACACCTGGCAATGCACAGGGGTTACTCCTGGCTCTGCACTCAGGAATCACCCCTGGCGGTGCTCAGAGGACCATATGGGATGCTGGGAATCGAACCCGGGTTGGCTGCGTGCAAGGCAAACGCCCTCCCCGCTGTGCTATCGCTCCAGCCCTGGGGAGGAAGGTTTTAAGACAGACACACACAAGAGAAGCGGAGAAGCCATCTGGCTACGTCCATGCCACATGCACACCTTCCATTTGTTGGTTGAGAAACTGTTCTCTAAGTTTTTTGCTTTGCGAAGCAAGACGGCTTTTGTTGAAATTTATTGAAAAAGACGTGAGGGGAGAGGAAGGGAGTGGCGAGTGGGGAAGAGAGAACACGGGCATCTGCAGGGTGGAAACAGGCCAGCAAAGAGACTCACAGAGGAACAGGGAAGTCACGTGGTCCAGGGTGAACAGGCGCTCGGAAAGCAGCCGAGAAACCCAGATTACCCTGAGATCCGACCGGCAGGCCTGCTCATGTGGCCTTGGGAACGGCCGTGCGTGTCCCTCATTGCACACGCCGTAAAGCAAGTGAGCACCGCTTTGCCCCACGGAGTCACGGAACGAATGGTGCGCTTAAAAATAGTTCTGACATGAGCCGAGAGGAAAAGGCGGGACCAGGGTTGGGGTGGTGAGATCAAGTACCTTGGGGTCTCCGGGCGCGAAGCAGCTGATGTAGTTGTTGATCTGCTTGAAGACGAAGCCGCGGTCCATGAAGGTGAAACATCGCTGGGAGGAAGCATGCCCGGACGAGTGAGTCACTACTCGGTTGCTCCCCCAGCTTCTCTTCGTTTCGTTTGGGGGCCACACCCAGCAGTGCTCAGGCTTACTCTGGCCCTGAGCTCAGGGGCCACTCCTGGCAGTGCCCCGGGGACCATAGGGGATGCTGGGGATTGAACCTGGGTCAGCTGCGCGCAGGGTGAACTCTCTCCCCACTAACTATTGCTCTTCCCCCTAAATATTTTTCCATATTGGGTTCAAACTGGTATTTACTATAGCCAGTTCATTTTTGGTAAGGCACCCCTATGGCGTATTTGATATGCCAGACAGTAACAAGTCTCATGATGGAGACGTTACTGGTGCACTCTTGAGCAAATCAATGAGCAACGGGATGACAGTGATGACAGATTCTCTGTGCTCACGGCCATCCCCCGTGGTGCTCAGGCGGGGTTGGGGAGACAGATGGAGTACCAGAAACAGATCCAGCATCTGCCGTGTGCAAGGTCAGCACCTTAACCCCCGTACTGTCTTCCGGGCCCAATCAGTGTATTCCTCAGCATGAGAACACGCCACTGCCATGCCACAGAGCACCCACAGCGGATGTGGGCTGTTCGGGGCTGTTTTGGCCCATGAGGAGCTGTGGGGATGACCCAACAGGCCGGGCCAGAGAGCCAAGGTGTCTGGGGCCTGTCCCCTTGTGGTCTGTGCAGCCATGCTGGGTGTTACCTGCATATCATGACTTACTTCTCACTGAGAGACACACCTCTTGGAGGGCACCTTGTGGGTGAGACATACACAGGGGACCGTATACACTGGCATTCTCTATCAAGCACATTTCCCGGGGCCCGGGCTGGGCTGCAGAGATGGCCCAAAGGGCAGGAGCCAGGGGCTCAGGTTCAGTCCCCGGCGTGGAATCCTGAGCTCTCCCCAGAGTGGCCCGAGTCTGGCTGGGTGTGGCCCGAAAACCCACAAAACAAAATACACACACACACTCACACTCACACACACACAAGGTTGTGGGGGGAACCCACCCAACCACTTCTGGGTCAGGGGACTCACCTTGATGAAGACGGCCAGGGAGAAAAAAATATCCCCCCCCAGCAGCCCCCCCAAACCTCAGGTTGGGAGGGAAACCCCCACAACCACTTCCGGGTCGGGGGACTGACCTTGATGAAGACGGCCAGGCTGTGGTTGGCGTTCTTGGACGCCTCCGGGTTATCGCGGAACTTCTGGGTGATGTGGGGCATCAGCATGTTCACCACCGTTTCCACGGCATGGTGGTAGGAGGCCGGGAACCTCTGGTTTCGCAGCAGCTGGAAAGACCCACCGCAGACACTGACTTCCACTCCCAAGCCGCAGCCCCTGGCGAGGCCGGAACTCGCCCCTGAATCCCTTCCAGGAAAACCACAGCTCCAGGCCCCGTGTTCTGAGAGCGGGCGAGAGGAAGGGTTCTCTCGGCGTGCCCAGGGCAGGGCAGGTGTGTGTGCTGGCGTGAAGCCCAGGCGTCAGACTTCAGCAGGACCCAGGCCGGGTCAGTGACACTGGCAACAAGGCCGAGACCCTCCAGGCTGGGCGGAGGGGGCAGTGGGGCGGGGGGTAGTGACTGGGGACGGCAGATGCATTCTCTTTGGTAGTTTCTGTTGTTGTTTGCTCATGGGCCATACCCAGCAGTGCTCAGAGTGTACTCCTAGCTCTGTGCTCAGGGATCACTCCTGGTGGGCTCGGGGGATGCTGGGGATCGAACCCGGGCTGGCTGTGTGCAAGGCCAAGTGCCCTCCCTGTTGTACTACAGCCCGGTGCAGGAACGCGCATTTTCCCTGAGTGTTTGTGAGGCCTCTCTCAGACCCCTTTAGAAACATCAGCTCCGGGGCTCAGAGAGAGCACGGCAGGCAGGGCGCGCGCCTTGCACACGGCTGACCGGGGCTCCAGCCCCAACACCCCAGAACCTCTGCCAGGAGTGAGCCCCGAACACAGAGCAGGGAGTGAGCCCTGAGCACAGAGCCAGGAGTGAGTCCTGAGCACAGAGCCCGGAATGAGTCCCGAGTACAGAGCCAGAGCCCTGAGCACAGAGCTGGAGCCTTGAGCACAGAGCCAGAAGTGAGCCCCGAGCACAGAGCCAGAGCCCTGAGCACAGAGCCGGGAGTGAGCCCCGAGCACAGAGCCGGAGCCCCGAGCACAGAGCCAGGAGTCAGCCCTGAGCACAGAGCCAGGAGTGAGCCCTGAGCACAGAGCCAGGAGTGAGCCCTGAGCACAGAGCCCGGAGTGAGCCCCGAGCACAGAGCCAGGAGTGAGCCCTGAGCACAGAGCCGGGAGTGAGCCCTGAGCACAGAGCCCGGAGTGAGCCCCGAGCACAGAGCCAGGAGTGAGCCCTGAGCACAGAGCCAGGAGTCAGCCCTGAGCACAGAGCCCGGAGAGAGCCCCGAGCACAGAGCCAGGAGTCAGCCCTGTGTCACGTGGATGTGGCCCCACACCAAACCAGACAGACATCAGCTTCGGTTCGGTTGGCTGTTACGTTTTTGTGTGTCTTAAGCCTCGTGATTTACAGAACTGCGCCTGATGGAGTCTCACTCAACCCTCCGGCGCCACGGCCCGTGCCCCCCCTCTGCCCCCACACCAGTCACTCAGTGAAAACAGGCTCCCGAGAAACGCCGGGGTGACCCGTGCACTCCAGGCGGTGCTCGGAGACGCACGGGAACGAGTGTCTGAGCGCGGGCGTGCCGGGCACGCGGGCACGGGGCCCACTCTGCCGCGTCCTGCCCGGAGACAGGCTGCTGGCTGCCTGCTTCGTGGGCTGCTCTGGCACGAGCCTGCCGGCGCTGAGGGAGGGGCCCCTCCCCCGCCCACCTCCATCTGGCATCTTCCTCGGCAGCAAGGCGGAACTCAAGAGGGGACCACCTGTTCCAGGCCGGCTCCCTCCGGGGGGAGGAGTGGGGAGGCTGCGGGGGTCCAGGCTGCTCCTGCATCGTGCCCCCACCCTCCCGCCCCGCTGGGGACAGCCCTGGGCAAGGGGCAGCAGGAGCAGCAGTCAGGAGGCAAGTGCGGGGGGGGGGGGGAACATGCTGCAGAGGGGACTTGGGCATGGCCCCAGGGGGTCCCCGACACCGAGTCCGATGGCTGCTGGCGGTCAGCGCTGGCGCTGTGGACAAGGAGCCACCCATTCACTCCCGGCAGGGACCCGCGGGAACAGGGACAGCAGAGTCACAGAGAGGAGCCGTGGGTGGGGGGAGGCGCTGCGGGGGACACCGAGGCATCTCAGAGTCTATTCAGAGGCCAGGGTGTCCCCTTCAGTCTCTGTCCCCGAGGTGCTGGGGGAAGCCCAGGCAGCAACAGTTTAAGTGAACCAACAGCACCACCACTAAGCTCTGTTTCGCAGGCGCCGGAGACTGCTGAGCTTGTCAAAGGAAACGTCTCCTTTGGATCTAACACACAGGGCGTCCTTCCATCTTTCTTCCTTTTGGGCCACACCCAGGGTGCCCAGGGATCACTCTTGGTGGGGCTCGGAGAACAGAAGTGGTGCTGGGGATGGATCCTGGGTCAGCCACATGCTAGGTCAGTACCATAGCTCTGTGCTAGCTCTCCTGCCCACACACAGTGCTCCCGAAGGACAGACGTGCAGAGACATACTCCCTTCCTCCATTCCTTCTTCCCTCCCTCCCTCCCTCCCTCCCTCCCTCCCTCCCTCCCTCCCTTCCTTCCTTCCTTCCTTCCCTCCTTCCTTCTTTCCCTCCCTCCCTACCTACCTCCTTCCCTCCTTCCTTCCTTCCTTCCTTCCTTCCTTCCTTCCTTCCTTCCTTCCTTCCTTCCTTCCTTCCTTCCTTGCCTTTCCCTCCCTCCCTCCCTCCCTCCCTCCCTCCCCTTCCTTCCCGCCTTCCTTTGCTTCCCTTCTTTTTTGGCTTTTGGGTCACACCCAGCGATGCTCAGGGGTCACTCCTGGCTCTGCACTCAGGAATCAGTGCTGCCAGGGCTCAGGGGATGCTATGGGATGCTGAGGATTGAACCTGGCTTGGCCGAGTGCAAGGCAAGCGCCCGCCCTGCTGCACTGTCGCTCCAGCCCGCACCAGACTGATGCCTAAATGTTCAGCAGAGCCAAGGCTCTCTGGCCTCAGTTTCCTCAGATGGGAGATGAGGACTGAGACCAGAATTGCCCCTCACGGCTTTGGCACCTGGGAAGCGCCGAGGCCAGCGTGGAGGAAGCACAGACACACGAGGAGGCTTGGCCCTCACGCGTGCGGTTGCCCCACGTGAGACGCCGGGAAACAGCAGGCAAAGGCC
Organism: Sorex araneus; assembly: GCF_027595985.1. Classification (NCBI taxonomy): domain Eukaryota; kingdom Metazoa; phylum Chordata; class Mammalia; order Eulipotyphla; family Soricidae; genus Sorex; species Sorex araneus. Next base: position 291,075,556 of record NC_073302.1, read on the forward strand.
CCTCGAGACACAGCAAGGGCGGATCCCCCGACGGCCGTGACCAGACACATACCTTGACCTTGCCGTTCTCTATCAGATGCTGGGCCATGGACTTGACCAGAACATCGAAGAAAAACCAGGAATACTGGAAGGGGAGAAAGCGGGGAGCAGAGCTGTGAGCTCCAGGAGGAGGCGCGGGGGCCTTAGGGCTGACTGTGCCACGGCCGTGAGCCCGGGCTGATCCACCTGGGCTACACCTCTCTGGGCGACCCCCGCCAGCGGGAGGCACTGCCGGGCCCCAGGCAATGCCCGGGCTCCTCTGTGCTGTGCCCGGCCCACGGGGAGCCCATCACCACGCCCGGCCCAGGACACGGGACCGAGTCCCAGCTCCAGACAGACCGGCAGCAAGGCCAGAGCCGAAGAGAGACTAAGCCATCAGCCCTGCCCCGGGGAGGCGCCATCTCTGGGCCCCGGGAACGGGTGGGTGGGTGGACTGGTCAGGCCGCAAGGCTGGAAGGTTCTTTGGTCAGACTCAACGCCCCAGAGACTCCCTGAGGTTCCCCCTCCCCATTTATTTTATTATTATTATTATTATTATTATTATTTTGCTTTTTGGGTCACACCTGGCGATGCACAGGGGTCACTCCTGGCTTTGCACTCAGGAATTACTCCTGGCCGTGCTCAGGGGACCATATGGGATGCTGGGATTCGAACCTGGGTTGGCCGCGTGCAAGGCAAACGCCCTACCCGCTGTGCTATCACTCCAGCCCCTCCTCCCCATTTATAGCCTCCTGTGCACACTCGTATGCACACGAACACACACACAACTTGCATATACATGCACACACATATGCACACACAAGCACACACACAACATGCATATACACGCACATACACACATAGGCACACACAAGTACACACACAACATGCATATACATGCACATACACATATAGGCACACACAAGCACGCACACACACACACACACGCACCTTGAGCAGTTTGTTGCTGGTGAGGAAGTCGGCGGAAGGCTTGAGGATGGTGGTCATGGACTTGGTCAGCTCCTCGTGGACAGTCTTGTACTCAGAAGCCACGTAGGGCTCCGCTTTATACGCATACTTTAAAGGAAAGGGAAAAGGGCTTTGCTATTGTTTTATTAAAAATTTATCATTGAATTTTTTTTTCTGTGCTTGGTTTTGGGGGCCACACCCAGTGGTGCATGCTCAGGGCTTACCCCTGGCGGGATTGAGGGACCCTATGTGGGGGCTGGGATTGAACCCGGGACGGCCAGCAGCAAAGCCAGTGCCCTACCCACTGTACTACCTCTCCGGCCCCTGGGGAAAGGCACCTGAACGCGCTGCTTCTCCAAGGTGGTCTGAAAGCTGCAGAGACACCGAGCCTGGAGCTCAGGCAGCGAGGAACAGTTCCCAGGTGGGAGAGGATGGGGAGGAAAGAGAAGGCGGGGGTCGTGGAGCAGAGAGGGGAGCCCAGGGGATGGCCTGCAGCCTGCGCACCCGCCTCCCCGGGCGTGTTCTGTGGTACTAACCCCCTAAAGAGCCTGAACCCATCACCGCAGCTCAGCAGATGCTTCCCGTTTGAGAACAGTAGCTGCTGTTGCGGTGTGGAACACGGTGCATGAATGAGGGACTCTGAGTGAGGCCCTGGGTCCGATTCCCAGCACCCAGAAGGAAAAAGGAACCTTAGACCGGAGAGACAGAACAGCGCGTAGGGCACCTGCCTTCACGCGGCCGACCTGGGCGAGATTCCCGGCACCCGGTATGCTCCGAGCCCCGCCAGGAGGGGTCCCTGAGTGCCGAGCCACGAATGAGCCCTGAGCACAGCAGGGCGTGGCCCCCAAACTGAACACCCGCCAAGCCCCACCTCAAAGAGAACTCATCACTCTCTAGCCCACTGACTCCGCCCTGCGCCAGAGCTGATCTGGCGGTGCCCAAAGTGGCGCTGAGGAACCCTCGGTGGGAAGGAGAAACAGCGCTAGGCTGGAGCAGAGCCGAGAGGGGCCTCAAAGGCCGGCCCACGTGCGCTGGGTGACCTTTCCCTGCAAAATCCACTGTGGGAAGGAGGGCCGGGGAGAGAATGAAAGAAACAGCGGGCCCTGCTGGCTCCCTCCTCGCCAGTGCGGGCAGGGCTGGGCCACGGAGCCCAGAGGGCAGAGACGTGAGCGCCCACCCCACAGCACGGGCCCCGCGCCATCAGATTTAAACCAGAGCAGCCACAGATGTGTCCGTGGGGCTTGGGGAAGGGGTGTGTGTGTGTGTGTGTGTGAGACATACCGTAATATAGGTCCTCAAGTATGTGTGTGTGTGTGATGTGTCTGTGGGGCTTGGGGAAGAGAGAGGGTGTGTGTGTGTGTGTTTGTGTGTGTGTGTGTGTGTGTGTGTGTGTGTGTGAGAGAGAGAGAGAGACATACCTTAACATAGCTTAGGGAAGAGGGTGTGTGTGTGTGTGTGTGTGTGTGTGTGTGTGTGTGTATGTGTGTGTATGTGTGTGTGTGTGTGTGAGAGAGAGAGAGAGAGAGAGAGAGAGAGAGAGAGAGAGAGACATACCTTAACATAGCTTGGGGAAGAGGGTGTGTGTGTGTGTGAAACATACCTTAACATAAGTCCTCAAGTGTGTGTGTGTGTGTGTGTGTGTGTGTGTGTCTTGGGGAAGAGGGTGTGTGTGTGTGAGACATACCTTAACATAGGTCCTCAAGTGTGTGTGTGTTTGTGTGTGTGAGAAACATACCTTAACATAGGTCCTCAAGTGTGTATGTGTGTGTGACATACCGTAATATAGGTCCTCAAGTATGTGTGTGTGTGTGTGATGTGTCCATGGGGCTTGGGGAAGAGAGGGTGTGTGTGTGTGTGTGTGTGTGTGTGTGTCTTGGGGAAGAGGGTGTGTGTGTGTGAGATATACCTTAACATAGGTCCTCAAGTGTGTGTGTGTGTGTGTGTGTGTCTGTGAGAAACATACCTTAACATAGGTCCTCAAGTGTGTGTGTGTGTGTGTGTCTGTGAGAAACATACCTTAACATAGGTCCTCAAGTGTGTGTGTGTGTGACATACCGTAATATAGGTCCTCAAGTATGTATGTGTGTGTGATGTGTCCGTGGGGCTTGGGGAAGAGAGGGTGTGTATGTGTGTGAGAGAGAGAGAGAGAGACATACCTTAACATAGGTCCTCAAATATGTGTGTGTGTGTGTGTGAGACATACCTTAACATAGGTCCTCAAGTGTGTGTGTGTGTGTGCGCGCACGCGCGCGTGTGTGTGTGACATACCTTAACATAGGTCCTCAAGTGGCTCTCCAGCCCTTCCTCGTGGCACTGTGCCACCACGTGAATGATGACCCTGCATGCCGCGTGAACAAAGAGCCATGAGCAGACCCGGGAGTGGAGACACGGCACTACCAGCCCGGGGAGCCAGGATGAGGCTGCTAGCAGCACCCTTGAGACCGAGAAACCAGACTGGGGGTGGCCCCTAAGTAAAGGATTAAAATAGGACACGCCACGGGACCGTCCCGACCTCCCAGCTCCCAGCCCTGTGCTCCGCGGGTGCACAAAGCGAGTGGGCGGGGGGGCGTCAGCCCACAGCACCCCCGCCCCGCTCCCACGCACCGGGTCACGTTGACGGCCACTTCCTCCTGGGTGGCCCTGGTGAGGACGCGGAAGAGCTGGTTGAGGATGGTGGGCAGGAAGGCGATCATGACGTGGCCCTCCATGGCGTGCAGGCTCTGCGGGAGGGCGGGAAGCCAAAGGCCCTGTCGTCCTTCTCGCCCACGGCGACCCAGCCTCAAGGCCCTGCCACCGGGCGCCCCGCGGGGTTGGAAGGGGGCGATGAGGTGGCAGTCAGCGGGGAGACCCTTCCGGAGGATCTCGACTGGCCTGATGGATCCCGGGGCCCGGGCGGGTGCTGAGACGGGGCAGTCACCAGAGCAGCCCCACAGAGCCACCCGCTCGCTTCCCATGCCTGACACGGGCGAGGGGCCCTGGGAGGATCTGGCCGGGATGCTGACCCACAGTGCTGACCCGCAGTGCGGGTGGCGGGGCAGGCGGGCCCAGGGAGGGCCCTGAGGGGCTCAGTCCCAGACCCCGCAGGAGCCGAGTGAAGCGTCACTCCCCAGGTCAGGCTCTTCCTTCCCGGGGCGTCCTCCAACGCGCGTCTGGTCCTGCCACGCGTCTCAGACCCGTCCCCGTGCCTAGAAGGCTCCTTTTCCTCTGGGGGAACCCCTGGAGGGAGCTGCTGTGGCTTGTGGTGGGCGGGGAGTGAGGACTCCTCGAACCCGCTGTGCTTATGATTTTCCCATTGGTGTTTTGGCCTCTGTCCCCCACTGCGGACAGACTCAGTAGGAGGGACTGTCCCCATGCCAGAGAGGAGGGGTCTGCAGGGCCGGGGTGGGGAAGAAAGGCTGCAGGTTCGACCCAAGAACTCGGGTGATGGAGGGAGGCAGGGCAAGCACAAGGGTTTTTTGTTTGTTTTCTTTAATGGAGCCAAACTTTATAATAATAATAATAATTATTATTATTATTATTATCATTATTATTTGCTTTTTGGGGGGAGGGTCACACCTAGCGATGCTCAAGAGTTACTCTTGGCTCTACACTCAGGAATTACTCCTGATGGTGCTTGGGGGACCATATGGGATGCTGGGAATCTAACCCGGGTCGGCCATGTGCAAGGCAAATGCCTTCCCTGCTGTACTATTGCTCCGGCCCCGCGCAGGAGTTCTAAGACTTGATTCTTGCCACTAAAGACCCCCTGAGGCGGCCATTCAGGGGCTGGAAGCATCCTTACAGGGCCTCCAGGATGAAAGAACACTGAGCACCAACAGAGAGAAACCCACCCAGACCCCGGCTGGTGAAGCGGGATGGCCGGGAAAGAGCTTTGATACCTTAAGATACTTGACAAGTTCACTCCCCAAGGCTTGGGCTCCGGACTCGGTTTTCTGACAGTACTGGAAGAAATTATGCAAGTGCTGGTCCTGGAGGGGCAAAGGGGGGAGGCAGAGTGAGCCGATGAGCATGTGTGCTGCAAAAGCACGCTTGTCATCCACACGGGTGCCCCAAGCTCATAGATTCTTTTGGTTTTGTTTTTTTTTGGGGGGGGGGTCACACCCAGTGATGCTTGGGAGTTGCTCCTGGCTCTGCACTCAGGAATTACTCGTGGCAGTGCTCAGGGGACCATATGAGATGCTGGGAATCGAACTGGGCTGGCTGTGTGCAAGGCAAATGCCCTACCTGCTGTAATATCGCTCCAGCCCCATAGATTCTTATCTAGCCAACGAAACGGATTACACAGAAACAAAAAACATCCACAAGGTGAAAAAAAAAAAGTAAAACAGACCAAGAAGATTCCAAAGATCCTCCAACAAAAAGAAAACCGTTGAGGAAAGTTACTGGCAGCACCTGGGGTCAGCAGTGGCCCCGGCCCCCTGCTCTGTACATTCCTTCCTCAAAGGAGGGTCTTCAGAGCAAAAGCAAACCCGCAGGCTGAAAAGGAACCCAAACACACTAGCTAGGACTCTGATCTGCCACAAAAACCCCATGTGCTGGGGTTACGCTGACGACTCTGAGCCCGACTGGCCACTCTCTGCCAGACTCAACTTTCAACTCATTTTAAAGAACCGAATTTCCTTGTGCGTTGGATTCTCATCGTGGAACGATGCTTTCTGGATGAAGGAAAATGGGAAAAGCTCCCACGGGATGCCCTTCCCGGAGCGCTGGCCGCTCGCCCTCTCGAGGGAGCATACCTGAGTATACACGGTGGACACCAGGTGCGTGGACACCTTCAGGAGAGGCTTGCTGCCGTCCACCCACTTGATCTCCGGGCCGCAATGCTGCACAGACACAGAGACAAACCATCCCGCAGATCAGCGACCTCCCAACACCATCGGCACGAGGAACACCTCCGAGGGGCTGCCCCGTGGCACCAATGCCACCGGCTTGAAATTATGCCCACCTTCTCGGCCCTAGGCGGGAAGCCTGTACTCCAGTGCAGGAACAGACTGGGGCTTCCACGGGAGCTCCCTGGTTCACCAGCAGCTGCCCGAGGTACTGTCCCGTGGGGAGGAGAAGTACCTCACTCATCACTGGTCTAGACCAGAGCACAGGGTACCAACAGAGCTGGGGGCAGGGCCAGGTGGCGGAGACAGGCCGAGTCCCCGACCAGCACAGGGCCCACCTCAGTCAGGTGGGTTCTTTTCTCCATTCTGGAAATCTCAGTTTGCTCCCATGGGGACTTTGGGAATTATAACTCTTAAATGATTTTTTTTTTTGGCTTTTGGGGTCACACCCGGCGATGCTCAGGGATTACTCCTGGCTCTGCACTCAGGAATTACTCCTGGTGGTACTCAGGGGACCCTACAGGATGCTGGGGATTGAACCTGGGTCGGCCGCATGCAAGGCAAACGCCCTACCTGCTGTGCTATTGCTCCGGCCTCTAAAATGATTTTGGAGATGCCTATGTATCCACCCATAACTGGGATCCAGATTTGGCATGACTTAAATGTGCCCCGATTTGGCATGATTTGCACTCAGAACAAGGCAGGAAGCCCTTCAAAACCAAAGAAGAACTGGAACGAGCACTCGACAGGTGAGCACATACCTTGCATGCCTGAGGCATGGGCCCAGTCCTGGCAACCACAGGGCCACTTAGCACCTCCAAAAATAGTGAAGCCCAATAAGCATGGGGGGTTGCTGAGCACCACGGGGTGTGGCACAAGCTCCCCAAACCAAAATATTGAAACATAATGAAACATATTACCAAAGGTGGCCATAAGATGAAGTCTATGTATTTTAGGACGATTTATTTGTTAATTTATTTAGGTTTTGCTTTTTGGGTCACACCTGGTGATGCTCAGGGGTTACTCCTGGCTCTGCACTCAGGAATTACTCCTGGTGGTGCTCAGGGGACCATATGGGATGCTGGGAATCGAACCCGGCTTGGCCGTGTGCAAGGCAAACGCCCTACTTGCTGTATTATCACCCCGGCCCAACATATTTTTTTGTTTGTTTGTTTTGTTTTAAAAAAAGCAACAACAACTGGAGAAATATGAGAAAGTTCAGGAGTTAATGAATCAGAAAGTTCTTAGGGTGGGGCCCAGGGAGGTAACTGATTTCCTTTTTGGTTTTGGCCCACATCCAGTGATGCTCAGGGCTTACTCCTGGCTCTGTGCTCAGGAATTACTCCTGGCCATGCTCGGGGGATCCTACGGGATGCTGGGGACAGAACTTGGGTCGGCCGTGTGCAAGGCAAGTGCCATCCCTGCTGTCCTGTCACCCCAGCCCGGGAGACAGAACGACTTACTAGACTTTGATGGCGCTGAAGGCGACACCTCATAGCTTTCGGAATTCTCAACAGACCCAAAACGCATCTGTGACCCTTGACCTTCCAGCGCCTCCAGCCTCTCTGCCCCGTGGGGAGACGCCGGCCAGTCTGGGAGAGCACGTGGCCCAACCCTGATGCGAGGTGGCGATCCCTGCAGACGGGGCTGCCTGCCAGCTGCCGGGGTACCCCCCCCCACCCCCTCCCTCCGGAAATGAACGGCTGAAGGGGCAGGCTTGCGGGTGGCGAGAACTCTGCACGCCTGCCCCTGTCCCTGCTGGGTGACTGGGTGACAGCGGGTGCCGTCGGAAGGAGCGGGGCGAAGCCTCGGGCAGGTGCCTTACCCTGCCCATCCCGAGCTCCTGGTAGCTGAGGTAGCCGGCGGGGAGGTTGGCCGAGACGGGCGTGTGCTGCTCGCTGGTGACCACCCGTCCGTCCTTCAGGAGCGGGAGCCAGGAGTACCCAACTGTCGGGGACAGAGGAGGAGGAGACGTCTGTGACAAGGGGCGCGGAAGGCCAGCGCCCAGTGCTGCTGAACTGCCTGGTCTCAGAGCTACGCAGGCCCATCACAGTCAGGCACGGAGGGAACGGGGCTGGGGGGACTCTGCACAGCACCGTTCCGGGGTCCCCGTGCTAGGGCGCCCGACTTCCCCAATTAGCTCTTGCCAAAGGTCACAGCCTCTCAGGAGCCCCCGGGAAAGGGGCTGGACTCCAACTGCAAATCGAATTCCAAGGCCAGCGCCTGAGGTGGGCAGCCAGGGGCACCGTCCCGGGCACGCGGGGCTTCACACCTTGGGTTTCAACGACGTCCTTCTTCTTGGTGCTCCCTTTGTTGGAACTGTCGCAGCTGACGTGGAAGAAGGTGAACAGCAGGTGGTGTTTCTCGTGCAGCTGGGTGGGCAACTCTATTTTGATCTGCCGGGCCGACAACAGAAGACTCTTTGCAACATTCCACAACGACAAAAAAAAAAAAAAAAAAAAAAAACACCCAAAAACCAACAACTCAAGTTCTTGGTCGAAGCAGCAGCCTGCGTGCAGCAGGTCAGTCAGAGAGGAAACGTGTTTGGTTCTCAGGCCCAGGGGGACAAAGAAAGAAATTCAAAACTGCAAATGTTGGGGCTGGAGCGATAGCACAGCGGGTAGGGCGTTTGCCTTGCACGTGGCCGACCCGGGTTCGAATCCCAGCATCCCATATGGTCCCCTGAGCACGGCCAGGGGTGATTCCTGAGTGCAGAGCCAGGAGTAACCCCTGTGCATCGCCGGGTATGACCCAAAAAGCAAAAAAAAAAAAAAAAAAAAACAAAAAAACAAACTGCAAATGTTGCGAAGGAAGAAGATTCTCTCTCTCTCTCTCTCTCTCTCTCTCTCTCTCTCTCTCTCTCTCTCTCTTTTTGCTTTTTGGGTCACACCCGGTGATGCACAGGGGTTACTCCTGGCTCTGCACTCAGGAATTACCCCTGGCAGTGCTCGGGGGACCATATGGGATGCTGGGAATTGAGCCCGGGTTGGCCGTATGCAAGGCAAATGCCCTCCCCGCTGTGCTATCACTCCAGCCCCTCTCTCTGTCTTTTTTTCTTTGGTGGTGTTGGGGGTCACATCTGGCAGTGCTTATGACTCACTCCCGGCTCTGCACTCAGGAATCACTCCTGGCAGTGCTCGGGGGACCCTTTGGGGTGCTGGGGAATCAGACACAGCTTCTCGTGAACATGGGACCACCAGGCCGGCCATAAATGCACTGGAACGTGCAAAGGGAAGGGGGCCTGCATTAGTGGAGGAGGAATTCACCCGTGAGGTCAGCCGTGTGCAAGGCAAGGCAAGCGTCCTCCCCGCTGTACTATCATTCGGGCAAAGAAGGAAGAAGATTCTCAATAAACGGATGCGATCTGATTGCTTAAGTTCTGTAGGCGAGAGGGTGACGGCTGAGGCGGTGAGGCCCTGAGAGCAGGGCCAGCGCTCTCACGAAGCCGTCTTGGAGCCACACAGGCACGCTGCCTGTCGGTGCTGGCGGGAAGTCTGAGGCTGGAAAGAACTCTCTCCCTCGGCTTTGCGGGTCCCCGACAGTGGACACGCAGCTGCCCAGCCTGAGCCAGGAAGACTGGCTGCTGGTGAGCCCCGAGTGCGGGGTGACACCACCCAAGTGGACGGGAAGTAAGGGCTGGCCAGAGGCGGGAGGAAAAGAGGGGCTGGAGCGACAGCACAGCGGGGAGGGCGTTTGCCTTGTGTGCGATTGACCTGGGTTCGATCCCCGGCATCCCATAGGGTCCCCCAGGCACCGCCAGGAGTAATTCCTGAGTGCAGAGCCAGGAGAACCCCTGAGCATCGCCGGGTGTGACCCAAAAAGCAAAAACAGAATAACAAACAAAATCCCTGTCCCCGAAAAAACCCAAACCCCCCGAAACAAACCAAAAACTCATCTCACCGGGTCCCGGGCAGCCAGTGGGCACAGCCAGGGGCCGAGGCTTCTTCCCAGGCCCGTGCCCGGCCGGCTGGCGCCCAGGGAAAGGGGATTCGCAGAGCAGCCGGCATGAACCGCCACAGAACTCCGCACCCGCCGCCCCCGGGGAAGAAGGAAGGCGACTCGGGCCCCCCAGGCGGAACAAGACTAAACACGAGTGGGAAGGGCACGTGCCAGGGGTGCTCATGGCTGGGTCATCGCCACCCCCACACTCTGCTTCTCCCAAGAACAGGCTGCCTCCGTCACTAGAAGGAAGGCTGCGGCACAGACACCGGCAGATGGCACTGCTCCTCGGGACGGCCCTGCCAGCACCACACAGCGGCAGGGAGACCCGGACGGGGCGGAGGGGTGGGGCGCACGGCTTCCACAGTGCTCACCGAGCAGGGGCCGGGGCTCCCCTCAAAGGCCCACTCACCTCATCGTAGAATTCGGGGTTCTGGTGATGGTGTAACACGGCGGCCAGGGCGCTTCTCGTGAACACGGGCCCACCAGGCCGGCCATAAATGCACTGGAACGTGCAAAGGGAAGGGGGCCTGCATTAGTGGAGGGGGAATTCACCCGCGAGCCCCCCTGCCTGCCTCTCACCCGCCAGCCCACCGCCGGGACAACACCCTGCTAACAGCCTGCGGGAAGCAGACTCATTCCCCCCAGGAAGAGACTGGCTCCTTCCTCTGGGCGCCCGCCCTGCCCTTCCCTCCTTCCCTTCCTGTCCCCTCTCCTCTAGCTTCTCCTTTCCCTCCCTCCCCTCCACTCATCTTCCCCCTCCTCTCCTCCCCTCCCCTCATCTTTCTTCCTTCCTTCCTCTCTCTTCCCTCCTCTTCCCTTCCCTCCCTTCTCATGCCCTCCCTCCTTCTTCTAGTCTTTTTCCTTCCCCTCCCCTCCCCTTCCCTCCCCCTCCTCTTCCTGCCCTGCTCCCTCCCCTCCAGAGAAGATTTGGTTCTGGACCAGGACTATTTCCTTACTTATTACCTCCCTTCAGCAATTTATGCTAATTTTTCCTTTGCCCCCAAATCCCCTCCTGTGTGCTTAGCGCCCCTTCCTCACCCGTGTCCCGTTTCTCACCACATGGGCTTTTCCGAAGGGCCAAAACCATCTGTGTTTGCGCCTCTGCCCCTTCCCCTCTCGGTCTCTCCCACAGACACACAAGGAGGGTTTTGAGTTTGGGAGTGGGGTTCCCTGAGCCTGAACTCAAGACCCACAGTGGGGGCCGGGCCCGGGGGGGTGGACAGTGCCCCACACGGCCCGATGAACACCAATGGGGTGGCTTGGTGGCCCCAGTGCTGCCAGTGATGGTCCCCCAGGACGGTTTTTAAAAAATGCAGAAACCAAGAGAACCTGCTTCTAAAGACTGTCGTAAGAACAAAAGGATTTAACACCCACGATGACGCTCCAAAAAGCCGACTCTGGACCTGCAATTCTGCCGCTCTACAGAACCCAACATCAATATTCTACGGCTACACAGCCCCGCAGCAGGGAATACTGCTGTTCCGTTTCACAGTCCAATACCATCTCTGAACTCTGCTTTCACCAGCGAGACTCTCTTCCTCAACAAATGGTTTTAAAACATCAACAGGCCGCTATGAGTACTGCACTAAGTATCGACGGAATGCCAGCCGACTGCTATTACTGCTTCCATGAGCGCAGCTGCCAATAACTTCACTTGTACCATCCCGATCAGACCCGCACAGTGCCTGGCGCAGCTGCACTTATGCTACTGTGCTCAATAGGCAGAACAAGGCATCGGTCTGTTGTACAGTAAGACAGACACCACCAGTCAGGGGCAACCGCACCATTAAACCGTGTCCTGGGTGGCCGTACGGTGCAATGTGACACCTTCTTGTGTCGTGCCCATGAGAACATGCTGCATTCCTGAGTTGTGCAGTATCTGGCAAACACATCTTCAGAGAGGAAGGAAGAAAAGAAAAAATAAAAAAGCCCAGAGAATGCAAACCCATCAAATACAAACCTTTAGGGGCTGAGCATCCTCCTCGTCCGAATCTTTGAATTCAATGCAGACGGCAATATTTCTGGCCTGTGACAGTAATCGGAGGGGGGAAAATGAGAACTGAGAGTCAGAATGTGTCAAGAGAGACCACACCCTACCAGACTCTGATTTATAAAACAAACAAACAAAATACACCCAACCCCCAGTCCTGGCCCGCACCTTGGCAAAGGCCTTCTGACTGTCGTATTTCAAGTACTTGGGGTACACGTAGAGGTGGTTGCTGTAGATGCTGTGAGGCTGCGTGTGCCTGGGGATGCAGGGGACAAACTCCTCCACTTCAACCGTGATGGGGGTCTTCACACAGGCCTCGAACTGCTTTGTGGGGATGTATGAGGAGTTGACGTGATCTGGAAGCAAGGAGAGGCAGACGCCTTGGAGGGCAGCGCCAAACGCAGCCGGTGCCTGGGGGGTCCACGCGCTCACACTTACTAGGGAAGTCCAGAGACACGTTATCGATGGTGATGTCCAGATTGCCCAGGATCACGGGGAGCTTGGCCATCTTCTCGGGCCTGCGGGGAGGGAGAAACGCGGTGGCTCAGGGTGGTGAGCTCCAGCGGCTAGAGCAGTAAGCAGCAGTTCCACGAGAAACAGAGCTCACGGCCTGGAGTTAGCGTCAGACCTTCAAGCAGCCCTTGTGAGAAAAGCAAGAGCAGGAGACACACACGCGAATCTCGGAACCCAGCAGCTCACTGCAGAGATGCCCCCGGACTTTGCATAGGCCACTTACGCCGGGCCACTCCAGACGGGAGCGGGTTCTGTCCCTCCGCCTGGCCCTTAGGTGGCCGCCATCTTTCAGAACCCAACAAAAAGTTCAGGTAGGCGGGAGCAGAAGTGGCAAACGCCAGGCCTCACCGGATAGGGGAGGAGCCGGCCATTCTACTCCCCCCAGCCCCCCGCCCTGATGGGACTCTTAGATGACACCCACAAACTGCCCCCGGCTACATATTAAACTTCTACACAGCCATGATCCAGAGACACACACACACAAATCTCAGAACTGAGCAGCTTGCTGTAGAGATCTTTCCAGACCCTGATTATTAAATCTTAGAATTCCTAGAGCACGCGGACACTGTCATGGCCACACGACATTATATGCTATCCATAACAAGCAATACAAAACAAACTGTCCAGCACTGCCTTTTTGGCAGGTTTGAGTGGTGGTGGGGCTGGTATCGAAATATTGAATGTTATCATAGTAGACAGAGAGTATGGGGGAAATTGTCTGCCACACAGGCAGGGAAGGATTGGAATTGGGGGGTGATACTGGGGATTCTGGTGGTGGAAAATGTGCCCTGGTGAAGGGAGGGGTGATTGATCATTGCCATGACCGAAACTCAAATATGAAAGCTTTGTAACTCTATCTCATTGCCACAATTCCCCAAGTCAGTCTTGGTTACTTTTATTTCTTTTAATTTTTAAATTTTATTTTCTTAAGGTTGTTCACATGAATTAAATTCAATATTTCAACAACAGTCCCACCACCATTACACCTTCCCACCGAATCTCAGAAGCCAACCCTTCTGGTTATTTCTGGATGTTGTAGTGAATTACGTGCTTTTCTATTTCCCTTACAGTCTTTTCATATTTTACTACAGAGCAGTGTTCTTTGCTTAAACACAGAAATGGTAATTAGTGCTATGCTCCTACTATTGGGGAGTTGATTGACTCGGAAATGTATCTACTACTGGGCATCCGTCGTAACTGTTTCACTCAGGCTGCTGGAGTTGCTAACACCCCTCAAAGGAGGTCGTGCTGTGGGGCTGGGGGAGTGGCGAAGCTACTCTGGCATCAAAACGGGACATTCTAGAGAGCATAAACACACAGTCTTGATGCAAGCTGTTAAAACTTACGAGACAGGATACCCACGGGAAAGGGCAAGATGAACCAGCCTGAGCGCCTAGTCTGGGATTTACGGTAGAAGCCCAGCCGCCTCACCCTCAGAGCCCAGGGAACAAGTTCTGGAATAAACCTGGGGGCTGCGCCCGACCCCCAGTGCTCTCTCGCCGCCCCAAAGAGTGAAAATTAAAAAACCAAAGGCCGCACTCTGCACTGGATCTCCCCACTACTGTAATCAAGCCCCAATATTCGAGGCTTGCCTAGAACCTCAGAACATGCTTAATTCACTTTACTTCATTTCCCTTTTCCTTCTTTTCCCCCTTTTCTGAGTTTTCAGGATTCTAATGAGCTACAGTCAACAGAGCTTTTATTTCGTCAGTCGATTGGCTCCTAAGTGAACCTATTGTCTGTCAAAGAGCAATTAGTGTCATAATCTGAGTCGATGAGAGCTTCAGCCTTACACACAGGGTAAGTGAAGACTGTGAGAAACCCCGCAGATCTTAAACTAAACAGATCACTGCATAGCCGGGACGCAGGTGGCCGTGTACCCAGGAGGGGGCGGTGTGGCCGGGGCGCAGGAAGAAAGTGTGACTGACCTGACGCCTGACACTGTAGTGTGTCACAAAGTAACAAAAGGACCCCCAAAGAGAATAAATGGACAGGCAAATCCTAGTTAAATGAAAGGTTGGGAAAGGCATAAACACCGCCAGTTGTGATTAGTAACCACTACCCTGTAACAGGGGACTTGCCATATACACCCCATTTTTTCACAGAAAATTTCTCCTTGGGACGTTGGGGTGCGGGGGGGCAGCTGTTAAACCCCAGTGATGCTGGTGTACAGTTGGGGTCGCACCCAGGACACTCCACATATTAGAGAGCAAATGTCTGTGGCCCTGGCTATATCGGGTATGCGCTCTGTCCTCTCTCCAGAGTCCCCTAATATTTTGTTAGCTTTTGGGTTTGGGGTTTGCCACGCTCAGCAATCCCTCTGAGGCTCAGGGGACCGTATTCGGGCACAGAACCAGGGTGGGCTGTGTGCAAGGGAAGCGCCCTACCCACTGCTCTATCTTTCGGGCCCCAATACTTGCTTTTAAAAATTTTAAATTACTTTCATGTTCTGACGAAACAGGCTGAGTTGTAAGGTTTCTGTTTGGGGTCCCAAATCTGATGCCTTTTTGTAAAATGAGATATTCCCTAAAATCTTTAGTGTCCCATTAAAAGTATCTCTGCTCCCTGGGGCCGGAGCGATAGCACAGCGTTTGCTTTGCACGTGGCCGACCCGGGTTCGATCCCCGGCATCTCATATGGTCCCCCAAGCACCGCCAGGAGTAATTCCTGAGTGCAAAGCCAGGAGTAACCCCTGAGCATCGCTGGGTGTGACCCAAAAAGAAAAAAAAAAGTATCCCTGCTCCCTCCTTCCCTACTAAACAACCTTTTTTGGGGGTGGGGGAAGGGGGTGTGGGGGGGGTGTTGGGATGGGAGTGAGGCTTCGAGACTCACTTCCGGAAGTCGGCCAGGAACTTGAGCATGTCCTCATTCGACAGCTTGTTGCTGTCCTGCTTGTAGAGAGCAGAAAACCTGGCGTTTTTGTCAAGGTTTCCAGATGCATCCTTAAACAGGGTCCTGAAATAGCAAAGAAAAAAAATAATAAAACAACATTTCCAGGCTGGGTTTCCTCCCCAAAGACCAAAGAAATCTACACCGTCTCTCTGGTCACCACATGAAGAGTTGGAATCACGGTCCCACTAGCGGCTGCCACAGAAACCTCACTACCGGGAAAAACGGGACAGTCACGAAGGGAAAGGCAGCGGGGTCGGCTCTGCAGGCCGGCTGGCGGCTCACTCCAAGGGAACCGCGTGCACGGAGAACGCTCTCCCACAGAGACGGCTCACAGGTCGCCCAAACGGCAGCGCGCTGCAGAGACAAGTGCTGGACCCCCGAAATCCAACATCCACCCCCAACTCCTGTTACTTCTCTAGCCCAGCCCCGCCCTGCCCCCCCCCAGCACTCAGCACTCAGCACTCTGATCAGTGGGTTTTCACACAGGGGACGGAAACTTGTTTCTCCGTTGTCCACTGGTGGCTACTTTGGGTCTCTGGACCATCACCGGAATCAGGGGCTGCCGGCCTGTGGCCCAGCCAACTTGCCCGCTCAGCAGGTACCTACAACCATCTTCAAGGTATAAGCGCGCCTCGGCCTACCTGGCCGCCCAAGCAAAGGGCATTCGGTACTGTCCCAGGCGCTGGCACGCCTGCTTGGCGTTCTTCAGCACCTTCTGAGCCACCTTGAAGAGATCAGAAGAGAGCCGTGAGAGACGGCTGCTGGGTGGATCGGAGCTTGCGGGCCCTGGTCCAGGCTCCTCGGGGGACTTTGGAGGTGAGGGAACGTGCTGACTGGACCGGGCGGGGGCTGGCCGGGTTTACACCCTGGCCAGAGACTCTCCAGCCGGGGCTGGCAAAGAACACAGGATGACGAATGCACCGTTCCCCAAAGCACGGTCTTCCCGAGGCCGTTGCAGGCAACAAGCCCTTGCATGGGCTCCTGCAGGTCTTCAGGGCCGGGGGCTGCTGGGTATAGCAGCACACAGCCAACCACAATCATTCCTTGGGCCTCTCTGTCTAGGCAGACGGTGTCGCCAGCATTTAAAGGAGACCCCTCGTGGAAGCCCAAAGCGTCCCCGCCTCCTCAGGACAGCCGCCTGTAGAGACCCACTCTCGAAGGCCAGCTGCCTGCCCCCACCCCGGCCCTGCACTCGGACACTTGCTGGCCTCGGACAGACCCCTCCCCAACCCCCCTGTTCTTCTCTCCTCGCTTTCCAAGTCTCAACGATTGCTACTGTCACTTCCTAAGGATCAGGTTAAGTCTGCTGTGGGCCGGCGGCTGAGGGCAATTAGCTTTGGGCTCTGAGGGAGGCCTGGAAGATCTTAGTGGACTCAGCGAGCGGTGACATGGGCCCACAGACTGTCCTGGGGTCATACTGCTGGCGGAAGGGCCATCTATGTTCACGGAAGGACATCAAGGCCAAACCGATTCGGGGTGACAGTCGGGGGTGGAGGGGGGTGGGGAGAAGGGATGCCAGGCCAGCAAACTGGGCGGGCGAGACCTGCAAGCCTCTGGCCCCATCCAGCTGGCCTGGGTTCGATCCCGCCCCACCCCAGATGGTCTCCCAAGCCTACCGGGAGCCATTCCTGAGTGCAGAGCCAGGGGTAACCCCTGAGCATCGCCGGATGTAATCCCTGAACAAAACCAGAACAGGCAACTTGGGGGCCAGGAGCAGCAGGAGAGGCGGGAGGGCACCCGCCCTGCACGCAGCTGACCAGGGTGCTGGCACAAACACCAAAGACACAACAGCCAACAGAGCACTTGACAGCGGCCTGAGCCCACCAGGCAGCTCAGGGGAACGGAAAGCACCGTGCCCCAGGACACTCGGGCCGAGGGCCACGGGACCTTGGCGAGCCCCAGTGCTCTCACGCGTGGCCCCAGAAGGTGTTTGCCAGAGCCCCGGGGTGACTTCAAAGACTCTCCGAGTTCACCACTCGAGT
Source organism: Sorex araneus (assembly GCF_027595985.1). Lineage (NCBI taxonomy): Eukaryota > Metazoa > Chordata > Mammalia > Eulipotyphla > Soricidae > Sorex > Sorex araneus. Next base: position 291,092,691 of record NC_073302.1, read on the forward strand.
CCGTCCAGGGCCCCACACACCCAGCACTGGGCACCTCTCAGCGGCGCCCCGTCCCCTCCTGCCCAGGGGGAGCTGCCTCTGCCCCCTCTGGCCAGGCACAAGCAGACTGAGCAAAGGTACTGCCAGCCACAGGGCCGGGCCCCGGCTGGCGGTCAGTCTACCCGGTACGCGTGCAGGGACAGGGACACCAGTGCAGGGATAGGGACACAGCGTGAGGTGGACTCACCCCTCTGCAGCGAGGGGCTGGTAAGCTGGCGATCACTTTGGGGGTTACTGCAGGATGCCAGCACGGCCCAGCCACGCACCTCGGTGGCACTCGGGACTGTCTCTGCTGGAACCCAGCTGCAGGGATGGGGTGGACCTGCGTGGGCGTGTCCCTCTGTCCCGCCCCACGGCCGAGCTGCAGCTCCTGGGGCACCTCTGCTCCCACGAGAGCCCTCGCTTTATGTTTTTTTTTTTGCATTTTTTTTTAGGTCACACCTAGCGATGCACAGGGGTTACTCCTGGCCCTGCACTCAGGAATTACTCCTGGCGGTGCTCAGGGGACCGTATGGGATGCTGGGGATTGAACCCGGGTTGGCCGCGTGCAAGGCAAATGCCCTACCCGCTGTGCTATCGCTCCAGCCCCAACCCTCGCTTTCTTTTTCTTTATTTTTTGAAATTACAGTTTTTCTTTGGAGGTTTTGAAGGGAAGGAGGGAGAGAAATGGGAGAGTCACGTGCGCAAGAGAGAACCGGGGCGTCTGGGCGGTCGGGGAGAGCCTTACGCCCCCCAGCATGAGACAGGAAGGCATGAAGGCACACATCTCCAGAGGGGAGACGTGGGTGCAGGCGGCACCTGGGCCCCCCCACCAAGCAGGCGCCCCCCCGTACCTTGGAGGAGTCGGAGCTCTTCATGTAGGGCTCGGCGCCATGCGTGATGCTGCCCTGGAGCACCTTTTCGATCCGGGCCACAAGGAAGATGTCGGGGTGTGGACACGTGACGGAGAATATCCCCTAGGAGACAAGCAGCTGGATGCAGCCGGCAGTGAGCCGACCTCGGCAGCGGGGCAGCCATGAAAGCCGCCGGGACCGGCGCAGGGAGGCTGCGAGGATGTGGCACAGGGGACCATCCACGCAGGGGTGCGGGGGCTCAGCAACGGCAACCGGCGGGGGGGCACTGGGGCGAGAGTCCAGCAGGGAGGGCGCTTGCTTTGCACGTGGTGAATCTGAGTTCAGTCCCCAGCGTCCCATATGGTCCCCCTGGGCACCGCCAGGAGAGACCCCTGAGTGCAGAGCCAGGAGCAAGTCCTAAGCATCGCTGGGGGTGGCCCCAAAACAAAACCCAAAGCAAGGCAACCGGGGATGGGAAGGCGCATGCCCTGTCGGCAGCTGACCAGGGTTCTATCCCCGGCATCCCATGTGGTCCCCTGAGCACGGCGTGGAGTGATCCCTGAGTGCAGAACCAGGAGTAACCCCTGAGCATCGCTGGGCGTAGCCCCAAATAAAAAACCAAACCAAATAATAATTAAAAAAAAAAGCAACCTAGGGCCGAGGAGACAGTACAGCCGGGGATGCACCTGATCCGGGTTCTATTGCTGGGTGGGTCCTCAAGACCATCAGGTGTGGCCCCAAGTCTTCCGGGCACTGCAGCCTGGGCGGAACCCTGGCCCGAGGGGCCACTGGACCTCCTGAGCATCACTTGGGAACACCCCCGCCCCCCCACCCCTGCCCCAAAAAAAGGGGCCTCTGGTCAGGGAGGCAAGTAGAGACGAGAGAAACAGGAGGGGACATCACATGTCCGCTCCCAGCCTGTGCTCACGGGGGGGCCACTAAGCTGGCACCCGAACCAACACCCTCATCCGCCCCGACACCTGCCCGGGCACCGACACGCACGCCACAGCCCCCACCTGCTTCGGGTACTGCATGGCGGCTTCATGCAGGAGGCCCTGCAGGGCGGGGGGACTCTGCCCCCCGCCGTTCACCACGCCTGCGGGGGCGGCGGCCAGCATCTGCCTCACTGAGAAGTGGTTCAGGTCCACGTGGAAGTCGGCAGAAATCTTCCGGTTGTACTTGATGTCAAAGAGGGAGAGAGTGACAAAGAAGGGCTCCACCTGCAAAGGGAACCAACCGCACGGTCACGTGGCTCGGGCCACGGGAAGGCACGGGCCGGGCTCCTGACGGTGGGCTGGAGCAACCCCAGTGGGTTGCCCCCACAGCCTGGCCCTGCAGGAGCCCCCCCCCAGCCCCCGCCTCTGCGTCCTACGTGTCACCAGGACCCCCCACCCCCCGCCCCCCGCCCACGGCACATGCGACCTCTCCCTCCAAGGGCTGGAGAGGACACTCACGTTGGTGGTGGGCCCCTCCTCGTTTTCTGCGACGCAGCACTGCAGGTTGAAAGACAGATCGTTGCACTTGACCAGGATCCGCTTCCCAAACTTCTCTTCGAACGGCCTCACCTCCGGCTCGGCTGGAATGAAGTCAAGCTTCTGGAGAGAGAACGCAACTGTATAAATGCAGGCCCCCACTGGGAAAACACAGAAAGCACCCACGGGGAGCGGGGGGAGAACAACTATGGACGCGCTGCCTCCATCCTGCCACTAAGCCCAGAATGTTCTCTGCAGCTCCCAGTACCTGTTGCCCGGAAACTGAAGCCCCGAGCCCAGAGCCCAGCAGGCCTCCCTTCCCCTGACTGCTTCCGGCCTTCCGTATTCCAGTCGCTCCTACCTGGGCATCCGGGTCCAAGTAGAAGAGTTTGACGCGGCTCTCGCTTTTCAGTTTGATTTCTGCTTCTCTGGAACTCTGCGGAGATAAACCAGATGCCCGTGTGAGACCCTTTCTCCAGAAAGTTGGGGGGTGGGGGGTGGGGCGGATGCCAAAGTGTTTGACTCTGAAGGTGTGTTTCCTGCCCCTGGCACCCAGCACCCAGCCTGGCCCCAACAGGGCCAGAGCACGGGGAGGAGAAGTCAGGACGCAGCCCCTGCTGCGGGCCGGCCGGCAGAGGGACAGCAAAGGGAGCGACTGGGCGTCACTAGGGGACCAAGTTTCACTGACGTCAGCACAGACCAGGGTGGCCCATGCTGGGACCCGACTGAGCCAACACACGGCAGTGCCAGCATCGGTGTGTACAGAGAAGGGGGCTGGGGAGATGGCCCTCACATACACGAGGCCCTGACTTGGACCCCACCACCTCACCCCTGCACCACACACCCTACCCACTCACCCCCCACCCACACAGCCGACCCCAAACACCACTGAAGTGCTGGTCCTGAGCACAGAATTCACGGGGCCTCCTGGTGCTGCGAGAGGCCCCAGGATCCCAGGCACTGCTGGGGTGTAGGATAACATTGGTTTGTCCTTGCTCCTCCTGCAGAGTTTAGGGTAATTGAGTTACTCCCACAACAGTGCTCCTAAGGCACGCCCAAAAGTTCCATCAGGCACTAATAATCCTTTATTGCTTTTCTCTTTCCTCCATGTCCTTTGCATGGTTTAGCTATGTCCTTTTTGTATAGACACAGGAAGACAGTTGATGCTTTTGTAACATGGGAGTTAACTGACTGAATAATTATTTACTCCTAGGCTTCCATCATATTTACCTGACTTAAGCCTCAGTCGCCCTTACTTCCTAACACCCCCCCAAAATAGGGTCCCAGTGAGGGACAAGAATGGGCCCATGGCATGGGAAGGGAACAAGCTAAGCACCCTAAGAAGTATAATAAGAGCATGGTCGTGGAACAAACTCTGTCATGACCCAAAAAGAACTGAATAAGGACTTTGCTGGGGTTAGGGAAGACCAACCTGGCCTGAGCACTGTGGTCTGGGATATACAGCGAGATGTCCCCAGGAAGAGCCACCCTTGAAGCTTAATCCATCTCTTACTGTGTTCATACAAAATGACTAGAAATATTATAGGAAGTAAATTCACTGATTGTTTAAAGGGGTTACTAGCTGGGGAGAGGAAAGGAGGAAGCAACACACCCTGGGTGGAATCCCGCCCTTGAGCGGATCTCCAGTAATCTGGAGTGCAGAATCCTCAGACGGGATTTTTGAGTTAAATCTCCTAGAACTTCCCCTGAAGGCGGGGCTGGACATCTGTCCACGATTATGACAATGTTCAACCCCACAGATGTGTACCCCCACCCTTCACGATTTCTATGTTAACTGTGCTGTCAGGAGAGGGGGGTGACCAGCGGGGAAGCTGGACCGTTAAAAAGGCAATACACAAACGCAACTGTGAAAAAGGGCAAAAGCAAGTGTAGGGGCCATAAACTCTCGGCGGGACTTGCTCCCCCAGGGCTGGCCTGGAGAGAAACACATGTGTCCCCTGGAAAGGCGGGGCCCTTGAGATGGCACTACAAGGACATGTAGTCCCACCTGAGCAGTGACCATGTTGTCCATCCCACGGAAGGGCCGGGGGTGACGGGAAAGTCCGGAGAAACAGCCTGGGATGTGGATGGGAGGTGCCGGGGCTTTCGCCCAGAGCCCTAAGGTCCCCGCCCTACTCTGGGCGCGGGAACGAGAGCCTCATTCTCATTAAAGCCAGGACCATGCCCGGCCTCCTGCAGTGCCTGCGGCCAACCCTTCACTCCAAGGCTGGAGAGCCGATCACTGAGCGGAGTCTGTCTGGAGACGCCCGTGGGGATGCCCAGGAGAAGGCGCTGGGTTCGAGGTGGAGCGGAAAGGCTAGCACTCAGAGCTCAGGGGCCAGCATGGGCGGGGGGACTGTCTCAGGGAGACTGAGTGCTGGGCGAGACCCCGGGGCCTGGCACAGAAGGGACAGAAGGGGAGGAGCACTGGGGGTGGAAGGGGTGAGGCGGGAGGAGGCTGAAGAGCGAGCAGGGGACCGGGAAGACGCCCCAAGACAGTCCCAGGACACCCCCCAGCACGCTCTCCTCTCACACAAGGTTCCTCCATCCACATCCTGTGGCTGGAGTGCTCAGTCGTCACCCATCTCCGAGGCCGAGTCTCCGGGCGTCTCTAGAACCTTCTCCCTCCCTCGCCTGGGTGTCTCTAGAACCTTCTCCCTCCCTCGCCTGCGCCTCCATCCAAAGCCCCGCCGTGAGTCACGTCTCCAGACCAGTGGGGCCCGGGAGGGCAGCGCGGAGACGCTTGCCTCATCCTTATCCAGACGAGATCTACGATCCCATCTCTTGGCTGAGCTCATGGGAAACCCAGCGTCTTCTTCATTCTCTCAGCCAGGGGGTTATTCTAACAGCATCGAAGCGACGGCCCCAAGTCTCACGACGGTACTTAACGGTATTTCATCTGCTGCACGGGGTCAGCAAGAACACAGCATCAAGGTGAGGACGGTCCACGCCCGGTGCCACTCTAACGTTAATCTCCGTGCTCCCAAGGGTCAGGCACGGGGGAGGTTGCTGGGCGCCGAAGAGCCAATCCCACGAGCCAGCGTGCTCCCAGTGAAAACCAGCCCGGGGGTGCCCTTCCAAAGGGGATGAGGCAGCTTTTTAACATCCTCTTACCTATCACATTTCCTACTTTTCCCCAGGGGCCGGGGAGATAGTACAGTCACGGCATTTGCCTTGCGCTCGGCTAACCTAGGTTCAATTCCCAGGTCCCGCCAGGAGTGATCCCAGAGCACAGAGCCAGGAGTAGCCTTTAGCACTGCCGGGTGTGGCTCCAAACCAAAACCAACCAAAACTACTTTTTCTCAGCCTGGAAGAGCCAGAACAGGCCTGTGTGGGCTCTAAGACCCGGCCAGGCTCTGCCCTTCAGCCCGCCCCGCTCCGCAGCAGAAAGGGCAGGCAGTGCTCGGCCGACACGCAGCTGCTGACACCATCTGTCCGCCAGGGCAGAAGCCCTGAGCTCAGCCAGCGCAGCCACTGTGGGAGGGGGGGGGCGGGGAGGGGGGGCATGGAGACGCAACTGAGAGGTATTTGTGGCCTCAGGCAGCTCTGATAAAGCAAGGGCAGGGCGCTAACTGCAGGTACCACCCAACTGGAGGGGAAAAGAAAGAAACAAACAGGACCAGCAGACTCACCACAGGAAGAGGAAACCCAAAACAGACACAGAGCATTTGCCGTTGTTGCTAATATCCAAGGGATCCGGTCTTTATTGAGGAAACATTTGAGGAAAAAGAAGGGACCACTTTAGAGATGAAAAATAATCAGGGGCCTTCAGGCGTACCATACCATACCGACAGATCTGCTATGCACTGTAGCACTGTTGTCCCATTGCTCATGGATTTGCTCGAGCAGGCACCAGTAACATCTCCATTGTGAGACTTGTTACTGTTTTTGGCATATCGAACACGCCATGGGTAGCTTGCCAGGCTCTGCCGTGCAGGCGGAATACTCTTGGTAACTTGCCAGGTTCTCCGAGAGGGGTGGAGGAATTGAACCAGGGTCAGCTGCATGCAAGGCAAACTCCCTACCCGCTGTGCTATCGCTCCAGTCCAATATCACTATACAGGGCTTGTCCGGGATTTGAACCCAGGACCTCTTGCACCCAAAGCAAGAATCATACCCCTAGACCAACGAGCCACAGCAGATCTGCTATGAGAAAAAGCAAGTGAGCTCAGTTTCTTCAAGTTCCACTCGTCCCTCGGAGGCCTGGGATGCACTAAAGACAGGAGAGAGCAATGAAGAGTGGCTGGAGAAATCGCGGGGAAGCCCTGGGGGCGAGAGAGCAGGGCCGGCCCCAGCTGTGGTCCTGGCATCAGTGAATCTTCCTCGACAACATCCCATAGGGCTCCCCTCAGGGAATCCCCAGGTGTTTGAAGGAGAGGAACTTCAAGCCAGAGGGGTCAGTCATGGCTTCGGGACAGGATTCTTAACCAGGGGCCAGAGAGTAAGTACAGGGCTTAGAGCGCCTGCCTGCGTCTCATCAACCCCGGTTCACATCCCAGATCCTGCATGTGGTCCCCTGCGTCCCGCCAGGAGTGAGTCCCGAGCACAGAGCCAGGAGTAAGTCCTGAGCATCACCAGGTGTGGCCCTACAAATCAAAACCAAACCAAACTGAAACCACCAACCAAAACCTCTTAACCATTAAGAAAACAAACAGTGGGTAAGTCGGAAATTAAAAAACACAAAGACCAAAAAAACCACAGTCGGTAAATAAATATGCAAAAACATGAAAAGAATATCCCAAACTAAGTGGTGTGTTTTTTTCCCTCCTTTTCACTACTCTAATAAGGATGTGGGGAGATGGGAACTGTTACAACCTTTTGGGAAAGCAAGCCGCTAAGCTCTCACTTAGAAATCCACCCCGGGCTATGGCTCCCGCGGAAGCAAGAACGCAAACCCTTCAATCGGCCCTGGAGTTTCGTCTGAACACCTGCGGTGTGTGGGGAGGGTGAAAAAACGGAGACGAGCTGAGTGGGCAGATCGGGAGGTGGTTCAGTCATGCGTTATTCCACGCCTGGGATGTGTTGCCGCCAGCCCGGAGTCACATGATGGCCCACAGGGATACGTGTGCATCTGTTTTAAGTGACAGAATGAGCTTCTGAGCCATGTCCAGTGTCTGCCTCGTGTGTCTTTTTCGTTTTTTCCTTTTTCTTTGGGGGCCACACCTGGAGCTGCTCAGGGCTTCCTCTTGGCTCTACACTCAGTGACGTCCTGGCCGTGCTTGGGGGACCATATTGGATGCCAGGGATCGAACCCAGGGTAGCTGCCTGCAAGGCCAGTGCCCTCCCTGCTGTATTATCACCCCCTGAACATTTTGTTCAAGCGGGCACCAGTAACGTCTCTCACTGAGAGACTTATTGTTACTGTTTTTGGCATATCCAATACGCACAGGTAGCTTGCCAGGCTCTGCCATGTGGGCTCCATACTCTCGGTAGCTTGCCGGGCTCTCCGAGAGGGGTGGAGGAATCGAACTCGGGTCGGCCGCGTGAAAGGCGAACGCCCAACCACTGTGCTATCGCTCCAGCCCCCCCACCCCCGAACATATTTTTAAAAATGACCAAAAGGCCCACCGCTGTGTGTGCTCCAAACAAGCATCTGGCTGAGAGGAGGGAGGGGCTCTTTAAGATCTGGGGAACGGGAGTGGGGGGTAGGATTCGCTTTTTAAAATAGGACTGTGAAACCTCCGCCTTACCATGGCAATCTTATCTGTTCAGGCTTTAAAACGTGCTAGTGAAGAGAGAAAGATCCTTGTCACGGATACCTTCAAACCCTCAGGGCCCCGATCCCGCTGGAAGAACAGGAGTGCCGTGTCAGGCGGGAGACAGAGACCAGAGCCCCTAAAATAGCTTCTGGCCAGCGCGCAGTGCGAGGGAGGCGGGAGGGAGCCCTGGCTGGCCCCCAGCCCCCACCGTCCTTCCTGGGCCAGCGTCCAAGAGCCAGAGAATGCGGGATGGGACACGCACACAAACTGAGTCCTCTGCCACAACCGTGCCAGCCCTCACGTGTGACGGCCTCCCTCCGTCTAGAGCCAACGCCCCTACGGACGCTGTCGGGGTTTCAGGGCTGAGACGGAACCCGGAGCCACAAACCCGGGGGCGCGTCTGAGCTACTTCTCTGTAGCTCAGTTTCATCGGGAGCACAAGGGCTGACTGTGTTTTAATTACGGGCCCAGAAAGCTTCTAGAACGGCTGCAGTCTTAGGCAAGAACCATGTCTTCAGCGTTTTGCGTTTTTAAACCGTGAACAGGTGAGGCAAGTTAAACAAAACCCAAATGCTATGGCCAAAGGCGTCTTTTTGGAGAATGAGTTACGGAGCCAGAGCGATAGCACAGCGGGGAGGGCATTTGCCTTGCACACGGCCCACCGGGGCTTGATCCCTGGCATCCCATATGGTCACCTGAGCACCACCAGGAGTAACACCTGAGTGCTAAAGCCAGGAGTGACCCCTGTGCATTGCTGGGTGTGACTCATACACAAAACAAAACAAAAAGATAATGAGTTACTGGGAAAATACCGTTGACTCTTGGGCCAACCAGAATGGTCCGGAGTGCGGGGACTTATTAGCCAAATCTTTCATGGCTATATGACTCTACATATGGATAGTTCAACTTTTTTTTTTTTTTTTTAAGTTTTGGGCCACACCAGGCAGTGGTCAGACCTTACTCCTGGCTCTGTGCTCAGGGATCACTCCTGGCAGTGTTCGGGAGACCCTACGGGGTACCAGGGATTGTAGCATGATTGGCTGTGTCCCAGGCAAGCGCCTTATTTGCGACAGTGTCTTCCTGGCCCCGGTATTTTAACTGAAAGAGCTGCTGTGATTCATGTTCACACTTCCACGCTGCCAGGCTCCCTGCCTCACCCCTGCAGGGTCTGGAGAACAAGGAGGCCCCGAAACCCCGTAAACAGCAACACCCCATTCAGTGCCCTTCCCTCCTACTGCTCGGGGTTCAGGGCAGCCAGGGCAGGTGTGCGGGCAGTGCTTAGGTTCCGACAGGAACTGCAGAGACCCCCCAACACTCACTCACCTGCGGAGAGCCTCCCTCCCCCTCACTCTGGGCTCTTCAGGGAAAGATTTACCCGGGAAGTTTGCTTGCTAAAAAAGACGCTTTTAGGCACCTGTGGGAACCGACATCAAACACTGCTGCTCTTCTGGGACCACACGGGGCCGGGGGGGGGGGGGGGGGCGATTAAGCAGCAAGCAGCTGTCGGGTGCAAAAAAGGCTCTGAAGGGAGAAGTGTGGAAGAACGGGGTGGGGGGGCAGGCGGGGTGTGTGCTTCGATCCATCCTGACATCGGGAGGGGGCGGGACGGTTGTGGGTCTCCAAGCCGGGCCAGGGCCCTGCGGTGCAGGGAAGCCGCCAGTGCGCTGGCCTCAAAGGGCTGTTTGTGCTTCCCATGAAAACGTTTCTGCGGGCCGGGTTCTGATACCATAAACACCGTCCCCTGACAATGTCTGTTTGGTCCCACGGAGACAATGGGAGGAAAGGGGCAGGTTTCGGGGCAGATACTGTGTCCCAGCAACGGAACAGTCAAGGTGCCGGGGACTAGATGTACAAACAGGGCCTGGAACCTGCGGGACGCTCGGAGAGCCCAACAGCGTGAGGGGCGATGGGATGTGGGGGGTGGGGGAGGGGAGAGAGAGCCCCCAGGTGGCCAGAGCGGCTCCGTCGTGGGTGTGGCCAGACAGGGAAACATGGAATCCACCCGCACCCACTTCTGCCCTGCCCAGTGTCCTCTCCCTCCCCTCCCCTCCCCTCCCCTGCCCCAGTTCCTCCTCCTGCCCCTGCCCTACTGAGAGCTTCCTCCCTCCCTTGCCCTGCCCAGTGCCTGCCACCCCCACCCCTGCCCAGAGTCTCCTGTCGCCCCTGCTTGGCCCAGTGCCTCCTGCCCCTGCCCCTCTCCACTGCCCTCTCAGCTATCCCTCCCCCGGGCCTCGACTTCCACCTCTTCCTCCCTGTGTAAACTCCCCCTGCACAGCCGTGCTGCCCCTCCACCCTCCCCACCCCACCTTGATGCTTCAACCAGACGCCCTTCCCCCTCAGGGGTACGAAGGACCCTCTCCTTCACCAGACTGGCCGCAGGGGCTTGGGGGCAGCGGGAGGGCACTGGTGCTGCGGCCTGGGCTGCCGGGGGCTGGGGTCACGCCAGCCGGGGACAGAGGCTCCCCGAGCCTAGGGCAGGCCCCTCCCTTTCCTGGTTCTTTCCGCCTCTCACAATGGACTCTCTCTGAAGCCCGGGGGCGGGGGGGATCACGAGGCCTTGGCAGGGCTGCTCCCCGGCTTCCACGAAGCCCCGCTGCACGAACACGCATGTCACCTCCAGCCAAACACACCCATCACGGCGTACACACACACAAATGCATGTGTGTATTTATGTGAAGTACCGGCTCTCACTATGCAGGGCAGAGCATGCCTAGATGCTCCCACACGCCCGGCCCGCAGGGTATTGGGAAAATCTGGGTCTCGGGCTGCCCGTGCTGCAGAAGCCTGGCACCCAGGGGCACCGAGAGGCACCCAGGGGCACAGGCCAGAAGCCTGGCACTCAGGGGCACAGACCGGAAGCCTGGCACTCAGGGGCACAGACCGGAAGCCTGGCACCCAGGGGCACCGAGAGGCACCCAGGGGCACAGGCCAGAAGCCTGGCACTCAGGGGCACAGACCGGAAGCCTGGCACTCAGGGGCACAGACCGGAAGCCTGGCACCCAGGGGCACCGAGAGGCACCCAGGGGCACAGGCCAGAAGCCTGGCACCCAGGGGCACCGGGACACAGAGCGGAAGGGCCGCAGCATCAGAGCTAGTCAACAGTGAAGGGGGTCAGATGCAGGGGCCCGGGAACGTTCCACACCTCCACCTGGGTGGGAGTCAGCCATGTCCCACCAGGAATGCCAGCAGCTACAATGAAATCAATTTTACCCACGGGAAAGAGCCTCAGCTGTTCGGTTATTACTCGCAGTCTGAAAATAACTTTGCATACATTGTTTTTGCTTTGTTTTCCCTCTCCTACATTCTCTAGCCGTGCAGTTTGAAACTCTCCCCGGGAGACAAAGGGACATCTTCGGAGCAAACAACAAAGCTTCCCAGTCCATCCTTCCGAGGCTGGAGCACTTTCCAAGGTCTCTGCAGGGCGCACCCAGTACGGCTGGGAAGTGGCTGTCTGAGTTCTACGTGCCTCGGTTGTTTGCAGTAACACACCCACCAGCTGCAACTGTTCTGCCGAGAAATGACAACCTTTTCCCGAATCCAGAACCCAAAGTGGAGTTCTCCCGGCTGGAAAGGTGGCCCAGACGCCGCAACCATGAAAACGCACACACACAAAACCAAACGCTTCCTTGCCAAGGAGGTGGCAGCTAAAATTAACTGTAATAGGCAGGTGCTAAAACGACGCTGGTAATAAGCAAGTCCCGAAGACAAACAATGCTCAAAGTTCCAGCCAGCGATGGAGGTTCCCTATTTGAAAACCACCACCGTCTAGAAGGAAAGGTCAGTGCTCAGAGCAGACCCGCCTCTCATCATATATAGATCAGCCGCACTTTCTATTATAGTGTTTAAGATGCGGGTAGGGAGGGTCTGGATTTCACTGCCCTGGCAAAGGGAAAGAAAAAAAAAAAAAGAACAGACAGGCAGTGACGAGTGACAATAGAAAGGGCCAAAGAAGACAAAGATATTTTTCTTATTTGGAATTAAAAAAAAAGCATCATTCATAGATACACACAAGGACACAACTACAAGCTCACTCACTACGGCATTGTCTGTGAGAGAAAACACAGTGGGAATAATCCCCCAATTCCATTTTAGATGGTTATGCAATACCAGGAAGGCACGAGCCACCTCTATACACCAACGGGGATGCAGCTCATAAACCAGCCTGGACAGAAAGAGTGCGAGCAAGCACTGAATACGGCTAGCATTTGCTATCATGTTTTCATACATACTAAAATGCAATCACATTTTCCATTATAGTAGATATGGTCACTGTCACTGTCACTGTCATCCCGTTGCTCATCGATTTGCTCGAGCGGGCACCAGTTACGTCTCCATTGTGAGACATGTTGTTACTGTTTATAGCTTGCCAGGCTCTGCCATGCGGGCGAAATACTCTTGGTAGCTTGCTGGGCTCTCCGAGAGGGGTGTAGGAATTGAACCTGGGTCCGCTGCGTGCAAAACGGAGCTGAAAGAGAACACCAAGAGAGCTTGGTGGTCTCAAATGTATCTGTTTAAGCAGGAATCTGTTTGCAATACTGTTACTGTGACTGTTACTTGCTAGTCTCAAGTGTATCTGTTTAGGCACAAATCAGTTTGCAATACTGTTACTGAAAGGTACCTGGAGTATCACTTTACGCCTTCCCTCACCCAGTTCTTGACCAGCTCGACTATTTCCACACAAGAAAAGCGGCTGCTATAGAGGCGGGCTGGAGGCGGGAGGGAAACTGGGGACATTAGTGGAGGGAAGTGGACATTGGACTTCAGTACTTCAGCACTGAAGGACTGAGACTTAAGCCGCATGACAAAGTTTTTAACTTTGTGTCTCACTGTGATTTGATTAAAACAATTCCGCGCCCCCCCCCCCGCCCCGGGGCTTTTTGGGTCACACCCGGCGACGCTCAGAGGTTACTCCTGGCTCTGCACTCAGGAATTATTCCTGGTGGTGCTTGGGGGACCTATGGGATGCCGGGAGTCAAACCCGAGTCAGCCGAGTGCAAGGCAAACGCCCTCCCCGCTGTGCTGTCACTTCCAGATCCCCATAACACAATTTTCTTAAAAAGTAAAATGTGGAAGCTTGAAAGAAGTGATAGCTGTTGGATCTCTGTGGCTGTTTTATTCTTCTTTGTATCGGACAGAAACTAGTGTCTCCAAAGTCATCTTAGGGCTGGAGCGATAGCATCACAGCGGGTAGGGCGTTTGCCTTGCACGCGGCTGTTCTGGGTTCGATTCCCAGCATCCTGTATGGTCCCCTGAGCACTGCCAGGAGTAATTCCTGAGTGCAGAGCCAGGAGTAACCCTTGAGCATTGCCGAGTGTGACCCAAAAAGCAAAAACAGGAGCTGGAGCGATAGCACGGCGGGTAGGGCGTTTGCCTTGCACACGGCTGTTCTGGGTTCGATTCCCAGCATCCCATATGATCCCCTGAGCACTGCCAGGAGTAATTCCTGAGTGCAGAGCCAGGAGTAACCTCTGTGCATCGCCGGGTGTGACCCAAAAAGAAAAGCAAACAAACAAAGTCATCTTATTACTTTTAAAAGCTATGTCTTTGCTTCGATTCGGTTTCCTGGGGACAGCTGACAAAACTCAGGCAAACTCTGGGGTTTAGAGGCAGGATGGCCACAGGGCTGTCCTCCTCACAGGCAGAACTGCGTACTGTGTCTCTGACTTCAAAAGGGAGGTGAGCAGGTATGTGAGCACGGCCCTGCAGAGACGTTAGCCCATACATGGTGTGCGCGCCTGTCCTGGGTTCGTACTGTGGCACTGGACCCCCAGGCAAAGAAAGTTCTGGAACCAGGAAAAGGCAACCCTGATTCCGGCTCTGTCTGAAAGCAGACGGAACCCAACCCGGGGGCGGGGTGAGAGGCCCGTGTCCCCTCTGGGCCTTCGAGGCAGAGCACAGAGAGCAGGACCCCGTGCTTGACGCATCCGCGACCGCGCGGCATCGAGCTCAGTCCCTCCTGGACGAACACGCGGAACGAGACATGGTTCACTCCCGGTGCGGGAAGAGCGAGGGGTGCAGGGGAACGTTACCTTGGCGAGCTCAGGCAGGTAGCTGTCCAGACCGGAGCCGGGGCCCTCCAGTTTGCTCTGCTCATCGTCTGGAAAGGGTAGAACACACAGTCACTTCAGGAGGAGTGCAACCGAGTCACACCGGGATAGGGAGAGGAGAGTGAATAAGGCCTGCGTCTCGCACACGGCTGAGGCTGACCCAGGTTCCATCCCCGGCATCACCCATGGCCGCTGAGCACAGAGCCGGGAGTAAGCCCCGACGCTGCCAGGTGTGGCCCCCAAACTGACAAAAAAGACAAAGCAGGGGACAGAGGCCATCTCCCCCCCTCCCTCCGTGGAACCCTCCAATGCTCCAAATGTGGACGTTCTTCGGTGATACTGACATTTTCCCCGGATTAGTCTGGGGCTTCTCTACCTCTCTTAAAAGCCTGAAAACCCTTGAAAATCCCCCAGGATATGATCAATGATGTCATTCACATACTAGGCAACAGCTGACACTGAACTTTCATTTTCCTGTCTGCCAGCCAAGGCAGATTTTATTCCCATTTCTCAGGTCAATCAACTGAAGCCCACACAATGTCCACAGCCTGCTTGCCTGGGGCCACGGGCTGAAGCTTGGGCATGGCTGAAGCTTGGGCACGGCTGAAGCTTGGGCACGGGGACTTCAGGACTTAGGGTCTCCTCTCCCATCTCCAACAACCTGATTCTTCTTTTTTTTTTTTTTTTCAATCATACTCGGCGATGCACAGGGGTTACTCCTGGCTCTGCACTCAGGAATTACTCCTAGTGGTGCTTGGGGGACATATGGGATGCTGGGAATAGAACCCGGGTTGTCTGCGTGCAAAGCAAACGCCCTCCCCACTGTACTATCGCTCCAGCCCCCAACAACCTGATTCTCGCCAGGATGAGATTTCCTTATGCCGATGCTCTCAGGACACCAAAGTTCTAATGCGGAGAAACCGTCCCGCCCCCCCACTCCATACATGCTCGCGTGTGCCCCCCTGCTCCCATCTCTGCCCATAGGAGCGCCCCCACATCAAAACCCCGGCCACGTGAGGCGGGAGTGACAGCACAGCGGCCAGGGGCTATGCCTTGAGCACGGCTGACCCAGGTTCAATCCCCAGCACCCCCACAGGGTCCCCCGAGCCCACCAGGAGTGATCTCTGAGCACGGAGCCAGGGTTAGCCCTGAACACTGCTCAGTGAGACGACACCCCCACACACCCTGAAAAGAGGAAACAGCGCCCCCCACCCAAAGAAAAATCAAACCCCAGCCAGAGGCTGGCCTGGGACCCTCCTGCGAGACATCGGGAGGCTCGTACCTTCATGGGCGTCCCCGTTTCGCTTTTCCTGCATTGCAGCCTCGAAGTTGAGCTGGAGGATCTTGTTGAGGACCGTGACCCACTCCTCCATCTCGGCCTCGCTGTCGGCCGCCAGCAGGTAGCTGCTCTTGTCCTGCATCTTGAGCTCGAAGGCAAAGCGCCTGACTTTGTTGTTCTGCAGTGAACGAAGGACGGAGGGAGCGATTCAGGGGAGCCCGAGGGGCTCTGCATGGGGCCCCACTCGTGGTCCCGGGAAGGGCCACACCCTGAGATCCACTGGGAGTGGCTCCATCACCACAGCAACGGGATAGAAAATTTCCTTTGGCCACAGCTGGTAGAGTTGAGGGCTTGCTCCTGGCTCTGTGCTCAGGGGGCGCTTCTGGCGTGGCTGGAGAAGCCAGGCGTGGTGCGAGTGACCACACCAGGCGCCGTGACCCCTGGACTACTTACTGTTCCAGCCTCAAGGAAACATGGGTTTTTGTTGCTTATTTTTGGGGGGAGCCACACCCAGCAATGCTCCTGCCTAACTCCTGGCTCTGCACTCGGGACTCACTCCGGAGGTGCTCAGAGGAACATGTGGGATGCCAGGGATCGAGCCCTGGTGGCCGGGTGTGTGTAAGGCAAACACCCTCCCTGCTGAAACGATCGCTCGGGCCCCTCAGTGAAACACATCTGACGGGGTCTGGGACAGGCTTCACGCCTCCTTATTATGAGTGTCCACTGGCATTCTGGACCAAGCTCTTTAGAAATGCTGAGTCCTGGGGCCAGACCGATAGCACAGCGGGGAGGGCTTGGCCTTGCACATGGCCGACCAAGCTTCGATTCCTGGCACCCATGTGGTCCCCTGAGCATGCCAGGAGTGATTCCTGAGTGCAGAGCCAGTAGCAGCCCTGAGCATCACCAGGTGTGACCCAAAAGGTAAAAACAATTAAAAAAAAAACCCAAAAAAGTAGAAAGAAAGAAATAAAGGAAGGAAGGAAGGAAGGAAGGAAGGAAGGAAGGAAGAAGGAAGCAGGCAGGTAGGCAGAGTCCCTCCCAGTAACACCCTGCCTCTTTTTCCTGCTGTCTTTTCTCCAGAGTTAAAAAAGGAGAGTTGTGGGGGCCGGACGGCACCTGGCAGTGTTTCGGGTTTATTTCTGGCAGGGCTCAGGGGACACTGTGGAGTCCTGGGGACCAAGCCCAGGTGGGCCGCGTGCAAGGCGCACACCCTACTGTGCATCTCTTTAGCGCCACTCCCCAGAGGTTGATTCTCCCACCCGACACGTGGCTTTGTCTGGGTGCCCCTCCAATGGGATGGGGCCGAGATTGGATTTGACTTGATTGCCCCTCAATGCCACAGCCCGTGTCCCACGTCACAGCCTGGCACGGGGAGGGCCCTGGGAAGCACGTGCATGGTGAACGGCCCTTCCTACCCGAGTTCTAATTCCTCCAGCATCTCTTCCTAAGGATCCCACGTGACGTCTTTAGGTGTTTATTTCCTCCTGTGGGATTTGGGGCCAAGGCAGTGGCAACCAATGTGTGGGGGCTGACACCGGGGCTGGGAGGAGGCCACGGGAGCTGCAATACACTTATAATACGCACAGGCTCACGGCCACGAAGGCTGGGCCGCCTCCAACCCCAGCCATGAGAGGCGATGACCATCGCACAGTGAACAGACTTGAAATCCGTCACTGGAGGGGCATGGGGCGAGGTATGCCATTGGCGTGACCCTTCCGCGCTGCTCCCAGAGGCCACCCAGAGGAACGGACTGCGTTGCTGCAGTTTAACACCATCCAGTTTAACACCAAGTGAACATGCGCGCACGGAAGCCAGCGTGCCCGTGAGCGGAGTCTCCGGCCCGAGGAGCTGGCCCCACAAAACCCATCATTCTAGGACAGAGCCGCAGAGCCACCAGTCAAAATGCAGTTGCTTTAGGGGCAAATTCAATGATCCTGGTGACTGCCTCCATTGTGAGGGGTTGTCAAGGAGACTCTTCATTAACCACAGGGGCCCTCTGTATGCCCCCCCACGCCCCCCAACAGCCTGAATGATGCACAGTCTGAGGTTCCTCAGGCAGCCTCTGACTAATTGGACTGTTTGTGTCTGCGTGTGCCGTGCACAGTGTGAAAAAAAAAATGCATTTCCAAGCTAGGAAGCAGAGAGCCCAGTTGGCCGTCCACGCGAGACAGATGCTGGTTCCTTAGCTCAGTTCCAGTGCACCTCTCCCCAACTCCGAGCTGGTCTTTGTACTTTCAGGCTCAATTTAATTTACTTGATTCTGTGTATTATGTTGCCTCACTAAATCACTGCCTTAGGTCATCCTATAAAATGGCAGGGGAGTGGGTGGATGGATAGATGGATGGATTGATAGATGGATGGGTAGGTGGGTGGATGGATGGGTGGAATGGACAGGATGGATGGATAGATGGATGGAGGAAGGGTAGATGGATGAATGAACAGGTGGATAGGTAGACAGGTGGATGGGTGAGTGGGTAGATAGGTGGTTGGGATGGACAGACTGGATGGATGCATGGATAGATGGATGGAAAGATGAGTGAACGAATGGATGGAGGATGGGTAGATGGATGGATGGACAAGCGGTCAGATAGAAAGGACAGGTGGGTGGATGGATGGGTGGGTGGGATAGACGGACGGATAGGTGGATGAATGGATGGATAGGTGGATGAATGATGGAATGAATGGAGATGGGTCGATGAATGTGTAATTTGGCGATTGGGTGGGTGGATGGGTGGATAGATGGATGGATGGGCAAGGGATATTTGGATAGGTGAGTGAATGGATGAATGGATGGATGAGATGGAATGATGGATGGAGTTGGCCCCAGAGAGCCCCAAGAACAGGCGTTTGAGCACCTGTAGTAAGCACAGGCAGGAATCTTGCTTATTGCAACAATAGCAGAAAAGGGACGGAAACGAGAAAGAAAAACCAAGGACTTCCAATTAACCTGCTTTGGTTGGTTTTTATTTGTTTTGGGGGCGCTCGGGGCTTACTCCTGGCTCTGTGCTCAGGGATCACTCCCTGTGGCTCAGGGGACCACATGGTGCTGGAGATCAAACCCAGATCAGTTGCCTGAAGGCAAGCACGCTCCCCACTGTGTCACGCCCCCAGCCGCCAGCCGCCAGTTCATCTCTACGGCCTGATTTTCGGGGGGGCATGAGATGAATACACTCAATTGTTATGGATAATTAAAAATAAACCTAAAGGATAGTTTTTTAATTCTGATATCACAGGCAAACTGAACGTTTACCGTGAGTTAGCCTCGTTCTAATTCCTTTACATGCACGAATAAGCCCCTCAGTACTCAGACTCCTAAGGGGCAACAGAGAAAACTGAGGCACAGGGAGGTCAAATAATGTCTCCAAAGCTCCATAAGTAGAAGTGTTCGAAGCCGGTCTGATCTGAGACGCCTTCTCCTGCCACCACTTCACTCTGCCTTGGGTACAAAGATGAGCTCACGTGTCATTGCCCAGATGCTGGGAGCTGCTCAGACAATCCCCAGTGGAAACTCATCTGCTCCTCACAGATACTTGATGAAGGAGACCTCACTGTCCCCCACGTGTCACACACCAAGAAACTTTGGGAATAACGGATCCAAGGCCTGATGGAGGGGAGAGGGCCATGCTGTGTTCTAGGCACCAGAGGCGGGAGCTGGAGTGACAGCATAGCGAGGAGGGCACTTGCCTTGCACGTGGCTGACCCTGCACCTCACATGGTGCCCCCCAGCCTGCCAGGAGCAGCCCCGGGACAGGGGGACAGGTGTGGCCCCCACACTGAAAGTCACACCCAGGAACTCACGCACCCCTACTTATTCCAATGTATTATGTGCCCACCTGCTAAAATGTTGAAAGAGAAGGGGATGGAGAGACGTGACAGTGGGTGAGGTTGACCCAGGGTTCATCTTAGCACCCCATAAGGTCCCCTGAGCCCCATCAAAAGTGATCCCTCAGCCAGAGCCAGGAATAAGCCCTGAGCACCCCTGGGTGTGCCCCCCACCCCCCAAAAAAAAACCAAAACAAAACCCAAAAGTAAGTGACTAGAAGGTTGAAAAATGGACCTTTACTCATTTGTAAGCTAGGTGTTTATCCTGACCACAAACACTGTCACTTGGGGAAGCGTGTGCGGAGGTCGGCCCACACCGCAGGGCTGGGGGCGGGGCCTGTCCCGTGCCCACTCACCGGGATCACCCCCATGCACGAGTCCAGGAAGATGGAGCCCTTGGGCTCCTTGGAGATCTTCTCATCCTTGTAGAAATTCAAGTTGTACGATCCGTCCCCAAGTTGAATCAGGTGGAAGAACCGTCTTTTAAATGACTGAGGGAGACACAGACACAGACACAGACACACAGACACACACACACACACAGACACACACAGACACACACACACAGGCTCTGTGTGAGAAATGCAGCGTCCCAGACGCCCAGCTCCCACACGCCCAGAACACGGCTCGCCTGGCTGCCCGCCCTGCCTGCCCTCCCCTGGTCCCCTGACCATCTGTCCCAGGACACGGCCCCCGGGCCAGCCACGGAGCCGAGAGCTCCCCACCCGCCCCGTGGGTGCCAATCCAGGCCCCACCCGGGACAGATGCTCCTCAGTCTGGCTCCCACACACAGGCAGGCGGCAGCCAGGGGCGCCCTCCCCGGCCTCTGCCTCTCCCACAGCTGCTCTCTCCCCTCCACCCCTGCCGCCACCCCTCATCCATCCTTTCCTCTCCGTCCTGTGCCTGGGACTGTTTCTCAGCCGCACAGCCCCTGCTGGTTTGGCCTCCCCCCGTATGCACCCCCCTCCCCAGGTCTCCATTTCCCCATGAACCCCCAGTTTCCCCCTGACTGGACTGTGGCAGTGGGCAGTACCCCCAAGAGCAGCTCTGGCTCAGCACCTCCCCAGGGGTTGGAGGGGGTGCAGCTCCGTGAGACCCCAAATGCTGGTGGGTGGAGGGTGATGTGGGGGTCGGGGGGGTGGGGGGCTGAGTCCAGCGATGACCAGGGAGGCGTCTGGCCTGCCGAGGTCACTCCTGCCGGCTAGATGCTCCGCATTCCTCCTGAGCGTCAGGGCCGTGGCTTGGGGCAGGGGGAGGGCAGGGAGGGCCCTTACCCGCATGGTCACGCTGATGGCGCTGTTCATGTTGCCTTTGTGCAGCCACCCGTGCTTCGTGATGCCCCCCTTCTGGGAGCCGAGGGACGCGGCGTCCTAGGACACAGTGACCCCACGCTCAGGCTCCCCCTCGGACCGGCCGGGAGCTTGTCTGCCCCTGGGGGAAGGTCAGCCCCTCACCACGGCTCACACCGAGCCCCACGGCCCCCCAACCCCCTGGCAATGGGGCCTGAGTCCCCCACACCCCCAATCTCCATCCATGCGGCCGGCGGCCAACGACCCAACAACCCAGACCACACCCAACGGCGACCTGGGGTTCAGGGAAAATATTTTCCAATCACACTCCCCGGAGTCCGAGGACAAAGAAAGCAAAGTCCTGGAAGCCTTCCCAGAGGCGCAGTTCAGGGAAAGGTGAGCGGGCAGGCAGGGAGCGGAGAGGAGAGGAGGAAAGAAAGGGGAGAGGGAGCAGCAGCGGAGGGGCACAGCTGGCCAAGCCCGGGAGGTGCCCAGTCCAGGTCTAAGGAGGTGGGCAGGGAGGGGAGGGGAGGGGAGGGGCCGTCGCAGTCACAAGTGTCTTTGGCATGAACCCGGCGGGGCTCTGAGGGCTGTGGGCAGAACCCGGATGCAGGGGCTGGGGCTCCATCCCGGGGACCCCCAGGAGGTGAGGCCCAGCAGCGTCGGAGAGGCACCCCTCCCCCCTCCCCTCCCCAAGATGGCAGGTGTGGGTCTGGCCACCCAGCAGATGAAACGCCCCCTCTGGGAAGCTTCCCACCACCCCACCCTGAGCCCCGGGCCGAGGCTGCTCCCAGGGGCCCCGCTGAGCCTCACACAGAGGCGGGCAGGGGGAGGAGAGGGTGCGAGTGGGCGCCCTGAGACCCCTCCCCACCGAGCTCCTTCCTCCTGCTGTGCAGGAAGCCGCCTGACTCAAAGACCCCTCTGGGCTCTGCCTCTGGCCGTGCCAACATCTGCATGGACACGGACAACGGGACCTGCCGCTCAGCCTGTGAGCGCGTCACACCCACGGCTTCTCGTCGCGGGAGGACCAGCACCAACTCGAGACTCGCGCGTCACTCCGTGGACGCGCCGCCTCCAAAGTGGCTTTGAAAATAAACTTTGCGGCCACTGCTCGGTATTGTTACTCTTCAGTGGTTGGTGACAATTAAAACATAAAATTATGTTTTCCAATTTTTCTTGGCTCACACACTAACTCCAGGAGCACAAGAAGTGCAGACAGGGTCTGGGACCTTCGAGGGTCTGGTGACCCCACACCCACTTCTCTGGCCATCCTCATGGCTCCAGGGGGAGGGGGAAGGGCAGAGGCTGGAGGGCCCCGGGCTCCTCCCAAAGCCAACACAGACACAACAGCCGTCTGCAGCCTTGGCCCTGCTGGAAGGTTTCCTGTTGGAAAACGACCTGCAGGGGAGGGGCAGGAATCCCGGGACCTTTCAGCAGCGAAGCGGCATCTTGGTCGGGCCTTTGAAGCTGATCTCGGGACAGACAGACAGCGCCCGGAGAACACGGGGCGCCGTCTCCGCCCTCCCACAGTCGGCCCCGGCGACATTCCAACTCCCGCCCGGGCTTCGGGGCGCTCCTCTATCTGCCCAGGGCCCGAGCCGGCCAGCACCCCCCTACCTCATCCTTGTCGACCTCCTCGTCGACTTCGTAGACATGCACTGGGAGCTTATCCAGCTTGATGGCTTTGCTGGAAGAGAGAAGCAGCGAGCTGTATCCCTGGTTGGACCCATAGGAAATCAGCCCCTTGCGTGTCCGGTGGGGGGGGGCATCCAGTCCCTGCTCTCCCGGGCAGCGACCCTGACCCACGCCAACCCGACACATTCCGTGGAAAAGGGGAGCAGGCCTCGCTGGGAGTTAGCCCAGAGCGTTCTAAAATGGGAATGTTCGGACATCCTTGGAGATTCAGCCCAGTAACTCCCAGGGGGTCGTTCCTGGGAGAAAATGGCGAATGGGGGGGTGGGTGGGTAGGGGGGTGTCCCAGTATTTAAAGCACCCGGGACCCCCAGTGTGAGCGAGGATGGAGTTAGCAGGACCAGGACCACACTGGGCAGCACTGGGCTCCCTTCTCCACCTCCTCTCCTGGGGGGCTCCCGGGCTGGTGGTCTCTGACCTCCTCACGGCCTGCGGGCTAGCACAGCGAGGTCAAAGGTCCTGGGAGGGGCAGACGCCAGAGTCCGCTTCCTTCTGCTTGTGAGTTTGGTATTTGGGCCACTCCGGGGTGGCACTCAGGGATCCCTCCCACAGGGCTGGGGAACCCAATGGGAGGCGGAGGGACCCTCGGGTGGGCTGCACGCAAGGCAGACGCCCCCACACCCTACGCTTGGGCCAAGAACCTTGTGTCCTTCATCACCAAAGTCCCCCACGCTCTCGGGCTCAAGTGGGAAAACTCGTCACTGTGCAGAAGTAAAGCACCGGCAGGAAAAGGTGCAACGTCAAGTCCTTGACTGTCTCGCGGTCAGCGCCCCTGGAGCAGGGGACAGCAGGGAGAGGACCTCGGGAGGGAGAGGCCGCCCAGGGCCAGTGGGGAGCACCAGGCAGGCGCCGAGGGGTGTGGGGAGGACCAGGAGGAGCTCGGGCGGCTGCGCTGGGGAGTGTGACTGGCCGAGGCTGTGCAGGGCCTGGACAGCGGGAGGGAGGGACGGGAGGGCGGCGGAAGGGTGGGACAGGGTCAGGGAGCGGCTGAACCACCCAGGAAGGAGGCCGCTCAGCGTGCCCACTGCAGGGTCTGACACTGAAAGGACTGGAACAGGGTCACACCAGGCCATGCGACTCCCCTGACAGTGGCCGTTGGCCCCACTGTTTCCGGGTGGGTCCTCTCCCCCAGGGCCCCGGGTAGCCACCCCCCCACCCCCGGCCCGGCGGCCTGCAGACAGCGCGAGCTACACGCTGGCTTTGGGGGTATCCGAAACGGCCTGAAGTGCTCTTTAATTTACTTTCTTGTTTGGTTGTTCCTGGGGTGGGGGTGGGGGGCACAGCTGGCAGTGATAGGGGATCACTCCGGGCAATGGTCCCACACGGGGTGCTGGGGATGAAGCCAGGGTGAGCTCATTCAAAGCAAGTGCCTTCATTCCTATCTAACTCCCTGACCCAAGTTTACTTAAAAAATTTTTTTTATTCAATATGCGTTTTTTTTTTGTCTCTTAGTGTTTTTTTTATGGGTTTTTTGGTTGTTGTTTTTTTTGGGGGGGATGGGGAGGGAGGAGGGTGTTCAGGGGTTACTCCTGGCTCTGTGCTCAGGGCTCAGGGAACCCTATGGGATGCTGGGGATCAAACTCAGGTCCGTCACATGAAAGGCAAATGCCCACCTCGCTGTGCTATCACTCCAGCTCCTTAAATAGTTGAATTTTTTTTTAAGGTAAAACACATTGTATTGTATCTTTCCATGCACTCACATTTAGTTTTCTATTCCTCACTGAAAAAATACTGTGGGCCAGAGAGACAGGCCAGTGGGTCAGGCGCTTACTCCTCATGGGTTCCGCCTGGGTTCAATCCCCAGCACCCTACAGGGTCCCCCAGGGCTAACCAGGAGTGGTCCCTGAGAACAAGACCAGGAGTAAGCCTGGGCACCCAGGGGACAAAAAAAAACACTCATTTGCTTTTTTTGTCAGTTGTAGCACTGTAGCATTCTTGCACTGTCATCCCGCTGTTCATCGATTTGCTTGAGCAGGCACCAGCAACGTCTCCATTGTGAGACTTATTGTTACTGTTTTGGGCATATCGAATATGCCACAGGGAGCTTGCCAGGCTCTGCCATGCAGGCAGGATATTCTCAGTAGCTTGTTGGGCTCTCCAAGAGGGACGGAAGAATCAAACCGGGTCGGCAGTGTGCAAGGCAAATGCCCTACCTGCTGTGCTATTGCTCCAGCCCAATCAATGGTACTAAAAATATCAGTGGTACTAAAGTAAATTAAAATCACTGGACATAATTAAATCAGGCAAGGGCTTATTGCCGCAGTCCTAACACACACAGTCCCTCCCTGCTAGCCATCACGACCCTGCTGCTTCCTCGTCCCGCTGGCACAGTCCGCTCTGAGCACCACCCAAGTCCATCTGAGTTGCAGTACCAAGGCGCTGCCAATGTCCTACCACCACAGGACCCCTGATGGACATTTGTCACCCATGCTTGAGGGTTTGAGGACCCCTCCCCCCTAAAGCACGGCGAGCCCGCAGGCCTTCCTGCTGAGCCAACACCCCGGACTCACTTTGGAAGCTGCCGGAACTCGCCGGAATAATCTTCATATTTGTAGTTCACCAGGAACCAGTCCGAGTTGTAGGTCTTGATGCACTGCAAAGGGGGAGGGCACTGAGAGAGCGAAGGGACAGCGTGCGAGAGGGCAGGAGGAAGGCGGTCGCGCGGTAGGGGCCCACGCGGAGACCCAGACAGCGCCTGCGCGGGTCGCAGTCTGCTCCCGCCTGACACCGCATCACGACCGAGGGGGTGCCTGGCGCAGGGGGTGACCGTGGTGACCTCTTTTTTTTTTTCTTTTTGGGTCACACCCGGCGATGCACAGGGGTCACTCCTGGCTCATGCACTCAGGAATCACCCCTGGTGGTGCTCAGGGGACCATATGGGATGCTGGGATTTGAACCCGGGTCGGCCGCGTGCAAGGCAAACGCCCTCCCCGCTGTGCTATCACTCCAGCCCCTGCGGTGACCTCTTGGTCTGAGAGCAGATGGCATGCCATGTGCCACTCCTGACTTATAGGACATTTGCCTTGCACACGGCCTACTGGGGTTCAATCCCCGGCATCCCATATGGTCCCCCAGCACTGCCGGGAGTGATTCCTGAGTGCAGAGCCAGGAGTGACCACTGGGCATCACCAGGGGTGACCCAAAAAGGAAAAAAAAATTTAAACAGGGTGCCAAAGTGATAGTCCAGGGATTAAGGCACTGCCCTTGCATGCAGCCGACCCTGGTTCCAACCATCATCCCCTCTGGTACCCACAGTAGCACCAGGAGTACCTCCCTGAGCACTGCCAGGTCTAACGCAAAAAGCAGAGCAGAGGCCAAAGCAGCAGTACAGAGGGTAGGGCTGTGCTTTGCATGTGCCCAGCCTGGATTCTATCTCAGGCATCCCATACGGTCCCCCGAGCACTGTCAGGAGTCATTCCTGAGTGCAGAGCCAGGAGTCAGCCCTGAGCATTGCAATGTGTGACCAAAAAAGTAAAAACAAAAACAAAGAACCAAAAAGCAGAACAAAATATTTTTAGACATTCTGAATTTGGTCAAATATCTCAATAGAAACTGAACTGTAGGATAACATGGGTTTGTCCTTTCTGTCTTGCCACAGGGAGCTTAGGTTTACTGGGTTGCTCCCATCACAGTGCTCCCATTCCTCTGCGTTTATTTGTAACTTCTTTCTTTGTGCTCTGTTAACTTGTAAATATTGTTTTTCTCTTCCCCTTAAGTCCTTTGCATAGTCAATTCAGAGCAATGTCCTTTTTGTATGGACACAAGAAGAGAGTTAACGCTATGCTCTTATAACTTGGGAGTTAATGACTCTGAATGATATTTTCCTCCTGGGCATCTGTTTTCTCAAGTTAAGCTTCAGTTGCCCTTACTTCCTAGTACCCCCAAAAGCAGGGTCCCGACGACGGACTGGATGGTCCCAGGGCAAGCGGTGAGCTATGTGCTACCCTGGCATCGAGATGGGCCTGGCCAAAGTGCTATAATGCTTAACTTTAAGTTAAGAGCTTGGTCATGGACAAACTCTGTCATGATCCAAAAAGTAGTAACTAGATTCGGACCCTGCTAGGGTTAGGAAAGATTAATCTGGCCTGAGCACTGTAGTCTGAGTCTTGTGGCAAGATGTTCCCAAGAGAGCTGCCCTACAAGCCTCAATGTATCTCTTACTGTGTCCATACAAAGATAACTAACATTAAGATGTTACTTAAGTTACTGGACTAAGGAGAAGAGGAATACCCCAGGTGATGTTTCCGCCCTTGAGCCTGATGGGCAGGCAGGAAGGGCTTTCTTATGTTGATTTTGCCCAGAGTGGTAGGAAGGAGTCGGGAGAGAGCAGGGAGCAAGATGGAGTGCAGAAAGATGAGCGGGAGAGACAGGAGGAGACGGGAACGAGGGGCAGCGTGAGACTAGAATGGGGGGCTCAGAGAGACTGGAACAGCCCCGTGGGGAGAATGGAATAAACGGCAACTGAGGCGTAAGCTGAGAGAACAGATGCCCAGGAGGTAAATATCATTGAGAGTCCATTAACTCCCAAGTTACAAAAGCATAGCACTAACTGTCTTCCTGTGCCCATACAAAAAGGACATTGCTCTGAATTAACTATGCAAAGGACTTAAGGAGAAGAGAAAAACAATATCTACAAGTCAACAGAGCACAAAGAAAGAAGTTACAAATAAACACAGAGGAATGGGAGCACCGTGATGGGAGTAACCCAACAAACCTAAGCTCCCTGTGGCAAGGCGGAAAGGACAAACCCATGTTATCCTACACTAAACATCGTATTTTACTGGATCTTTGCTTATGGAATTATCGATTCCTCCTCGTAGGCAAACTGATTGGTGAACATAGGTAAGTCTTCAGTTAGAAAAAGAACAGGTGGGACTGGAGCGATAGCCCAGCGGGGAGGGCGTTTGCCTTGCATGTGGCCGACCCGGGTTCGATTCCCAGCATCCCATAGGGTCCCCTGAGCACTGCCAGGAGTAATTCCTGAGTGCATGAGCCAGGAGTAACCCCTGTGCATTGCCGGGTGTGACCCAAAAAGCAAAAAAAGAAAAAAAAGAACAGGTAAAAATATCCTTTATTCCCTTTTTTGTTTTTTTAATGAAAGAGCACTTCCAGAAACAAAATTAGAACAGCTCTTTAGTTCTAACCCAAGAGCACCTGGAGGGAAGCCAGCACCCAAGGGTGGGCGGGGTGGGGGGCGAGGGGGGGTCATGGGTGTGGAGAAGCAAATGCCCGGTGGTGGGGCTGGGGGAGAAGCTACTTGCTTGCTTTCTGTCTCCCTTCCTTGCCTCCCCCCTCCCCTCCCTTCATTCTTTTCTCCCCCCTTTTTCTTTTTTTTGCTTTTTGGGCCACACCCAGGAGTGCTCGGGGCTACTCCAGGCTCTGCACTCGGGAATGACCCCTGCAGTGCTGGGTAGAACCCGGGCTGGCCCCGCGCAAGGCAAGTGCCCCCCACCCCACTGTGCTGTCCCTGCAGCCCCTTCCCTGCGGTCCTGGCTCCTTGGCACTGCAGGACACTGCTCTTGCCCCGGGCACGGCCGGCGGCGGGCACTGACCGGGGAGCCGCCCTCTGCCTCCATCACCTGGCTGCCACGGATGCTGGGCCCATCCGGAACAGAAGCCCCCGGGCCCATGCACGCGATGCCCATCCCCACGTGAATGGGCGCCCGGGGCCCGTCAGACAGCGCCACTGAGGCCCTCGCCAGCTGCGGCCCAGCTCCTCACAGAGGCCCGTATCCGGGCGCGCGTGGCTTCGTGTCCGTGTGTCCACACAGCCCAGCGCGCGTCTGTGCAGGCGCGACGGCTCCGTCTGAGGCTCCTCAAGGGTGTCGCTGACACACCAGGAAAGGGGGGCTGTGTGCATGGAAGCGTCTGTGTGTGTAAGTGAACGTGTGTCTGAGTGTGTGTGAGTGTGTTTGTGTGTCTGCATATACGTGTGTGTGCATGCATGTGTGTGCTTGTGTGCACATGTGTGTTTGTGTGTGTACATATAAGTGTGCTTGTGTGTGAAAATGTATGTGCATGTGCGTGCCTGTGTGTGTCTGTTGTGTGAGAGTATGTGAGTGTGACTTTATATGAGTGTGTGAGTGTGAGAGTGTACTAGTGTGTGAGAGTGTGTGAGTGTGTGTGTGTGTGAGAGTGTGTGTTTATGAGTGTGTGAGTGTGAGTATGTGGGGGGGAGGGGGACCACTGAACCACAGGCGCATCAACACCCACTCACAGGCGTGTTACCTCTGTCACGAACAGGCTCTGCGCGTCCTCCTGGGCGCTGGCCGGCACGGTGGAGCAGATGTAGCGGCCCTGCCGCCGCAGAATGGCCGTCTGCAAGGGAAGCACAGGCAGGGCGGGTCAGAGCAGAGGGCGCGGGGTCCTGCCCGCCCGGGGGCTGGCCCTGGCCCCTCGGTCAAATGCCACGCTCCTGCGAGGCGCCTGCGGGTCACCAACCTCCCGGGACTCTAGATGAAGCCCTGTTTGAGTTGGGGACCCTCGGGCCGGCCCCTCTGGGGCACCACCCACCCCGCGGGCAGGGCAGACGCCCCCTCGGGAGTCCTGAGCACCTTCTCCCCATGGCCAGGGTGGGTCCAACTCCTCTCCACTGCCTTTCACTTGCCTTGAGCGTGTGTGTGTGTGTGTGTGTGCACTTGTGTGTGAGTGCATGTGTGCATGCTGGCATGTGCGAGTATCTGTGAGTATGTGAGCATGTGTGCGTGAGTATGAGTGTGTGGCCGTGTGTGCGCTTGTGAGTGCATGTGTGCGTGCTGGCATGTGCGAGTGTCTGTGTGAGTGTGTGAGCATGTGTGCGTGAGTATGAGTGTGTGGGCGTGTGTGCGCTTGTGAGTGCATGTGTGCGTGTTGGCATGTACGAGTATGTGTGAGTGTGTGAGCATGTTTGCGTGAGTATGAGTGTGTGGGCGTGTGTGTGAATGTCAGAGTGTGTTAGTATATGTGTGTGTACATGTGTGTATATGTCAGTGTGTATGAGCATATGTGTGTGCATGTGCTTGTGTGTGCACGTGAGTGTGCACATGTGTGTACACTAACACCACATAATTCTGACCCATTCAACTGTCTCCAAGCCCACAGCTCAGGGCACCCAGCCCCTCCCCTGGGCCAGTGACACCCACCCATCCATCTCCCTCGCCTCAGAGATCCTCTTGCTCACTGCCAAGTGCCTAAGAGCACAAAACCTGGCAGGCCGGAGGTGCCTGTTGCCCTCGCTGACAGTCTGTAAGGGGGACGCGTGCCCCTCCAGAGACACAGCGGTGGGCTTCAGCGAGGAGCACGGCAGACCGTCCCCCCAGACTAGCCCCGAGCACTGCCCGCCTTTCAGCCTTGGAGACGGGACGCCGGGAGACCCATCCCACTCTTCCTGGCTCCCGGGGCTCTGCCTGGCGCATCTCTTCTCGCTCCGGCTAGCGGGACTCTGACCCCAGCCCGGGACCCCCACCCCCGCCCAGGCCTGGTATCTCTGCCAACGCCATTGCCTGTGTCTGTCTTCGCCCCGCTTCCCCGACACACTCGTCTCTCCCGCGCTGAACGGTCTCTCGGGCCCTGATCCCAGGGCGAGGGGAGGGGCCGCACGGAGAGGAGGGAAGGGAGAGCAGAGTCTGCGCCCCCCGGAGTCCCGGGGGAGTCTGCAGGAGGCCCCCCAGGCCCGGGGCTTGGTTTCTTGGTGAATGGCAGAGAAGGGGTCCCTCCACGCCGGCCCCCACAAACGGCCGCTGAGAGGCCCGGGGGTCAGCACGGAAGCGCCTC
This sequence comes from Sorex araneus, assembly GCF_027595985.1. Classification (NCBI taxonomy): domain Eukaryota; kingdom Metazoa; phylum Chordata; class Mammalia; order Eulipotyphla; family Soricidae; genus Sorex; species Sorex araneus. The sequence continues at coordinate 291,122,615 of NC_073302.1, forward strand.
GAAGCAGCACAGTGGTGCTCGGCCTCGTCTATGTCGTCCGAGCCGGGGCTGAAACCGGGAGGGAGGCATCACCGAAGGAAGGAAGGAAGACCTGTCTGTCCCACCCACTGAGCGCCTTCCCGGCCCACAGGCCACGCTCCAGGGGCTCCGGGCCACTTGCTCCAGTCACACAGGCCGGGGCTCAGCAAAAACTACTGGAGGCCACTGGGGCCCAGCGAACAGTGCTCAGGGGACCCCTCGGGATCAGGGGTTTAACTGATCTCCCACGCCTGATGCACGTTTTAGAGAAGGGTGTGTTTCGTAGCCTCACGTTCCGCAGCCTTATTTCGGTTTATTTGGGCCAACTAAGATTGGGGGAGGGGATTGGGCCACACCCACCAGTGCTCAGAGATCGCTCCTGGCAGTGCTCACACCCGCCAGTGCTCAGAGACTACTTCTGGCTCTGTGCTCAGGGACCGTCTACAGTGCTGGAGATTTCAACGATGAGTTTGCCGTGTGCAAGCCAAGTGCCTTCAACCCTTGCCCTGTTTCTCCAGCCCCAAGATTTTTTTTTTTTTTTTTTTTTTTTGCTTTTTGGGTCACAACCCAGGATGCTTAGGGATTACTTCTGGCTTTACACTCAGGATTACTCCAGGCGGTGCTTGGGGGACCATATGGGATGCCGGGGATCGAACCCGGGTCGGCCGCGTGCAAGGCAAACACCCTCCCCACTGTGCTATTGCACCAGCCCCCAAGATTATTTCTTTTTAAAAATACTACTTTTAAGCTGTTGGGGCTGGGATGTGGTGGAAGTGACAGAGAACATCATGTGTGTGTGTGTGTGTGTGTGTGTGTGTGTGTTCTCTGGGGCCCTGTGCCCTGTGTACCCCCCCAGGCCCCCCCACCACAAACAGCACAGAGAATGGCTGTGAAAACACTCAGGCCGAAACCTAAGGCCCCCTCGGCCCATTTCCCGTCACGGGGATGGGAAGAGACCGATTACAGAACTTTCCTGGCGGAATTACCAACGCGAGCAAGTTTCCTCGGTCACACTTTCCCAAACACCCCTGTAAGGTGAGAAAAATAATAGGAAACAGATTCTTTTTTTTTTTGGATCCCCATGGAATTGAGGCCCAACTGCGGGAGCTGGAAAATGAAAGCAACTGCTGTTTGGGTTCGTCCCCAGAGGGGGAGTCAAGTGGCACCTCACGGTGGTCTGGCTGGCAGAAAAATCACCCAAAGGGGAGTCCAGGGCTCCAGAGCACTGCTTGGGAGGTGCCCTTATACCACCCCCCTCGCCCCCCCTCCCCAAAAAAGGCTCATCACAAATATAATCCATTTGGATCGATAGCACAGCAGATAGGGCATTTGCCTTGCACGCAGCTGACCCGAGTTCGATTCCTCCGCCCCTCTCGGAGAGCCCGGCAAGCTACCGAGAGTATCCCGCCTGCACAGCAGAGCCTGGCAAGCTCCCCGTGGCGTATTCGATATGCCAAAAACAGTAACAAGTCTCACAATGGAGACGTTACAATGGTGCCCACTTGAGCAAATCGATGAACAATAGGACAACAGTGTTACAGTGTCCTTAAAATTGGCTGGTCAGGGGCCAAAGAGGTAGAGCAGTGGGTAGAGCTCTTAGTTACACAGCTGACCCAATTTGATCCCCGGCACCCCTATGGTGCCCCGAGCTGGCCAGGAGTAAGCCTGGAGCACCCCCCAAAACCCAAACCAAAATCAAACAAAACAAAGTGGCCACTTGAGTCCGCCGTGCGTGTCCCCCAGCTGGCCTTGTTGCCACCTCGAGTCCTTTTTCTCTTGCACACAGCTCTGATCATGCTTGAGTTGGTTGCTTTCGGGGGACGAGCCTGCTCTGGACGTGCCCGTGTTCCCACCCCAAAAGTGGGGCCTGCTCGCCCTCCCCTTACACTAGGGCTCGTGTCCCCAAGGGAACGAAGAGCAAGTGACACCACCCTTTCTACACGGGTTGCTCCACCTTTCTCCTACCCAGGCACTTTTTTTTTTTTTTTGGCTTTCTGGGTCACACCCGGCAATGCACAGGGGTCACTCCTGGCTCTGTACTCAGGAATTACTCCTGGTGGTGCTCAGGGGACCCTATGGGATGCTGGGAATCGAACCCGGGTCGGCCACGTATAAAGCAAACGCCCTCCCCGTTGTGCTATCGATCCAGCCCCCAACCCCGGCACCTCTGACCTCCTTTCCTTCCTGTGTCCCCCATCTTACAAGCTGACCCCCTAATTGAGTGCTGGGTCCCGCTCCTTTTACGGAAATTTCACCTGTGGGCCCCTGGGGATTTCCCGGGGCCCAGGGGAGAAATGGGGTGAGTCTCCCGGGAACCGTTGGTGTGTGCCCGCCTTCTCAGAAGCCCGCCACCTCATTCACAGTCGACCGCCCAGGGTTTGAGAGGCTCAAGCCAGCCCGAGAGGTGTCCCCCCAGATGCCGGGACGCCTGTCACGACGGCCGAGGCAGAGTGACGCACGCCACCTGCTGCCAAGGCCTCCCGCTCCTCGTCACGCGCTTCCCCTCGTGACCAGAGAACGCACGGACAGGCGGGCCACATGCTCTGACGGCTGACTAACCGGCCCACCCCGTGCGCTCTGCGAAGGGAGAGGACGGTGGGCTCTCGCCTGGGGCTCCCTGCTGCAAGCCCCTCTGGTCAGGCTCCCCAAGCCTGTCTCTGCAAAGCTGAGATCTGACGCACCACGTGGCTGGCCTCCAGGACCACCCTCGCGAGGTCCCATCCGAGATCCTGTCCCTCTCTGACTCCACCATCCGAAACTCTCCCGCCGGCCCGAGTCCTTCCTCCGTCAGACGGGTGTCCTCGGAGGGCTGTGGACAGGTCTTTCTATTTGTCCCTCTGGACTAGGGACTCAATAAACGTTTAAGAATGAATGGTCAGGGGCTGGAGTGATAGCATAGTGGGTAGGGCGTTTGCCTTGCACGTGGCCAACCCGGGTTCGAGTCCCAGCATCCCGTAGGGTCCCCTGAGCACCGCCAGGAGTAATTCCTGAGTGCAGAGCCAGGAGTAATCCCAAAACATAACGGGTGTGACCCAAAAAGCCAAAAAAAAAGGATGAATGGTCAGTGGAGACAGAAATAGGGCCCTACAAGGATCACCCGATCCCCGCCTGCACGTTCACCCGGAGTTCTCTGGCGCATCATGGAGACTGCCAAGGGAGCAGCTGGCATGAGTGAATGGTCAATTTTAATTTCTCTGTAGATTCTTTTTTTCGAGGGTGAGGGGGATTAAAAGTCACATCCGGGTAATAGTCTGCTGAATGCCGAATCGATTCACATTACGTTCTGTAGTTTTATTTGTCTGTCTCCTAACAGAGCCCAAATCAATAGCAGGAGATTCATGCGCCACAAATGCCAGAGACCGTCTCAAAAACAAAACTAATTTTCTTTTTCTGTCGTGGTGGTATTTTCCCCCTGCTTTCCTGTTGGAAAATCTCGTTCCTTTCAAAAAACGGCTTTATCTGAGCTTCATGATTGTCACTATCCAGACCTTCATGACAGGGAGCCGTGTCCCTGGGTTTGGAAATCAGTGACTTCCCCTCACTAAGGACGCTTAGTGGCTTTCCACTTGCGCGAGGTGGGGCAAAGTACTTCACACGATCAAGTGTGACAGGGTCTGAAAAGTAACCCCAAACTTAGCATCTCAGAGATCCATTGGGAGGAAAAGAATCTCACGGCACAAAATGTGACTTAAGAATAAAAGAATAGAGGGGCTGGAGTGATAGCACAGCGGGTAGGGCGTTTGCCTTGCACGCGACCGACCCGGGTTCAATTCCCAGTAGCCATATAGTCCCCTGAGCACCGCCAGGAGTGATTCCTGTGTGCACAAGCCAGGAGTAACCCCTGTGCAATTCCGGGTGTGACCCAAAAAAACAAACAAACAAATAAAGAAAGAAAGAAAGAAAGAATAAAAGAATGGGGCCGGAGCAATAACACAGCAGGTAGGGCGTCTGCCTTGCACAAGGACGACCCAGGTTCGATTCCCAGCATCCCATAGGGTCCCCTGAGCATCGCCAGGAGTAATTCCTGAGTGCATCGCCTGGTATGACCCAAAAAGCAGAAAAAGAAAAAAAGAATAAAAGAATGACTTCTAACTACTCTCATAGCCCCTTATTTATTGGAGGTCAGAATGACGAGATTAAACACGGGTCATCTCTGACCCACAGAAATCCTAAACTTAAAGGAGTAACTAGAAAAAAGGGAACTTGGGGATGCCAAGAAAAGAGAATCTCTGCCTGCCGCCCAGGAATGCACGAGAGCCCCAGAGCACTCTTTAGGGGAGCCGGCTTGTCTTCACAACACTGGTGCCGGTGAGTACCACTGGTGGCACACACCTGAACACACAGCATCGGCGTTTAACATGTTAGCAGAACAGAATGTGGAGGAAAGAGGTAAAACATGAAGAGTAACATCTACAACTCTCTCCTGGAATAACACATTTTAACTACACACACACACACACACACACACACACACACACACACACACACACACACACACGTTTCTTTCCTTGTAGTTGAGAGAATTCCACTCCACCCCCAAACTGGAGCCACTTGAAATGGCTGAGAGTGACACGGGGGCGTGAGGTGCAGGGAGGGGGCCCGTCTCTCCCTGAGCGACTCCGTGCCCCACCCCTGCCCTTCTTGCTCCATCTCTCTCTGCGTCCCACGAGGCCCTCCATGTGACCTACTGCCGCCCTACTTCTGCAGCTTCAATCCCCGCCCCTTTCTCCTCGTGACATCCATCTCCCCCCCCAGCCTGGCAGGGGCCCGTCCCTCCATGCCAGCCAGCTGGCCAGCGCCGGGCCTTCCCGGCAGCCTGGGTCCCCAGCTGCTGGCCCTAGCCCTCCGGGCACGGAAGCACCTTGCTGAAGGAAAAGCATCTGAGAAAGGGTTTCGGAGAAAGAGGGAGAGACCAAGGTCTCAGCCGAACCTGGACTCCGGACTAGCAGCGTCCGGGGGCAGGGGCTGGAAGTTTCTGACTTCCCACGTCCCAGAAAAGAGCGTTCCGGGATCTCCACGTTCGAGGCGTGGCTTACACACCCCACAGCTCTGCAAACTCGGAGCTCTGCACTCTCAAGGTGCATCAGTCTCTGATTCCGACAAAGGGTGCTGGAAGTAACGGAAGCAGCGAAACAAAACCCACGTCACGAGCGGAGTGGAGCCGTGCACGGCTGGCTGTGACCCGTCACCCTCTGACCCCGCTCCGCTGGCGTTGTGTGTTTGCGCTGATGAAAGGGACTGTTGGACTAAAACCAGGGAACGTTCACCAGAGCCACTTAGCAGCGGCTGAGGCGCGTGGAGGCGTGCCCCGGTGCCACCTGGGTTTCTCCAACCCTCGCGGGGCAGTTTGATGACTGGCTTTACAATGGCACTAAACACTAATAAAGCAGGCGGCTCCATAAAGCAGGTTCCCGGGGGCGAGGGGAGGGGAGGTGGATCCCCTGGGTGTTAAATGTTTATGTTTTATGGCGTTTTAATGAGAAGACGGGAACAAAAGGCCCGTCCTTCCCTGGGGGCCACGGGAACAGGGGCTGGGGAGGAGACACAGTGGCCACACCTTTGGCCCCTCCCAGGGAGCACAGGCTGGGCGAGTCCCGGCACAGCACGGAAGAAACCAAAGCATCAGCCGCTCCGTATCCCGTGGCTTTGAGCAGAGCTCCAGCCCCTCCCCCACAACCGCGGAGGCTCCCCGGGGACAGGAGGCCCTTGTGACAAGGAGTGACCTCCGAGTCCCTCAACTCTCTCTCTGTCCCCTGGAGGCCCGGCCAGGGCTGCAGAACCTCCCCGACTGGCTGCATCTCTCTCTGGGCTTTCCGGCACATGCATGAACCCAGATTTGGGGGCCAGAGTGATGTCTGTGTGACAGACTAAATAAAGGGCATCCCGGGGGTGTATCTGCCCCTCTCCAAAACAGCCAGACCCAGGGGGCGGGAAGAATCAAGGGCAGAAAGCCCCGGTCCTGCCTCCCGCCCCTCCCAGTGCCCCTGGCCTTCAGGCTCACACACACGGAGCGGGCACGAAGATGCAAGCGTGATCCGTCTCCTCGCCGTCTGTCCCTGGCTCCCTAATGAGGCTGGGGGCTGGGGTGGGGAGGGGGAGCTGGGGGGCTGGGGGCAGGTCTGATAGCCGGCACCTCACCTACTGACGCTGGGTCTTCCTGCAGGGAGGGAGGGAGGGCTGCAGGCCACACAGCTGTCTCAAGGCTGACTCCTGGCTCCGTGCTCGAGGATCACCCATGGGGGGGCTCGGGAGACCCCAGAGGGAGGTGCCGGGGATCAAACTGGGTGGGCTGCATGCTGGCAAGGGCCCTTCCCGTGCCATGCTCGCTTTCAGGCCCTGAGCACTATCCAGAAAGCGCCAAGAAGTGAAAGAAAGGACCCAAGGAGGGGAGAGAGGGAGGCAGGAAACGCACAGAAGCAAGCGGGAGACACCGCAGTGACAGAGACGTCGACGCAGCAGACCCTCTACCCGACACAAGCCCACCACGAGCCATGGGCCCCGCCCCTCCTGTGTCTTGGCGGTTCCCTCAGCAGCCATGAGGGACCCTCACCCAAGGGGGCTGCTGCAGGCGGGGCGGGAAGTGTGACTGCCACCGGGCTCTCAACGGAATGTGCCCTGCACGGGTCACTGCACCGGAAAATGCAGGGTGCACCTTAGGACTTCAGTCACTCCCGCTGGGTTCCCTGCAGACGGCCCGGCCCCAGAGACCAGCCATGGCCCCAGAGATGCAAGCCACAGGGCAGGCCACCTGCCCACGCCCCTCCTGCCAGGAGCAGCCGTCCCAGGGGCGGGCAGGGGAGGGTCAGTTACCCACTAGGGTGCCACCAAGCCAGACTGGGCACAGCCCCATCGCCTTCTGTTCCGAGGCTGCGCCCGACCCCACCCCGCCCCCGCCTTTAGAACAGATGAGGCAGGTCCGAGCGGAGGGCGGTGACCAGGTCTGTTGGTGCCGCTCAGATGCTCCTTTCCGCACCCCAGAACCTCCCCTCCCCCTCCAGCTCAGGGAAACGGCCTGACCTGGTGCCACTCGGTACCAGCCCTCTCTTAAGCACAGTGAGCTGAACCAGCTTTGCACTTAATTGTTCACAAGCATCAGTAACAGGTAAGTAGATGCAGACCAGTAGGGATTTAGTTTCTGGTGTAAATAAGCTACAATTCAATTAAGGAGCAAATGACACTGACAAGGCAATAAGAAGGATGAAATGTTTCTAAATCATATTATTTCCCTGCGACTTCTCTAAATAGGAGGGAGGGAGGGAGGGAGGGAGGGAGGGAGGGAGGGAGGGAGGGAGGGAGGGGGAGAGAGTGAGACAGAGAGAAAGGGAGAGGGAGAGAGGGGAGAGAGAGAGGGAGAGGGAGAAAGAAAGGAGAGGGAGAGGGAGAGAGAGAGAGGAGAGGGAGAGAGGGGGGAGAGAGAGAGAGGAGAGGGAGAGGGAGAGGGAGAGGGGGAGGGAGAGGAAGAAACAGGGAGAGAGGGAGGGAGGGAGAGGAAGAGGGAGGGAGAGGGGGGAGAGAGAGGGAGAGGGAGAAAGAGTAGAGAGAGAGGGGGAGAGGGAGAGAGAGGGAGAGAGGAAGGGAGAGGGAGGGAGGGAGAGGAAGAGAGAGAGGGAGAGGGAGAGAGGGAGGGAGGGAGGGAGGGAGGGAGGGAGAAGGAGAGGGAGGGGGAGAGGGAGAGGGAGAGGGAGAGGGAGAGGGAGAGAGGGGGAGAGAGGGAGAGAGGGAGAGAGGGAGAGAGAGAGAGAGAGAGAGAGAGAGAGAGAGAGAGAGATCCATGTGATCCCATTTCCATGGGAAGCCAACAAGCTCTGAGCTCACAGATCCAGAGCCGGTCGGGGTGGAAGGCTGGGCTGAGAGCAGACATACCCGCGGCCACCGAGAGAGGAAGTGGGGAGGTGGGTCCCCAGAGGAAGTGGGTCCCAGGGAGAAGTGGGCCCCGGGGAGGCAGTGGGTCTGCGGTGCGGTGACTCGAGCTGGCCAGGTGTGGGGGGAGACCCTCCTGCCCCGCCTTGGGGATGGGGTGACTGCGGGCTGCCGGGGCTCACAGAGCAGCAAGGCACGGCCACGGCCGGCACCTGGAATCCCAGACAGCGCGAGGGCTCGGGGGGCGCCTGCCTTGCCTGCAGGAGGCCTGGGGTTGAGCCTCAGTACCGCGTGGACCCCTGACACTGCAGGGACCCTGGCACACTCCCGGGTCTCCGCGGCCCACCTCACGCTCAGCAGGTGCACGCAGGCCCTGGCCGGGCCATGGGCTGGGGGTCACCAGGGCCGCGGTGAGGCCCGCCTCTAGGTCCCCCCAGCCCCGGGGGAGGGGGACACTCCGGAGCGAGGGGGGGGGCAGGAGTGGCCACGGGACGGCAGGGCCGGCAGGGCCCAGAGTGACGGGGCCCGGCAGGGGCGGGGGAGACAGAGAGGTCGGGGGGCAGGGGGCAGCCACGGTCACCACGCAAGGACAGACCCGGCGGGGCAAGGCCGGCGCCGGGCGGGGACAGCAGTGCGGGTGCTCTCGGCTGTCCACTCCCTCCCCGGGACCCTCGAGCCCAGACCGCCCCTCCAGGGGGACTCGGGTCTCTCCCCGACAGGGAGCTCCAGCCCCGCACCCTACCTCACCCCAACCGTCGCTGCAACTCCCCCTCCTCACTGCGCCCCCTCAGCGCTGCTGCCCCCCATTCCCCTCGGGAGAGAAGACCACCCTGGCTACCAACACCCCCACCTTACACTCACTCTCTCACACAGACACACACTCACACACACACTCACTCACACACTGACACACAGATAACTCACACTCACATTCACATACATACACACTCACACTCCCACACACACTCACACACACATGCTCACACTCCCACATTCATACTCACTCTCACTCATACATTCACACACTCACACTCCCACATTCACACTCACACACACATTCACACACACAATCACACTCACACACTCACACTCTCACACACATTCACACACTCACACTCCCACATTCACACACTCACACTCTCACACATTCACACACTCACACTCCCACATTCACACACACATTCACACTCACACACACACTCACACACTCTCACATTCACACACACATTCACACACTCACACTCCCACATTCATACTCACACACACATTCACACACACATTCACACACTGTCACACTCCCACATTCACACAGATTCACACACTCACACACATTCACATACCCACACTCACATTCACACACTCTCACTCACACTGACACACACACACTCTAACACAGATAACTCACACACTCACATACACATTCACATACATACACACACTCTCACATTCCCACATTCTTACACTCACACATTCACACACACACTCTCACATACTCATTCACACTGACACACACACTCTAACACAGACAACACACACATTCACACACATACACACTCTCACACTCCCGCATTCACACAGATACACACACACATATACTCTCACACTCACATACTCTCACACACTCTCATACACTCTCACACAAACACTCACATACACTGTCACACACACACATACACACACACACACACACACACACACACACACACACACACCCTTCCCACTCTCCCAACCCCTCTCCCTCTCCCTTCCGCCTTCCAGCCCGGCTGTCGCCCCCCCTCTGCTGCCACACGCAGGAGAGGCCCACAGAGGCTCTGGTGCCTCCCGGCCACCGGGGACACTTCTGGGGGCAGCCCGGGCCCTCCACAGTCCTCGCGCCCCGGGCTGCTCTGGTCAGCTGAAGCTGTCTGCACTGCCCCATCCTCGGGCTCCTGGGCCCCGCCCAGAGCTCGTGAGAACAAGGTCCCCTGGACTGCGGGGACGCCAGACACACCAGCCACTGGCCACCAACTTCTGCGGCAGAGCCCGACTCCCATCTCGGCCCTCACCGCCTCGTGCGGCAGGAGCCTGTGGGCCGGCACCAGGACCGGCTGGACGCCTCGCCCTCTTCAGCTCAGCTTCTCAGCTAGTTCCGTGTTTGCTCGGGGCTCTGTGCTCAGCCAGGGGATCACTCCTGGCAGTGCTGGGGGTGGAGGGTGGGGCCAGGAACCAAGCCAGGCCTGGCTACCTGCAGGCCAAGGCCCTGAACCCTGACGCAAACCCTCGGCTCAAGCCTCGGCAATATGATGATGTGGGGCTGAGTGATAGCACAGCGGGTAGGGCGTTTGCCTTGCACGCTACCAACTAGGGTTCGTTCCCCGGCATCCCATAGGGTCCCCCAAGCACCGCCAGGAGTAATTCCTGAGTGCAGAGCCAGGAGTAACCTCTGTGCATCGCCAGGAGTGACCCAAAAACAAAAAAACAAACAAACAAAAAACATGATGATGATGATGATAATGATAAAAATGATGGCGGTGTGCCACCATTTTCTGCAAACGACATTACATGAACTAGAACTAAAAGCTCTCATCTCCTAACGCCTGACCGCTACCGACTCAGAAACAGATTATCCAGGTTGTTCAGGCCCATCAGACCCGACACATGAACCAATGCCCAGAAGCCTCCCTGTCCACAGAAACAGTACGTGGCCGGCCACTCGGTTCTGGCACTGAGCACTTCGAGGAATCTCTCCAAAGAACGCTTTTCAATAAAAAAAGCCCCAGTTTTGACACTATATTTTTGGCAGCATACAATAAAAATCGAGGACAAAACATGAGGAAAAGCTTTTTTTTTTTTCCTTTTCTTTTCAAAAGGACAGACGGGAAATGAGCTCAGGGCCTGAGGCCCTTTGTCAGGGCCCGGCTGGGCTTCCGCCCAGGTTGGGGCTCCCAGATCACTATCGGTCTCTGGGGGGGGCACAGGGGGAAAAGCAACAGAGGAAAAACTCATCACCAGGATGTTGTTTCAAGGGGAACTCCTCCACACAATGCCGAGAACCCCCGAGGGCCCCACCCCGTAAACACGCCACTGAGTCAGAATTTCTAGGATTCCATCGCTCCACCATCTCCGCTGCGTCTCTGCCTCCGTGAAACTTCTCTAACCCGACGCTGCTCGTTGGTCCCGGGACCCTTCAGCACGGCAGGCCGGGAGAAGCTCCTTCACCCCGCCCCGGGGCATCGTAAGCCCAGAGACCCTGTTCTGTGGGGGTGCAGCCAACGCTCCACTTCTCTCCCGCCCATAAACGCTGACCCCAGGTCCCTGGTCCCTGACCACATCTAACATCTGTGAAATATAAATACGCGCATACGTCGCCTCTGTCTGTTTCTTTACTGGGCCACATCCGGGGATGCTCAGGGCTTTATTCCTGGCTCTACACTCACTCCTGGTGGTGCCAGGGATTGAACCCAGGTCAGCCAGGTGCGAGGCAAGCGCCCTCCCTGCTGTACGATCACTCAGGCCCATAAATTGCCCTTTTTAGTTCTTTTTGGGTTTTTTTTTTTTTTGGTTTTTGGGTCACACCGGTGATGCACAGGGGTCACTCCTGGCTCATGCACTCAGGAATTACTCCCGGCGGTGCTCGGGGGACCATATGGGATGCTGGGAATCGAACCCGGGTCGGCCGCGTGCAAGGCAAACACCCTACCCGCTGTGCTGTCGCTCCAGCCCCCTTTTTAGCCCTTTTGATTACCTTTTACCACGGATACCAGTCAATGTCTTGTTATCTTTTCCAGTCCCTCACTTTGCACACGGGTGCAGACCTCAGCAAACTACGTGCCAAGCCCAGACACGGGGCACACGTGGCCCCTGGGAACAGAGAAAGCACCACCCAGAGACAAAGCCCAGGGGAGTCGTGAGCAGAGCCGGTCCCAAGCACAGCGGCAACTACAGCCTTGCACTCGGGGCTGCAACGCTCTACATAAGGCTGTTACTACCATTAATACAAGGAGAGCACATCCTGCGTGCCGGGGGCAACGTGCGATAACCTTCGGCTTCCTCGGAGCGTACAACAGGAAAGATATGTCAGCGCGAGTGGGATTTATAGCCGTCCGGTTTAACTCCTTGCGTGAAGAATGACAAAGATCACAAGGGCCACACTGGGAGGCTCCAGCCACCCGCCCTCTAACAATGATTCCACGGGGCAGAGCGACAGGACAGTGAGGAGGGCGTCTGCCTTTGTGCTTGTGGCTGACCTGGGTTCGATCTCCGGCATCCCCTATGGTCCTCTGAGCTCCACCAGGAGTGATCCCTGAGTGCAGAGCCGGGAGTCAGCCGAGCATTGCCGGGTGTGACCCCAAAAGCCAAGACAAAACAAACAAACAAAAAAATGAATGATTCTAGCACGGATGTTTCCAGAGCGTGCCTGGAGCCACGGAGCAGAGGGCGGGCTCTGGCTTACCGTGCTCGTCAGAGACCCGTCAGAGAAAAGCCCTTTCCCCACGTTTCTCCAACGAAGCAGAGAAGGTGAACCATGTGGGGGCCGGAGCCTTAGTCCAGCAGGGAGGGCGCTCGCCTTGCACATGGCCGACCCGGGTTCCATGCCCGGCACCCCACATGGTCCCCAAGCCTGCCAGGAGTGATCCCTGAGTGCAGAGCCAGGAGCACTGCTGGACGTGGCCCCCAAAAACAAACCAAAGGAGTGAACATCTGTGGAAAGACCTGCCTTTGTTCTACACTCCAGAGCCTGGTGGGCCAAGAGGCCTGCGCGGGCCACCACCTAATCGCTCTTCCCAACGGGGGGCTTTCCAGAGACGAATCAGCTCGCCCCGGTCTCCACCGAAGGATGGAGTTAGACAGAATGAGACGGGCGTCCACTCCTGCAGCACTTCCTGAGTGCCCGCTGTTTCACCGTACAGCGATGCGGTGTTTTAAACACAAAACAGCAGTGGATTAACGAAGCTGCTTTTTAAAGCACCTCAGAGGCTTAATCCGCTGAGCCATGAGCGAGCAGCGAGCAGGGCAGGAAAGCACGAGCCAGAGGGGAAAGGTACCGGGAAGGGGAGGGGAGGGGAGGGGAGGGGAGTGCCCGGAACCCGGAAAGCAGGGCCCCAAGCCCCCGAGAGCGGGTGGAGTCTCCCTGCCTCAGTGGCCTGAAGGCTGCAGCAAGCACTCAGTCCCAGCCGCCTCTGAAAGCCTGTGAGGTGCGGCCCAATGGGTGGACCCGCCGGATGCCAGGAGCACCCTGGGGCCCCCCACCCTCCACTTCGAGTGCACACAGCCCTCAGTGCAGGCGCTTTCCCGGGGCTCACCCCGCGAGGAGGCGAGACGAGAGTTCCCCACCGCTCCCCGGAAAACCCCACTGCCAGGATTGGGGCTCACTCGTGCATGGCCCGGGGCCCAGATGCCTCTTCACACCCCTCTGAGAGGCTCGAGGTCCCTCCCGCTGGCCAGTCCCTCAGGGTGAGGCCCCGGCTGGAAGCCCAGTGGCTGAGGAGCGGAGGGGCAGCACCTGGACCCCTGCACAGCCCGCCCCTCGAGGCTCTCCACGCGCCTTTCCACGCGTGTCCGGTCCCGTTAGGAAGCAGCTCCTGGGCAATGCCCAGAACCCTCGGGCAGCCCTGTCTCTCTCACACGGGCCTCTCATCAGGGAAAAGGGGCCCCGGGCACTGGGAGACAGGGCCGCACGCGCCTGCACCCCCGGGCCCAGCACACCACATCCCCGAGAGCCCGCACCGACCCCAGCACCCAGCTGGCAGAGACCCGTGAGAGCAGCCCCGGGCCTCCAGAGCACTGCTTGAGAGCACACCCCTCCCCCAGTTACAAATTTCTCTCTCTTTTTTTTTTTTTTTGGCTTTTTGGGTCACACCCGGCAATGCACAGAGGTTACTCCTGGCTCTGCACTCAGGATTGACGCCTGGCAGTGCTTGGGGACCCTATGGGATGTTGGGGATCGAACCCGGGTTGGCTGCATGCAAGGCAAACGCCCTCCCCGCTGTGCTATCGCTCAGGCCCCCATTTATAAATCTGAACAAAGGCAAATTCTTCTGTCAGTGCCAGAGAAATAACTCAGTGGACGGGGCATGATCAATTACGCAGTGCTGGACCCGCCCCCCGTCCCCACCCCAAGAGCAGCCCCCCGGGGGGCGGGGCACAGCGGGCTCACCTGGAAGTCGTCATAGGGGAAGAGCAGCATCTCGCGCAGGCAGTCGTTGAGGATCTGCGTCTTCTTCTGCACGATGACATTCTCGTAGTCCAGCGGCTCGATCAGCTTGGGCTTCGCCTGCGGGGCCAACAAGAGAAGGTCTGAGAGGCCAGGCGAGCCGGGCGAGCCCCGCAGCCCCGAAGCCCCGCCGGCCCTGCCCCGCCCAACCCCCCCGTCCCCCCTTCCCCCTTCCCCCCCACACTGAACACGGAGCCAGAGGGATGGACAGCACAGTGGGTAGGGTGTATGCTTTGCATGTGGCCAACCCATCCCTCTTGGAGAGCCCGGCAAGCTACCAAGAGTATCCCGCCCACACGGCAGGGCCTGGCAAGCTCCCCGTGGCATATTCGATATGGCAAAAACAGTAACAAGTCTCACAAGGGAGACGTTACTGGTGCCCGCTCGAGCAAATTGATGAACGATGGGATGACAGTGCGACAGTGCAGTGCTACCCTTCTGTCCATGGAACCCTGGGGTGCCCAGGAGGGCAGCACTCCCAGGGATGCATCAGAATACAGTCTTGGCACCCCACGGCGAGGGGGGCAGAGAAACATCACCGAGCTGAGGAGGCTGGAAACCAGAGATTTGCCCACGTTGAGCAAAAGAACCTGAGGGGTCCCGCCTAGTGTCGGCCCCAGGCTCTGGGAGACAGTCTGTGGTGTGTGCGCCCCTCCCACAGCGGGGAACGAGGGGCCCGTCACCCGTCACCACTGAGGGCGCCTGTGCTCAGGACTTTAACATTTAATTTTAACATTCCCAGGGAGAATGAGAGGCCGCTGGTTTCAAGATCTGTGGAAACTTGGCCCAGGGCGGGCTCAGTGGCAAACGTGCCTGCTTTCCGAGTGGGAGGCCAAGAGTTTGGTCCCTGCTGCCACCCCACACACCCAGGGCACCATCCCGGCAGGGGGTCTGGGGATGCCGGGTGCCACGGCCAGGCGAGGTGTTCTCAGCTGATCACGTTCCCAGACAGCCCAGAGAGACCAGACGCTACTTTCCTTCAGTCCTAAAAACAGATGGATGCCGCCAAATGTCACAAAGCTAGGAAAACGCTGTTCTAAAGCAAGATTAATCAATGACAAATTCTGACGAACCATGCCACAGGAAAGGTAGGAGGACTTTAATCTTGGCCTACAGCGTGATAATCTGAAACTCTGATGGGCAGCTGTTGATAAAGAATCTAAGATAGAAAAAAACGAGGAGGCAGGGATGTCCGGCTGAGGTGGGCTCACGGAGGGGCGCGCAGAGACAGCACGGGGCAGGGCCGGCGGGGGGGGAAGGCGCTTCCCTTGCAGCTGCCAACCCAGCCTCCACCCACAGCACCACCCAGAGTGACCCCTGAGCAAGAGCCAGGAGTCAGCATGACCCTGAGCCCCTACAGGTGTGGCCCCCAAAACCAAAACAAGCAAACAGATTCGCTGGTACTATGTAGTGATTTCGGCGTTTCTGATGCTTATCAAAATCCACGACTTTGAGCTGTAACTAGACACCATGTATCGCAAGCAATGATGTAGTCATAACTTCGAATTACTTTTGTTAAGTCAGAAACCTTGAATTCTAGAAGTTTCCTCTCTCAGAATATCTGGATCAGCGCCCCCAGAGTCCCTGCAACATGGGTCAGGGGGAGGCAGAGGGCCCCGTGCCCGGAGCTGAGGGCGCAGGCTCCGGGGCCAGGGGGACACTGCAGGATGCTGGGCAGAGCTGGCAAACCGTGCGCATGCCACAGAGGCCGCGGGCACTGCACTGCCAGCAGGGAGACACGTCGCTGCATGCCCCTGACCTCGGGGTGTTTCGACTGGTCCCCTGACACTCCGTTTTCCCAGACTATTTATAAGAACTATCTTCTCCCTGCAGGAATGCAGACGGACAGCAGAAGTGGCAGGAACCGCCACAAAGAGGGAAAAACAGAAGCCCCAAAGCTGAGGAAACGGAGCCATAAATAGAGGAAACAGCGGAAGTCAGGGGCTGCACCCCCGGAGCATCCACCGCGGTTCAGACAAAACCACCTGAGCTGGAGACACAGCACAGCAGGGAGGGCACTCCTGCAGTGAGCCCCGAGCACAGAGGACGGAGTCAGCCCTGAGCACAGAGCCAGGAGTGAGCCCTGGGCACAGAGCCGGGAGTGAGCCCCGAGCACAGAGCCAGGAGTGAGCCCTGAGCACAGAGCCGGGAGTGAGCCCTGGGCTGAGCCGGGAGTGAGCCCCAAGCACAGAGCCCAGAGTGGGCTCTGAGCACAGAGCCGGGAGTGAGCCCCGAGCACAGAGCTGGGAGTCAGCCCTGGGCTCAGAGCCGGGAGTGAGCCCCGAGCACAGAGCTGGGAGTCAGCCCTGGGCTCAGAGCCGGGAGTGAGCCCCGAGCACAGAGCCAAGAGTGAGCCCCGAGCACAGAGCCGGGAGTGAGCCCTGAGCACTGCTAGGTACAGCCCCGACACACCAACATGAAGAGTGCAGAGGGAGTGGACGCAGGAGCTATCCAGAAGGACCGGGAAGGCGGGAGGGTTTCTGGGGGAAGGGAGTGAACCCCAAAAGGTGCTTCTCAGGGGGGTCCGTGGCCTTGTGCAGTGGGCAGAGAGCATGGCGGGGCTGCAGGCAGCTCCCCAGGGAGACGCAGAGCCCGGGCTGCCCAGGAGAGCACCAGTGTGCTGGGCGCCCCGCTCGGGAGGGGGACACCAGCCAGGGGTGCTCTGTGCACAGTCCACGGCCCCCACTGCTTGTGCCTCCCTTGCTGGCTCTCCGAGCTGGGTTGGGGGGAGGGGCATTGGCCCGGTATCACGTACAGGATTGAAATTCTGGCCACGGGACGGCCGTGCCGGGCGAACAGGGCAAGGTCTGGGCAAGCAGGGCGGCCCCAGTGCTGCGGCGACAAAACAGCCCACGGGCTTTCCCATTTCTCCGCGCCCGCACCCCCAGAATGACTGACGAAGAGGACGGAGCTGCTTGGGACACCGGCAGCCCACCAGCAACCTGCAGTATGTGACTTGAGAGTTTCCGCCAGGTCCCCCGTGCGGAAATCTCTCTCTCTCTCTCCTTCAACTTTCTCCCTGGACTTTAGACAGAAACCCAAAACCGCGCGGCCGCAGCAGCGGCCGCGCGACTTAATGTCATCTTAGTATCAGCAGTATGTAATGGTTCCTTCTTAATGGGTCGGACTTTTGTGGGTGATCCTAACAAGAATAGTAAGTATTTTGTTGAAATATTGAAGGCAATCAAAATGGTAGCCATCTCTCTAGACTGAACTAAGCTATATCCCCACGCTGGCTGAGAAGAAATATCCTTCTTTCTCGGGAAGAAACGTGGCGTGGTGTCAAACATAGTGTGATGTCCATTAAGCAAACAGACCTGGTGGCGTGGGAATGGGAAATAAGGGGAAAAATTAGGTACATGGACCAGCGGGACGCTGGTGGTATCTCGAGCCGGAGCCGATATCAGCGCAAGAGCTTTGGTTCCAGAAACTGCTTCCAGACACTCTACTAGACTATCAACTAAGCCAGAGCCCCACGCCGGCTGATGACGGGAAATAACCATCCTCTTCGGTTTTTTTTCCCTTTGTCAGACAGCGTGGCGATTACTAAACAGGCGTGAACTCGGTGGCGCGGGGCAAGGGGGAAAAAGAAAAGTTATGTAACAAACAGCAGGACTTAATATCTCTATATGCTTAGTAATGGAGAATTATCAAATGCCTCATTGGCAATAGGACTGTCTTTTTCTTTTTGGGGGGAAACCCCAGCAACGGTAGTGAGTTGTGTGTTGAAACATGGAATGTAATCGAGATAAGCGCAAATGAAGTGAAACCTATCACGTATAAGGGTGGGGACTAGGGAGGTGGGAGGGGGCGGCAGATAGACTGGGGGGGTTGGGAATGTAAGATGGGCACTGGTGAAGGAAGGGGTATTTGAATATTGTATAACTGACATAATCCTGAGAACTTTGTAACCCTCCACTTGGTGATTCAATTAAAAAAAAAAAAAAAAAAAAAAAAAAAAAAAAAAAACAGCCCACGGGGAGCTCGCCTGGCACCCGGCAGGCCTGAGCCCCGTCCCCGCATCACCGCCAGGACTGACTCCTGAGAGTAGAGCCAGGAGCAGCCCCCGTCGGGCCCCTCACAGCAGGGCTGACACGGGGCGGCTGCCTCGCCTCCTCCTCCCCTGCGCAGGGCGGCTCGCGCTGCTGCCCAGTCACTCCTTGCGTCTGTGTCTCTGGTCACTGAACGTCGGCACAGACCGAACGCCCGGACGGCACCTCTGGAAAGAGCGAAGCCAAGGGACCCGCAGCTCGGAGTGTTGCTCTATTCCACGGAGCCAGAAACCGTCTCCTCTGCTTAGGAAGAGCCCGGGGTTCCCCGAGGTCACCGCGTGTCTGGAGAGGTGACTCTGGTGGGTAAGAATCCCTTGTGTCTCCAGGCTGGGGTGGGGGCACACCCCGAGGTAGGGCACCGGGACATGGGTTTGCCAGAGGAAGGAAGAGGGTTCAAGGGGCAGGGGTGCGTCCCGACAGCCATGCGAGCCTCCTGCATTCAACCCTCAGAGCAGACTCCCGCCGGAAAGTTCTGGCAGCCATCAGCCCTGGAGAGACAAGCCCTGCTCCTTCTGACGAGCGTCTGTCTGCAGAGACCATCAGCAGTCAGGGGCTTCCGCGTCCCCCCGATTCTGCCGAGCCCCTTCCGGGCCCCTGTGAGGG
This sequence comes from Sorex araneus, assembly GCF_027595985.1. Taxonomy (NCBI): domain Eukaryota; kingdom Metazoa; phylum Chordata; class Mammalia; order Eulipotyphla; family Soricidae; genus Sorex; species Sorex araneus. The sequence goes on from NC_073302.1 coordinate 291,141,341, forward strand.
GCCTGGGGACACCGTGGTGAGGACGCACCCGGGGAGCACTTGACCCTGACAGGAGATGGGGAGCACAACAGGAACAGGTCAGGGGGAACTCGGGGTGGCCCTGACCAGCTGGGGTGAACTCCCCCCACCCCTGCCCTGCCCAGCCCCTCGATGAGCCATGTTTCGGTCAAGGATCGCCAGATGTGACCCCAAGCAAAAAAAAGACCTGATCAAGAACTCCCATTTGCCTCCTACGCTCACCGCGGCTCTGCTCAGTGACCCACGTCTGGAAACAACCCCACAACCCACGCGCCCGGCACAGGTGACGGGGGAGAAGCCGCATTCCACACACCGCTGGGACACTTCTCAGCTCTAAGGAAAGGCGAAACCGGCCACTCTCGGCTCTGTGGGTGGATCTGGAGAGTCTCGCTCTGAGGGCCACACCAGTCAGAGGGAGGGACACAGGCCCTCCCTCGAAGGCAGGACCCCAGCACGCGGTGTAGGGGGGCCGCACGCGCACAAAGGCGGCAGAGACTGAGACCTCGCTCTAGCAGGAAGTGTGTGCATTGGGAGGGGAGCCCTGGGACACTGGGGTGTAACACTAGGACAGTTGGCGGATCCAGTCCTACCAATGACAGCCTGGAAACCACGGTGCCCAAGGTTTTCAAAAACTTAATTAAGAACATGGGGGCCGGAGCGATAACACAGCGGGTAGGGCATTTGCCTTGCACGTGTCTGACCCGGGTTCGATTCCCAGCATCCCATATGGTCCCCTGAGCACCACCAGGAGTGATTCCTGAGTGCAGAGCCAGGAGTAACCCCTGAGCATCACTGGGTGTGACCCAAAAAGAAAAAAAAAAACACCTTAATTAAGAACATTAAGGGGGGCTGCCACGTGACGTTTCCCCAGCTTCCAGCGTGGACACTGGCCACCCCGGGCCAGGCTGGTTCTTCTCTCGGCCCAGGCGCTCCTGTGCCGCAGACGCCCCCTTCTGCACTGTCTCCGGGAGGCCTGCTGGGAAGTGTCCCGGCTTAGGAGGGAAGGACCCAACCCTCTGGGTGTGTGGGGTAAAGGGCTGGCCCGGGGGGGGCCCGAGGAGTGGCTGACAGCCTCGGCCCATGTCCCAGGTCCCCTGACCACCCTCCCGCCTCCTCCTCTGGGCCTCGGCACTTCAATTCCTGCACTTTCCGTGGCCTCGCCCGGGAATGAAAAGCAGCCTCTCCCTCATTGGCAGCCCGCCTCCTGGGCGGGGCAGGGCCAGCGGGGAGAGAGACGGGGTCACCAAGACAATGATGCTTGGAGAGATCGTTCGGGACGGGAGATGTGTGCTGAAAGTATAAAGGACCAAGCGCGACAGCCTCTCAGTATCTGTATTTTTTTATTTTATTTTATTTTATTTTTGGGTCACACCCGGCGATGCACAGGGGTCACTCCTGGCTCTGCACTCAGAAATTACTCTTGGCAGTGCTCGGGGGACCCTATGGGATGCCAGGGATTGATCCCAGGTCGGCCGCATGCAAGGCAAACGCTCTCCCCGCTGTGCTATCGCTCCAGCCCCTCTCAGATTCTGTATTGCAAACCATAATGCCCAGATGTAGAGAGTATGGGGGAAATTGTCTGCCATGGAGGCAGGGGGAGGGTGGGATGAGGGGGGACACTGGGAACATTGGTGGTGGGGAATGTGCACTGGTGGAGGGATGGGTGTTTGATCACTGTATGACTGACACTCAAACATGAAAGCCTGTAACTATCTCACAGTGATTCGATTAAAAAGAAAAAAGTGGCTTCTCCGCGCCCAACCCCGGGCACTGCCGGCCCCACGGCTCACGGGCCGGGCAAAGGCGGGAGCTCGGAGCCCGGCATCGCGGCCCCTGACCCCCCCGATGCCGGAACAGATTTCTCAGGCTCAAGGGGTGCGATCCCCGGCATGACTCACGCCCAGTGACACACTTGTGACGCCGTTTTTCTTCTCTCGTCACCACCGATAAGATGCTGGTTCACCTTTTGGTGCCACGCTAAAAAAAGCAGCCGGGGGAGCAGGCCTGGCGCGGAGCCAAGCTCGGGAGCCCCCCGGGGGCGGGGAGGGGGCCGGGAGGCTGCGGGTCTGGGCCTTGCATCTGTCACGGGGCCAAGAGCTCGTGTGTCCGGAATAGTGAGCCCGTGCCAAAAGGCTCCTCTGTGGACAGCGAGGACATCAATGGCCTCTGGGAAACGCGGGAGGGAGGAGGGCTGGCAGGGGAGGTGCCAGAGAGAGCAGAGACTGATACTGACAGACGGGACCCCCGGGACCGTGCCTCTGCATGGCTGGGCCTCAGGGGGCGGGGGGGGGGGGGGGGGGCGGGCAGAGAATGCTAATGAAGACAGAATGCACTGAGTCTTCGTGCCCCACCCCCGCGGCCACTCCCAACACCCGCTCTGCGCGGGCAGAGACCCCGAGGGAAGGGGGAAATCTCTGGACTTTTCCCTAAGAATCACTGTGGCATTTCTGATGATATTCACGAGTCATCTATGAGTCCCAATGCTGCCCCCAGGGCAGTTTGACAAGAAAGGATTTTTTAAAGAGGTATTAGCACAACTGAAAGGTATGGGGGGTGGGGGGCAGCGTCACATAATGGTTCACACTGCAAATTAATGGCACGACATTCAAGGCTGATGCAGTGAAATATGGATTCAATACCCCCTAGCAAAGCGAGAACTGTGGGGGCGGGGAAAGGAGGGAGAGGGAGAGAGAGGTACGGAGAGAAGGAGGGAGAAGAGAGAGGGAGAAGAGAGAGGGAGAAGAGAGAGGAAAGGAGGGAGAGAGAGAGAAGAGGGAGGGAGAGAGGGAAAGGGAGAAAGAGGGAGAGAGATAGGGAGGGAGAGAGAGGAAGGGAGAAGAGAGAGTGAAGGAGGGAGAAAGGGAAAGGGAGAGACAGGGAGAGAGACAGGGAGGGAGAGAGGGAGGGAGTCCGGGCGGAGGGTTGGAGACCCCACAGCAGGGCTTGTGTCTCACCCATCCCCACTGCCCTCTGACCTGGGAAAGGCAATGATAGAGAAACTAAACAAATGCATATGCCAGTCTCTCTCCTGAAGACCTAGAACGAGAGACCCAACCAACCCCGCACCACTTTTACAAAGCATTAAGGCCTGAAATTCTTCTTCCGCATCAGTAAAAGTGCCCCCTAGGGTCCCCCGAGCCCTGCCAGGAGCGACTCCCTAAGTGTAAGCCTGAGCACTGCTGGGTCCGGCCCAAGAACAAACACGAAAGCTGGGTCGAACCCTGCAAATGAAAAGGTCAGTTAATTGATCCAAAAGGTCCTGTTCGGTCAGGCTTCAAAATAAAGCCTTCCAGGAGACTGAATAGAGAGCGCGTGGACCCCTTTTCCTATTATGGGGTTCACAGGGGCCTCCAGAGGGCCTGGGGACAGCTTGGACACCAGTGTCGCAGAGTGTGGGAGCGGAATGACCGCCTCGGGCACCCACGTGACTGGCCGTTGGGGACTTCACATCCCCGCCAGCAGTGACAAGCCCCCTTAAGTGCAGAGTCACCCCAGCTGCAGTGACTCCAAACTCCTGGGGGTTTCGCAGTCTAGATGGGCACCAAGCATGCTGGCGGTTCCGATGCCCACCTGGTGGGTTTCAAGGGCCGTTGTCACGGTCCCATTCTGACCATGTGCATGTTTGAGAATTTCATGTTGGAAGATACTTTCCCCTTTGTGGGGCCCTTTGGCCCCCTGGCCAGGCGGCCCTGAGAAACCAACTCTTTGTCCATCTCGTCGTCTGGGAATGGGCAGCATCTCCGGCCTGAGGCTGATGGCAGGGTGAAGAGGGCCCGGGACAGAGCGGGCACTCACAGGGTCAGTTATGGGTGTAGACAGAGTGTGGTGTAGACAGACGCCTGGAGCCTCTGGCACGGAGACGGGCCTTCACGGGCTGGCACCCAGCCTGGAGGAGCCGTGTCACTGCCAGTTCACAGAGGGGCAGACTGCAGCCCAGGCGGCCAAGGTGGGGCCCCCGGGGGCATCCTGGCTCCGAGTCCAGGCTCCACACCCAGAGCAGAGTCCGTCTGTCTCTGTTCCTCTCTCACCCTTTGGGGGCCTCGCTCAGCTGCTCCTTGCTGGGATCTCAGGGGGTCAATCCTGGAAGTGCCTGGGGGGAAACCACGTGGCACAGCGGCTGAATCTAATCTCAGCCCTTGGCACTGTCCCCGGCCCCGCCCATTTCGCTCCGGGTGAGGAAGGCGCACGTCGCGTCTCCACACAACAACGCCCGGCCCCGTGGAGAACAGAACCCGCTGTTTCCTGCCCGTCCCCAGATCCTGAACACAAGTTGCCCAGGCTCCACGGGCTGAGCCAGGGGCAGGTCAGAGGCTGAGCCCTTTCTCAGATCTCACTCCATCTCCTCCCCAAAAGGATACAAAGGACACTCGGACGAGCCTCACCCAAGTGGGATCCTGCAGAAAAACCCAGGTATGTGGGACCCGAGACTGAGATCTCCAAGCCCACTCAGATCAGGACTGGGCCTCCTCCACCCAGCTCCCCAGTTTTCCAGTATCTTGGCAGTCACACCCACAAACTGCTCCCGGAGCCATGTAATCTCATCAACGGTCAAGATCCAGAGACTATACACCAAAGTTCCCAGAAGAGAGCACTGCAGAACCTCCTGGAGTGCGTGGCCACATTTGTGGCCACATGACCTCTTATACTCTAGCCCACTTATGTACCAAAAGTAGCACACATTTGGTTTTAACATACTTGCTTGTATTCTCTTGTATACAGGCTTAAATGGTTCCAGATTAAAACAATACACAATAACCTTGACACACTTCCTTCTTATTGCGGTGGGAAGGGGTTCTCAGTAGTGGGATTGGTGTTTGACTATTACCTGCAATGAGCAATTGTGAACTACTTTGTGAAAATATAAATTTTTAAAAATTGCAAAAAAAAAAAAAATAGCAAGAACCGTGTCCCCCATTGGAATCTTCCTGAAGAGCCAGGCTTGGCTGTCAGGACACACGTCCACACCGTGAGGATTCGTATCTAATGTTATCGGCCAACAAAGAGCCTCAAGACAGGACGTGGTCTCTGCGTGATCCCAGGAAACCCACACTTAGCCATGCCCTTCCTTCCCACCCAACAGCAGGCCCCGTAGCCAATGGCTCGGCTTGTGGGGGTGGGGGGGCACTGGAGCTGTGGACAGACCCAGTCCCGCCCTGGGCAGCATCACACGTGACCCCAGTGGCTGCTCTGAATTCAGAGGTGCTAGAGGCATAAGCTAAACACCGGGTGTCAGAGGTGTGGCATGAATAATAGAACGCATATTGATGTTTTTATAAGGACCAAATGAAGATACGTTTTAAGTACTGGGCTCAGGTGTGTTATTAAGATGAATCACACACACTTCTTTACTAGGGCTACTAAGACAACTAGGAAATTTTGATGATGGGTTCCAGCCCAGGCTATGCTACGAGCCCACGCAGTGGGCCAGTGGAGATGTCAGTGGGCCTGTCATTCTTACACGCCCTGGAGAAAGAAATGGGAGAGCGCTCCTTGCACATCTGACTTGCCAGGGCCACGTGTGGAATGACTCAGGACTGAAGTGGTTAAGTCCTTGCACGGGGCCAACCCAGGTCCAATCCCCGACATCCCATATGACCCCCCCGACTACCGCCAGGAGTAATTCCTGAGTGCAGAGCCAGCAGGAACCCCTGTGCATTGCCAGGTGTGACCCAAAAAGCAAAAAAAACCCAAAGAACAAACTAAAACACCCAAACCCACGTGTGGAATGACAGCTGCACTGAGGCCAAACTGCTGGGGTCTCCTAGCCTTGGTCAGGAGCCCGCATAGTCAAAAGCAGCTGCCCCTTAACTCGGGCCTCCTGGAGAGCCGCTTCTCTGTCTGCCCCTGGGGAGTTCCCACCCCTCCTTCCGCCCAGCACCCACCTTGGAGGGTCAGGGCAGGAAGCCACACACTGACCTTCCAAGGGACGGGCACCCTCCGGGGTGACGCTGGGGCTCGGGGCTGGCTGAGAGGAGGGCGGCCGTGACGTCAGCAGGGGCTCACGTCCGCCTGCATGGTTAGGGGGGGCTCCTGGGCCCCCCACCCACGGCACCCAGGCCTTCCTCCTGGCTCTGTGCTCAAGGACCACTCCTGGTGGGGCTCGGGACGCCACATGGGGGGTGTCAGGGATCAAACCCGATGGGCTGCGTGCAAGGCCGGCATGCCCTGGCCTGCACATCTGTGCCTGAACACTCCCCGGAAACGCCAGCGAACATTTTAGTGCGGACTGAGGATAACGGGTGTGCCAGAGAGCTCGCCCCAGGGTTCGGGCCCGTGCCCGGCGTGCAGCTGACTCCTAATTCCATCTCCGTACCACAGGAAACCCCAAGAATCGTGGGCTGTGTCCTGGCATGACCCAGGAGGGTCCTAATCACGGCAAGCATGCTCGGGCCCTCACTGGCTAAGACACATGGCGGGGTGGGGGTGGGGGGCTCCCGGGTCCCAGGGGCACCACCCCCAGGGACGCCTCGAAACAAATACATAAATAGAAATGGCAGCGGCCGTGGGGAGCACTGTGGGGTGCAGCACCCACCACGGAGCCCAGGAAGGACAGAGTGTGGGTGACGGGCACTGAGCATGGCCAGAGACGGGCAGACACAGGACACTAGTGACCTGCATCGAGCGAGTAGTGACGGGTGGACACGAGGCGTGGGTGACCTGTGGGTGACAGCCAGTGATAGGAAGACAGGACAAGGGTGCCCTGTTCTCAACACGGCCAGTGGCGGGTGGACGGGACCTTAGTGACCCGTGCTGAGCGCAGCCAAGGACAGGTGGGCCGGACACGGTGTGTGCTGAGTGCGGACGGTGACAGGTGGGTGCAGGACTCTGGTGCCAGTCTGGACACCTCTGCGGGTGGGAAGGCCGGGCCTGTGTCTCCCCGCTGGAGCTCACCCTTGGCATCGTGTGGTCAGCAGCTCTGGGGCCGGGGGGCCTCCCGTGGGGAGCCAGGCCCAGAAGCCCAGCACGGGGCTGGCACCCGGGGCCACGTGGCCTTCGGGCCCCTTGCGGTCACTCCGAGGCCCGGCTGGGCCGGGCCACTGCAGGGAGAGGTCCAACTTCTGGAAAGCGGTAGAAAAACTGTGATTTCTGAAATTACAGCCTGGACACATGCCACGTCCTCCCCAGGGTGGGACTCAGGGCTGACTCCTGGCTCAGTGCTCAGGGCTGACTCCTGGCGGGGCTCAGGGGGCCCTAGGGGGTGCTGGGGACCGACGGACCGCATGCAAGGCAGGTGCCTTAAGCTCTGGCCTGACAAGCACACCTTCGGCCTGGTGACGCCAGGGATGGGACCCGCATGGGCTGCGTGCGAGGGAAGCATCTCCCCACCTGCCCTGTCTTCGCGGGCCCGGACTCCTTCCAAAGGCACTTAGCAGTGCTCAGGAGAAGCACCCGGGGCTCCTCCCGGTAACACCTGGCTGGCTGTGTGGACCGAACGGTTCCCCGTTCAGGCCCACGGTGCTGGAGGTGGGGGAGGGGGTCTTCAGGGTCACACCTGTTGGTGCCGGGGGGCGGGAAGGCCATGCAGTGCAGGGGTTCGAGCTCAGGGCCTCCGGCACACGAGGCAGCCTCCCCACCCGCAGAGCTGGCCCCTCCCATTGCTTCCTGCCGCCCGCCACCAGCTCTGCTGTGGGCGGGGAGAACACGACTGGGTCCAGGGTCAGGCTCGCGGCCGGCGGCCAGAGGGAACTGGGGTGAGGACGAGATGGCCCCGTGCCCAGACGCCTGCCCTGGCGTCCGTGGCACTGGAGAGCATGCGGGGATGCTGTGGAGGCCCCGAGTCGGGACCCCCAAACCCAGCCCTGCCCTGCCCTGCTCTGCTTCCCGGCTTCTGGGCCACAGCCGCCCTGGGCTCTAGCGGTGCGCGCCCCCACCCGGAACCCGAACACTGTCACTGCGTCACCTGAGCCCGGCCCTTCAGCGGCCATGTCTCAGGCGCAGATAACCCGGCCCTTCTCATCTCTGTCACCCAGGCAGACTCCAGGGCTCCGGGCAAATGAATGAGGGTCCCCGTGCTTGAGAGAAGGAGTGTCCCCTGAGTGAGGGTCCCTGCTGTGAGTGCAGCAGCCACCAAAGGACGCGGTGACCCGGAATGGGGCTAACGCCCTGCTTGTGTCCCCCCGGGAATGGGTCTCTGAGAGACCTTGCAGGAACTTCCTCACCGGGCATCATTTTGCAAACAAAGAAGAATTATCAAAGACACATGGTAACGCCATCAACACTCCCTAAAGACACCAAAAGAAGGTGAGAGGTGGGAGCTCAGCGGGGCATTTGCCTGACTTGTGTGAGGTTCAATCCCGGCACCATGCACACACCACACACAGACACAGGTACACAGGTACGCATGCACGCGCGCACGCGCACACACGCACGCACACACACACACAGAGATACTTTCCCCTGGCATCTACTACCATATTTAAAATCTGGAGACCCAGGTTCGACCACTGCACCTCAGAGTTCCCTGAGGACCACTCAGAGTGACCCCAAGCAGCGCTGGGAGCAGCCCCTGCCTCCCTGGGTCCAAAGCACCCCGGGCGCGCCTCAGAGAGGGGACCACATAGCCTTAGTGTCATTCTCTGCACCGCCATCACGTCCTCAATGCCCCAAAGGAGAGTAAGGACACACCCATGCTAGTACCTGGCACCTGGGTTGTTCCCAGCAATGCTGGGTTCCCACTACAGTAGGGAGGACGTCTTCTAAGGAGGGTTCCAGAGAAAGGCAGGCCCTTCTCCTCTCTTATCTTAATTACGGGGACGGATGAGCACTTGCATTGGATTTAAGACGGGAAGAGCAGGGCTAGGAGATAGCACAGGAGTTAAAGCACTTGCCTTGCATGCATCTGACCCAGGTTCAATCCCCGGCACCCCACATGGCCCCCTGAGCCCTGCCAGGAGTGATTCTTCAGCACGGAGCTAAGAATAAGCCCTGAGTACCACAGGTGTTGCCAAAACAACAACAACAAAAAGTATCAGAGCTAGAGATGTAGTTCAATAATAAAATCACACCCCTTGCACGCCTACGCCCTTGGCTCCACAACACTGGAAATAAAGTAATAGTAGAAATAAAGGTTTGGCTGTGAGGGGGCGGTGGGAAACCTCTCCCCGATGACCTGTGGGATTACCTGCCCCCTCCGCTCCCCCAAAGGCAGCCCCCAGAGCCCGGGCCCACACCCGTTCCTCCTCGCAGCCAGCGATTGGCCATCAGAGTGGTTTCCAGGAACTACTCTACAGTTAGGGGCTGGGGGCGGAGGGGGGGGACAAAATGAGTGTTGTGGTGCCAGCGGGCAGCTGAGTTTCAGTCCCAGGACACTCCTGTTGTTCCCCGATTGATTACTCACTTGGGGCCCGGCTTTCAGGGGGGCTGGCAGGGTGCCTGGAGGAGGGAGGAGGCCCCGGCGCTTCCTGCACAGCCTCCCCTCACGGCACAGCCCACGAGCCGGCCACTCAGGGGCCTGTCCCCTGAACCCCACGACCTCCGCGGCTCTGTCCAAACATGCGCTTCCCCAGCCCCGCCTCCCCCCCAAGGACGGGATGTTCAACGGTTGCCATGGCAGCGGGGAAGAAACACAGAGTGTGAGTCCCCCGGTGAAGGGGGCGCCGGGACAGAAAGGTCCCATGGAGCAAGAGCCCCCGGCTCCCCCGGGCTGAGGAGGGCAAACGGCGCCAAACCATCAGTGGCTCCTAGGGCCTGGGGTGGGGCGGGCGCTGGCCTTGCGTGCTGCTGGCCCTGGGTGGGATCCCCGGGCCCATCTGGTCCACTGAGCGCCCCCAGAAGGGAGCCCTGAGTGCAGAGCCGGGACTACGCCCTAGGCCAAGTCAAATGTGGCCTCAACACTTTAAAAACTTAACATCATAATAAAAACGGACTGGAGCGATAGCACAGTGGGTAGGGCATTTGCCTTGCACGCGGCTGACCCGGGTTCGAGTCCTCTGTCCCTCTCGGAGAGCCCAGCAAGCTACTGAGAGTATCCCGCCCACAGGGCAGAGCCTGGGAAGCTACCCAGGGCATATTCGATATGCCAAAAATAGTAACAAGTTTCACAATGGAGACGTTACTGGTGCCCGCTCAAGCAAATCGATGAACAATGGGACAACAGTGCTATAGTGCTATAATGAAAATGAAAACAAAAGTAAAAGCCCTGGGGCTGCAGTGACAGCACAGCGGGTAGGGCCTTTGCCTTGCACGTGGCCGACCCAGGTTCAATTCCGAGCATCCATATGGTCCCCCAAGCACCGTCAGGAGTCATTCCTGAGTGCATAAGCCAAGAATAACCCCTGTGTTGGGGCTGGAGTGATAGCACAGCGGGTAGGGCGTTTGCACGCAGCCAACCCAGGTTTGAATCCCAGCGTCCCATAGGGTCCCCTGAGCACCGCCAGGAGTCATTCCTGAGTACAGAACCAGGAGTAACCCCTGAGCATCGCCGGGTGTGACCCAAAAAGCAAAAAAAAAAAAAAAAGTAACAGCCCAATCTCTCTACGGTGACAAAGAAAGCAGTTCTTCCTAAGCTCCAAGAGGAAACACAACAAATCAAACACGGAAATGCACCTGAGCGAGCATTTCCCAGCACACACGATTCTTGCTTCTCAAGACCGGGAGAAAGTCTGTTTGCAGAGACTCACCCCGCAGCCCCCAGGGAGGGAACCCTGCTCCGCCGCACTCAGCAGGATCTCTCAACGAGCACCCGAGCCCCCCGCATGCTCTCTGCACCATGCGAGACTTCCCTCAGCAGCCGCCCCGTGGGCCGCAGGGCCCGTCCAGGATGGGTGAAGGCGCTCGCCTGGCATGTGGACAGCCCTGCACAATCCAGGCACCACGTGGGACTCCCTCCACCCCCCGCCCCTGCCTCAAGCATCTCCAAGGTGCAGACCCCCGACTCTCCCACCCCAGAATTTAAAGAACTGGTTCGTGTCCGTGGCCAGTAACGAAAACCAACCGGCGTTGATTTCCCAGCGCCTCTAAGACCAAGAGAGGCGCCATCATGTGTGTCTCGTGGAAACTGGTCCGGGGACTCTCCCCTCTGACGCAGGACAGCTGTGAGTGGGGCCTAATGAGAGGCCAGGAGCTGCTTACGCACCCCTTCCTTATCGCATCTCCTGCAGCCCTTCACCCGCTGACTCTGCAGGAGATAAGGAGGTTTCTGGCGTGTCTCACTCAGGCCAGCCTCTCACGCCTCCTCCCCAGGTGCCCAGGGCCTGGACCCGGGACTCTTCCCCGCCTCTCCGGCTAGTTTCCTGCAGCTGCTCGACCCACTCCACCCTCCACGTCCCTGGGAACTGCTACTCGCTGTGAGAGTTAACCCCAGCCAAGGGCTGCTGTGTTCTGAACACTAGCAGGAAAAACATGTGGTTAAAAAGTCACTTGTGGGGGGAGAGGGAGGGAGAGAGGGAGGGAGAGGGAGGGGGGGGAGAGAGAGAGAGAGAGAGAGAGAGAGAGAGAGAGAGAGAGAGAGAGAAGAGAGAGAGAGAGAGAGAGAGAGAGAGAGAGAGAGAGAGAGAGAGAGAGAGAGAGAGAGAGAGAGAGAGAGAGAGAGAGAGAGAGTTTTTATACAGCCTCGGCTAGTATTTTAATGCTCCGGATGAATCTTTCCGCACATCTGGAGAAGCACTGACAGAAAGAATTTTTAAGGAATATTCACAAGGGAACCCAAACGCGGCCACTTCCTCTTAGAAACGTGGAGCTCCGGCAGTCAGCTGGACACTGCGACCAGCTAACGCTACGGAGCGTGCACGCGAGCCCCTCCACAGCTGGGCTATTGTGTCTACAGAAAGAAACCCAAGATAATGACCATCATTTACACAATACGGGGGAGGGGACACCGCACTCTCTCAGAGGAAAACCTGCCGTGGAAACAGTTCCTAGTGCTGAACTCTGTCTGTTTCGAAGGGGGACGAGTTGGATCTGAATCACTCCGACCAAGTCACCGAGGAAAGCAACTCCACACGAATCGAGTCCCTCAGAGAAGTCTGCAAACTTCCCCGAGTCGGACACATTGATTGAAACGCACATAAACAAGCAACAGGATAATTGGGAGCAACAATTGAACCTCCGTGTTTCAAAGAGAAATCTCTGCGGCCAAGCACTGGTGAACAATGCCGGGCCCAGCCCCGCTGAAAGGCGCCATTGTCCCCGCCGCAGGCTGGTGGCTCTGCAGAGGGCTTTAAAAAAAATCCCTGTGCCTTGATTGTACTGGAGAAATTCCGAGAGAGCGGCACAGCCTACTCGCGGATGACAACGCGGCCACGGTCACATTCCCGCCTGGCCGAGCCTGCCCGGAGCTCCAGGATTCACCCAGACGCGGGTGCAGAGATCAGAAAACTGTTCTCTCAACTGGCGGCCAGCCCAGGCCGGGGCTTTGCTCCAGCTGTGCAGGTACATCGGTGCCGGCGACAGCCCTGTTCCTCCGGCCCGCCACAGTCAGCTTCCCGGGCTCCACCGAGAGGCGTCTCATCCATCAATGCGCTTTCACGCCGCCCCTTTGCTCCAGGATGCCCGGGTACCCGTGCATGTGGCAGTGCCTGCCCGGGCTTGGTGGAAGGCACCTGGGCAGCCTGGAGAGATGCTACACAGTATCTGTACTAGAGATCCCACAGCCATACTCTAGAGACGCTAAATACTATACAGATAGTATATACGGAGATACACTGGAGACACTATGTACTGTAGACACTATAAAGATACTATACAGCTAGTATACACCTAGACACTATAGAGATACCATATGCTACACAGTTTGTATATACCTAGATACAGTAGGGACACTATATACTGTAGACACTATAAAGATACTATACAGCTAGTATATACCTAGATACTATAGAGATACCATATGCTATACAGTTTGTGTATGCCTAGATACTATAGAGATGCTATATACTGTAGACACTATAAAGATACTATACAGGTAAGTATATACCTAGATACTATAGAGATACCATTTGCTATACAGCTAGTATATACCTAGGTACTATATACTGTAAATGCTGTATACTATACAGATAGTATATACCATAGATACTATACAGATACTCTACAGATAATGTACACCTAGATACTATAGGGATAAGATACAAATGGTGTACGCTATAGATACTATGTAGCTCTGATACAGTGTACACTACAGATACTATGCAGATGGTGTATGCTCTAGATACTATGTAGCTCTGATACAGTGTATACTACAGATACTATGAAGATGATGTATGCTCTAGATACTATGTAGCTCCTATATACTGTATCCTATAGATATTAGCGATACTACACAGATACAGAGCTTGATAGTCCTGACACCCGGTCCCCCCCCCAACACCAAGCTGTTCCTTCCTCACCCAGAAGGATGACAGAGAAAGGGCGTCAATCTCCGGTCTTACAAGAGACACGGAAGCTCATCAGAAGTGCTCAGCCCCCCGGCCCCGGGGCACAGCCCCCTCTCACCAGCACTGGCTCTGGGCTCTCAGTGTCTGCCTCCCTGGGCGCTGCCCCCCTCTGCTGCCGGGGGGACTCGATCACCAGCTCCTTCCTGCCGCTCCGGCTGCCCGTCCTGTACTTCTCAGCCTGCATCCTGGGCCCAACCAGCGAGCGTGTGCCAGGGCCGAGAGCCGCAAGCCCCTGCCCGGGCGAGGCCCACGCATGCCAGTGGCCCGAGGCCAGCGCGGAAGCCGGGAGCCCAGGGATGTGTGGTCAGCCCCGCTGGCCGGCCGGGCTGGGTGTGCGGCTGCACCGGCCGGGGGGGGGGGGGTGGGAGGGGAGGGAGGCGCGGCCAGCCTCCGGGGGTGTTACTGCCGCTCGGGAAATGGGAGGGTCCAGCCCGGCCGGCCAAAGGAAAACAAACCCACGAGTGTACGATACACAGTGTCCTGCGTCTCCCGCACGGGCCGGCCTCCTGCTGGCCAGGGCACGTGGTGCGTCCAGGAGCAGACGGCCACCACCAGAATGCCGGGATGGGGCTCTCGGGCTCTCGGCCTCGCCTGGGACCCCTGCGTGTGCCGGCTACACCCCAGGGAGTGGCTGATGATCAAAGCCAGGGAAAGGGGCCCCGAGGGGGCTCCCCGCGGCCTGTGGCCGGCTTCATGGGGGGGGGGGCAGGGAGGAAGCGCTTCCCCTGCAACGCCCGGCCCGCCAGGGCAGGCAGAGCCGTCTACCACCCGGGGATGCCAGAAACATGAGGTCATCCAGCCTGTCCACAGGCTCCACTCGTCAGACGGGTGCGAGCCGGGGACGGAGGGGTCGGAGAGGGCCACAGTCGGGGAGAGCCGGGCACTGCGCCTCCCCGGGGGCAGCGCTGAGGACAGCAGCTGGACGGGACGGTCTACGATGCCCAAAGAGCTTCACAGAGTCACCATCTGTGGTCCCCCCTCCACCCCCACCCAAAGGGGGGAAGTCTGTTCATCCTTCCAGAGGTGCTAGGCAGAACGCCAGAGGTGCTGGTGGATTTGTTTCCAAATTTCACGGGATGAAATATTCATGCCCTGTCCGACGCCCGGTGCTCCGGGCTTCCCCGAGCTGGCGGCTCTTTGCCTGGACCCGGGGAGGGCTGAGGAGGGCAGAGAGAGGAGGGGGTGAGCAACGGCGGGGCCTGGACTCAGGAACCACAGTGGGGTAAGACCGAGATGGAACCCACAGGGTCATTCTCCCTCATGCTGGCAGAGGAAGTGGGGGGGGGTGGTCATGCAGGAAGGAACACTCCACTCTCAAACACACATACACACACACACACACACTCTCTGTCTCTTCTCTCCTCTCTCTCTCTCTCTCTCTCTCTCTCTCTCCCCTTTCCCCCTCCCTCCCTCCCTCTCTCTCTCTCTCTCTCTCTCTCTCTCTCTCTCTCTCTCTCTCTCTCTCTCTCTCTATCTATCTATCTCTCCATCTTCCCTCTGGGCCTTCCGGCCCCCTCCAGGCTCACAGCTGAGCCCGTGTCTGTCCCTCAGACCAGAGGACTCCTGGCCCCGGTGCAGACGAATCTGCGATGGGCTCAAGGTTTCAACCAACTCCTTTTTTGGGTTTTGTTTTGTTCTTATTTGGGGTCACACTGGGGGATGCTCACGTGCACAAGGTGAACCCTGGCTCTGCGCTCAGGAATTACTCCTGGGAGTGCTCGGGGGACCCTATGGGATGCCAGAGATGGAACCCGGGTCGTCTGCGTGCCAAGCAAACGCCCTCCCCGCTGCCCTGTCGCTGCAGCCTCTCAACTCACTCATCTTTTCTCAAAGGAGAAGTCATTTCTACAATAATTTATTTTAACTGACCCGCTGTCTCCACCTTGGGTGCTCTTTCAGGGCAAACGTGCCCCCAACTGTCACTGTGAGCCCCAAAGCAATCGGAGATGCTGCAGCTTCCAGGACGGGGCAGGGAGCTGGCGCGGGGGTACAGCATGCGGCCTTGCATGTGGCCCACCTGAGAGGGACTCCCAGTCCCACACACGGTCCCCTGAGCACCACCGGGGCTGACTGAGGGACACCGAGTGGGGAACAGCCCCTGGGCACCACCAGTTGTGTGTCCCTGCCCCAATGACAGAGTTTCGATTTCATGGAGAAATGAAATCACAGTTAAGTAAAAATTCAGAAACAACCTATGGCTCAGAAGAGATAACTGACCAAATTCAGCATCTGAGGGTCGTTGGTTGGTTGGTTGGTCGGTTGGTTGTTGGTTTGTTGCTTTTCGGGCCACACCTCACCGTGTTCAGGGGTGACTCGTGGCTCTGCACTCAGGATCAGTGCTGGTGGTGCCGGGGGGACTCCATGGGGTCCCGGGGAGAGAACCCGCTCGGCCGCAGGGTCTGACCTGCTCTCCTGCCACTCCAGCCCCCAAACTGAGCATCCGAGACGCCCCATCACAGCCGACAACTCACAACAAGGCTTTCTAAAATGGCTCCGGAGCGCTCAACAGTGCTCTCTCAAATTGCCGCCGTCTCTGAGTTCCAGAATGTTCTGGGGAGACAGACACTAGCCCGTCTGTGGGGTCAAACACACGGAAGGGCCAGGGAGATGGTCCATTGGCTCCAACTGCAGCGCCCTCCCCCTAATACCCTGCCGGTCTGTGAGGAACGGAAAGGAAAACTGAAAGTGCTTTTAAACGGACAAGATGCTGGCTCCCCCCAGCCCCGCACAGACGATGTTGGCTAACCTCGAACACCCTGAAGACGCACAGAGTCGCGCTGACAGGAAGGAGAGCCGCAGCCCCACACGGAACTTTCCAGCAGCAGACAGTGCACTTGCTGGGTGGTCGGCGCAAACACCCGGGAGGGGTCGAGGGTCACAGGCCACTGGCCCCAGCTTCTGGCCGCAGGCCTCCTGCTAGGATGTGGTCCCTGGGGACACTTCCTGAGCTGACCTCGGGCGATGGAGGATGAGGAGGGTCTGTCCAGCAAGGCAGGAAGCCGGGGGAGCCAAGCTGGGCTTTTTACCTATTTATTTGTTTTATTGCTTTTTGGGTCACACCCGGAGATGCTCAGGGGTTACACCAGCTCACGCACTCAGGAATTACTCCTGGTGGTGCTCGGCGGATCATAGGGGATGCTGGACATCGAACCCAGGTGAGCCGTGTGCAAGGCAAATGCCCTACCCTCTGTGCTATTGCTTCCCCTCCCCGCCCCCCCCACCTACAAGCTGTTTTTTTTTTAGCATCTCAAAGAGCATGGTGGGCCCTGGGTTCCCCCACCCACTCTCACCCTGGCACTCATCACCCTGCTGAGGCCTGATGCTAACCAACGCACGGCACACCTGTGGCATGAAGGATGTGGGGTCTGGCTGTTTGCGTTCACGAGGAGTGTGTGTGGGGGGGGTGCTGGGCCACATGGGCAGGGCCCAAGGATCATTCCTGGCTCTGTGCTCAGGGATCACTCCTGGCAGTGCTGGGAGTGGGGGTGAGGGAAGAGAGAGAGACCCCGGGATCACCCTGAGGTCCTCCACATGCCAGGCAGGCAGCTCGACCAAGGTGCTCGCTCCAGCCCCCAGTTTGACTGTTAGGGCAGACTGAAAGCTCAGGAGAGATACTGACGCAGGAAGGTGGGCAGAGAGGGAAGCCCCCTCCCACGGCGAGGGCAGTAAATTTCCTAGGAAGTAACAGCCCTGTAAGCTGTGAAGGCCAACGCTGCAGGAAACAGGAACCAAGGCCTGCTAAGACCCTCACCTGGCCCCTCACCTGGCCCCTGCAACAGACCCAGAGCAGCTCCAGCAGGAACGGAAGGCCAGGAAAGGCGTTTCAAAGAGGACCATCCCCTCTCCCAACCCCCTGGTAACCTCCCTAGCAACGGACTTTGACCTAGGGAGAAGCCCCACATGGGGGCAGGTTGGAGAAACCCCATAAAGGCCACTTTGAGCAAAGGGAGGGCATACACCGCTCGAGCCCGTGTGCCGCCTGCACCCAAGTGCCCGAGCACATGTGTCGCCCGAGCATGTGTGTCGCCCAAGCACGTGTGTCGCCCGCTTCTCCCCTCTTGAGCTGCGGCCTTTCATGCTTTCCTGTCTGATGCCGGGGTGTGTCTGGGGCCTCCCTCCGCCCTCGGAGAAGCCCGGGTTCTCTCGAGCACCTGACTCTCCACTCTCTCCCACTTTCTCTCCCTCCTTCCCTTCAAAGCCTCCAAATGAAACCAGAGTTTCATTTCACTGGACTGGAGCAATAGCACAGCGGGGAGCGTGTTTGCCTTGCATGCGGCCAACCCGGGTTCGACTCCTCTATCCCTCTTGGAGGACCCGGCAAGCTACAAAGAGTATCCTGCCCGCACAGCAGAGCCTGACAAGCTCCCTGTGGTGTATTCGATATGCCAAAAATAGTAATAACAAGTCTCACAATGGAGACGTTACTGGTGCCCGTTTGAGCAGATCGATGAACAATGGGATGACAGTGCCACAGTGCAGTGCTTCACTTCACTGCTTGCCTACTCCTGAAATTATCTTCTGTGAGGCAAGACAGGGCTGGAGCAATAGCACAGCAGGTAGGGCTTTTGCCCTGCAAATGTCCGACCCAGGTTCGATTCCTCCGCCCCTCTCGGAGAGCCCAGCAAGCTACCGAGAGTATCCTGCCCACACGGCAGAGACTGGCAAGCTCCCCGTGGCGTATTTGATATGCCAAAAACAGTAACAAGTCTCACAATGGAGACGTTACTGGTGCCCGCTCAAGCAAATTGATGAACAACAGGATGACAGTGATTCAGAGATACAGTGAGTTAAGACATGAACCCAGTAACCCTGGGTTCCAGACGGCAAAGGCAGTTGGAGAGGAAGTGACCATCTCTCTCCTTCCCGCTTCACATGAGCCACCTGTGGGGCCCACCGACATCAGGAGGAAGACCTAGAAGCAGAAGGGGCTCAGGGCTGTGCTTCAATTGATGGACCACATGGGGGGGGGTTGGGGGGACACAGGGGGGCAGGAAGGGACAGGTGATGGAACCACACAGGTCTGAAACCCCGTTAGGAATAAGTGCGTGACTGCGTTTCTCATGGTGAGCCAGTTCAAGAAAGTGATGGAGTATGTGCCCGGTATGTGAGAGGAGCCCAGCAACCACACCAGGTACCGGGGGGCGGGGTGGGGGGGTAGAGAGGAGGAGGAGGAGGAAGGGAGAACAGGAGGAGGTGGAGGAGAAGGAGAAGAAAGAGGAGAAGGAAAAGGAAGAGTAAGATGAGGAAGAAGAAGAGGAGGAGGAGGAACAGGAGGAGGAAGAGGAAGGGAGAACAGGAGGAGGAGGAGAAGGAGGAGGACGAGAAGGAGGACGAGGAGGAAGAGAAGGAAGAGGCGGCGGCAGCAGCGGGCGGGAATGCTATTCGTCACAGGTTTCACGTTTTCACCAGTGAACAAATGCTGGTATAATCCATGAAACCGATGCAGAGACTTTTTCCCCTGCCATCCTGCCTGCCCCCGCACTGGAAGGGGTGCGTGGCACCCTGGGTCCATTCCTGCTTCTCCTGCCAGCAGCACTCGGTCAACCAGGTTACACCCTGCGAAGTTCGGGTGCCCGCAGCCGTGCCAGGATGCACCCTAAGGCGTAGGGCGTTTGAAGGGTAGTCAGTCCTCTGCACCTTGCACTCCCTGCCTTGATTACCGAGTGAAAAGCAAGACGCTTCACTAAGGGGCCTCTCCCCAGAGAACTCCTAGCCATGCCTCAAGATCCTGTTTAAATGACCCTGTTGAAACTACCTGAACCTTCCCATCCCCTGGGCCCTCTTGGGTTGACCCTCTGGACATTACTTATCTCTTCTAGAGCTTTCCACAGTCCACCTTTTGCTAAGTTGCACAGGCCCTACCCTTCAGAGAGATGGTAAGTTTAGGAGGCCAGGGTTGTCTCGCATCACTCCTGGACCATGGCGGGTATACAAGCACTCCCAGCCCATGTGTGGACACTACGGCTGCATCTGTCCACGTTAGTGCAACTAGGGACCCTCAGCCCTGCAGTGAAACATGTGGACTCACAATGCCCCGACCTTTCCCTTTGAAAGCAGAACCTTCAGCTGTTCAGCTGACACCAAAGGCCCATCTGCTGAGAGCTAAAATGATACCTTCTTGCAGATGAGGGAGGAAATGGTACTCACCAAGTTGCTACAGTGTTTGAGACCAAGGTCCACTCCCAAACAGTGAAAGTGAACCTTGATGAGGCACCAGCGAAGTTAGTGTGAGCAATGGATGCAATTAAGTCTCAAACTGTACATGAACAAGAAACAGTCGCAGAACGGTGCTTCCACTGAATTAAATTTGTTTAATTAATTAAAAAATTTTAACTCTCCCTATTAGGGGTGCAGGGGGATCGTAACATCTACTAGTTAGCTTTTAAGGGAATTTCTGGATGTATTTCGAGGCAAGACTTCAGACTCCATCCATTCCGTGTGCTTATGTGCATGAAGCATGCGCACAGAGTTTGCAGAGGTTCCTTTTCGTTATGAAAACATGTGACACAGAAAGGCAGAACCATGACAACGACGAACGGCAAGAAACAGCAAATGGCTCAAGCTGTCCCGGTGCACTGTCAGCCCGTGGCCAGGGGCAGGAAAAGCTCTGCAGGACAGCGACGGTCCCCCTCGGGGCACCCACCTCACCAGCCTCCCCACAGGAGCCGGGAGGGCGAGAGCTGAGGTGACAGTGCTCAGGAGAAACCTGCACACCTTCCGTTCAAACAGTGACACTTGGCGTTTCCAGCACAGTGCCTCGTCCACGCTCCCAGAACACCAAGGCCCCCTCTCTCACGGTCACACGTGTCCCCCTCCCAACGCTACTCAGCGAAAGAGCCACGCTCGCCACTGACGGAGTCGGAGACTGTGTGCGCCCGGCAGGCTGGCCCTCGGGATTCTGAGAGACGGGGCCTCTGGACACAGCCAGAGGACACTGAAGTCCCGGGGATCACAGTTCTGGGCCAGCAGCCACTGGCGGGGCAGGAGGGAGGCCTGGGGCCAACGCCGGGGGCTGCAAGGGAAAGTCTGCCCGGAGGGAACCTGGCAAAAGCCCCCCCAACCCCCCC
Source organism: Sorex araneus (assembly GCF_027595985.1). Taxonomy (NCBI): domain Eukaryota; kingdom Metazoa; phylum Chordata; class Mammalia; order Eulipotyphla; family Soricidae; genus Sorex; species Sorex araneus. The sequence continues at coordinate 291,161,799 of NC_073302.1, forward strand.
AGCCCACTCTGGCTTATTTAACCTGCACTGGCTGGAAAGACAATGGTCACTTACAGCACACGACGCCCAGGACAGGCATCGGGAAGTCCCCACTCCCAGGCTGCGGGCAAGGGCTGGTCCTTACAGTAAGCGCGAAACGTCCCTTCTCAGCCCCCACCCAAGTGACGCCTTCCACAGCCACCCAACTCCCGGTGACGCATTTCCCATGCGAAAGCAAGAGGTTGCCAAGGGATGAGGAACAAAGCCACGTGGGTTTCGGGTGTTCGAACATTACCCCTGAACCATCCCAAGGAGTAAAAAGTTCCCCCCACCGCCCCCAAACCTTGGGGGGAAATATGCAACCAAACGAGATGAATTCCTCTGCAGAGAGGGTACGAAGGAGTGACCAGAGTGGCAGATGTAAGCACGAGAAGGGGCGACGGCTGAACAGCAGGGTGGCTGTCAAAGTTAGTGACTCTCCTCTCTGCTGCCAGATCAAGACAGACAGACAGACACAGACACACACACACGTACACAGTCAAAACTTGAGAAACTGATGCCGGTGGCAGTAGTCGGTGCTGGCAGTAAGTGGTGGCAGAGATGGAGCAGACAGTGACGGTGATGCTGGTGGTGACAGTGGGGGGTCGAGAAGCGTGGCGGATAACGTGCTGGTGAGACCAGGTGGGACAGAGCTCTTTCCCCCTTTGGTCCTTTCCACAGCCCAGCGCGACTTCCGTTACATTCCTAAGCATCAGAGCTACAACACTATGTGCTTCCATTTCTCTCTTCCAACGAGGGCAAATCTCTATGGAGAAAAGTATCTCACGGCGAGAAGGCCAGGCCCGAGACACGGTCCAGTGGGTGGGGGCACTTGCCGTGCACACGGCCACCCCGAGTTCAGGCCCCCGCACCCAGTACGGTCTCCCGTGTATCACCAGGGCTGTTTCCTGAGCACAGCGCCAGGAGGAAGCCCTGAGCACAGGGTGTGGCCCCCCAAAAACAAAACAAAACCCCCAAGCGAGAAGGCAATGTTCAATCAAACAAACGCCGAAAAGCAACTGGCAGTGGTTCCGATCATTCCACGGGGCATTCCAGAAATGGGCCGGGTCTTGGTTTTTTTATTTTTTAAGGGGGAAGGAGACAGAACAGGTCCTAGCATCCTGCGGCCGCTGGAGAATAATCCAAGGACACAGAGTCCCCAACGTCACACAGAGCAGCGAGGGACCCACCAGCCTTCCTCCACGGCCAAGATCTACACCCAGACGTCAATACTCATTTGCTATTGAAACAGTCACACAGGAATCACAGAGGGGAGGGGAGGAGAGGAGGGAAGAGCCAACGGTTTGGGGAGGGCAGAGATGTCCCCGGCTGCTCCTAAGGGCCGGGCGCCTGGCATACACTCAGTTCAATTTATCCACCGCCATAATACACTAGAATTTGGCCGTTTTGTTTCTAGAACTTGGGGCTCTTGGGAACAAAATGCCTCGATCCTCATGGGATGATGCCTTGGACCGTGGTTCTGAAATTAACCCTGTGGTTAAATGAATCTGGATGTCGCATCTTTCATATAAGTTTCATTTCAAACATCATTTCAGCTCTGTTTGGAACAAGTCTCTCTTCAGGGGAACCACAACGAATAATAAATGGGGCTTTTTCGGTGACCTGGAAATATTAGAATGGACGATAACAGGAAATTAAAACTGAAATTTAATGTGAATAGTGTCCTCTCCTCTTTCTGCTTATCTATACATTTTCAAACTTTCCCCGGTAAGCAAGAAAGCTTTAAACTGAACACATTTTTTTTTTAAGGGGCAGGAGTGAGCTGGCCAGGTGCCGCAAGGCCACTGACCCGGGTTCGATTCCCAGCATCCCATACAGTCCTCCCTGCCCTGCCGAGAGTAATTCCTGAGCGCAGAGCCAGAAGTAATCTCTGAGCATCAGTGGGTGTGGCCCAAAAAACAAACAAACTGAACACATTTTTTAAAACTTTTGAGTCTATTTGAGAAAAAAACAGTTAAATGATTTCCATAAAGTAGCAAATGCTTCCCTGGGGCAGGCCTGGGAGGGAAGAATCCACTACAACTTGGCAATCAAGATAAATCTATGAAATCAAATAATCAAGCAAGATCAAGTTCAGAATCCATAAAGGGACTGTAATTAACAAATGAAGACCTCAAATAAAGAAGAATTAAGTCTCTAAGGGGGTGGGGAGGAGAGGGGCATCCAGTGGTTCCACTCAGCTAACTGTACCAGACCCCATGAGAACCGGAGTATTTATTCCTCCATCAACCCGAAGACAAGCTCTTCCATAGATACACAGGGGCCGACCCCAGCGGGGGCCTGGGGTCACTTCCGGACTGGGGGCTGGGAAGGGGACTCTGGGCCTCCCGTGTGCTAAGGATGCTAGCGCTTGAGCCATCTCCCCGTCCTCCTCCCAGACTCAAGCCCAGACGTTAGGGAGCTAGTCCAACGTCACAGGCAGAGCCAAGTAGCTACCCCTGGGCCGAACTACTCTGAAGAGATGAATGAAGGTCACTCGTGATTCTCCTCAGCAGTGGCAATAAAAAATCACCACTCACGAGCCAGAGGACTGGCACAGCAGGAAGGATGTGTGCCTCGCACGCAGTGGGCCTGGGTTCACTCCCCAGCATCCCTGAGCACCATCAGGAGTGATCCCTGAGTGCAGAGCCAGGAGAGAGAGAGAGAGAGAGAGAGAGAGACAGAGAGAGAGACAGAGAGAGAGAGAGAGAGAGAGAGAGAGAGAGAGGGAGAGAGAGAGTGTATATAAACCTGTATTCTGAATACTGCTCTCATCCTCAACGTGAAGGATGCATCTCTCAACGTTCTGTGTGTGTGTGTGTATGTGTGTGTGTGTGTGTGTGTGTGTGTGTGTGTGTATCAACCTCTATTCTGAATACTGCTCTCATCCTCAACGTGAAGGATGCATCTCTCGACGTTCTCTTTACAGTCCAGGTAACGGGGCTCCACCGGTGCCCACGCTTCCGGTGCTGATGCCAGCAGAGTGCCCGTGACACTCCCGTCCCTATGGCTTATACCAAAAGAGAGGAAAAGAGCAAATGCTGGAGGACTGTGGTGGGAAACGACCCCTCGTCCCCCGCTGGTGGACCCGTGGCCAGGGGTGGCCGCTATGGAAGCCGGAGGGTTCCAGCTCCAGCTTGGCAAAGCTCATGCCTCCTCGGAAGGCTGGGGTGGACGGAGCTGCTACCCCGCTGCCCGGAAACCTCTTCAGCACTCGCTGCACTGTCCACACAGAGGGACCCCAGACAGAGCAGAGGAGGGTGGACAGAGAGGCAAAGGCGGCCCAAGTCAGGCGGGCAGGAACAGACACGCCTGGGTCCAGCGCCCGGGCAAGGAGAGGACAGTCTCTTCCTTCGGCTCGTTTCTGTCCAGCCACAAGCGTCCACACGGCAGAGGGGCAGCCACCGCTCACGCGCCCTGCAGTCTCCCCTGTGGGGCAGGAAGCACCGGCCACTGTGTCCCCCACTTCCTGCTCACCGTGACACGCACAGCATTCTTGAGCCGAACCCTCCCCCAGTGCCTGGGATTCTGAACTCTGTGCCAACGTCCGGGGAGGCTGGATGCTGGGTGCCCCGACGCTACTGGTGTGGAAGCCACGGGAAGGACAGTGGTGATGTTGGAAACACAGAGCCAACACAGGGACACGCAAGGGACATGTGGTCTTTTTTTTTTTTTTTTTGAGACACACCCGGCGATGCTCAGGGTCACTCCTGACTCTGCACTCAGGAATTACTCCTGGCGGTGCTCGGGGGACCCTATGGGATGCTGGGAATTGAACGCAGGTCGGCCACGTGCAAGGCAAGACACCCTCCCCGTGTGCTATCGCTCCAGCCCCCAAGAATTGTGATCTTTACACTGACACTGGCCCAGACGCGACTCGGGTGGTCCCTCTGGCTGAAGCCAGAGGGGGCGAGGGGAGAAGCCCCCAGGCCCGCCGTCCCCCACAGGGTGAAGGGAAGTGTGCCTTCGCCTTCACGCAAACGCTCTGGCAGCTTTCCGCACCGCAGCGACGGCCTGTTTCTATCCACCTGGACTTCCGGGGCGGGGAAAGAAACGCAGCGTCGCGGGTTGGTTCTGCCCGAGTCAGCCTTCGCACACCCCCTCGCTCCTTCCTCCCGACCTCAGCCCAGTCCTTCTGCTCTGAACCAACATTGAAGGGAGCCACGAGGGAACAGCTTCCTGCGTCTTCCAGCGGTTTCTGATGATGTGACGTCCTGAATACGGGCTTAGCAGGAGGCTCTCCGGGGGGGAACAGAACCAAGCCGGGGTCTCACTGCCGCGCGTCCCAAACACTTGCCTGCCGTCTGAGGTCTAAACTGAGTCAAGGTCAGGCTTTGCCCGTGACAGGACGGCGAGCAGAAGCAGCGAAGCAACCCAACTGAGCTGTTTAGAGAGAGGCCATGCAGGGGTGCTCGGGGATTTCCTCTCTCCCTGCAGAGGAGAAGCGAGATGCCAAAGGACATCCTCCATCTGCATCCTGCAGCCAGGTCCGGGTGGGGATTTTCCTGTTTGGGGCCACACCTGGCAGTACTCTGGGGCTTATTCCTGGCTCTGTGCTTGGGGGTCTCTCCGGGCGGGGCTCGGGGATTCCCACGTAGGACGGAGGCTGGAACTGGGGCTGGCTATTTCCGGCCAGCACCCCCTTCCCTGGACTCTCTCTCTAGCCCTGGCTCTCCTTTTAAATAGTCTTACCTGTGGACCAAACACGACGGCCACCTAGTGTCTGTACTGCAAACCATAACACCCAAAAGGAGAGAGAGAGAAAGGAGAAAGGGGGAATGTGCTGGCCATGGAGGCAGGGGGGTGGGGGGAGGGTGGCAGGAGGGAGACTGGGAACATCGGTGGTGGAGAATGGACACTGATGGAGGGATGTGTACTCGAACATTGTATGACTGAAACACAATCACGAAAGTGTGTAAGTCTGCAATTGTATCTCATGGCATTTCATTAAAAAAAAATTAAAAATACCGGCTAGAAGCTCAGATAAGAGAAGGGAACACCAAGTAGAGGATGTTAGAAGGACCCACTCAGGTTGGAAGATGCGAGCTGAAAGTAGACTACAGACCAAACATGAAGGCCACTCAATACCTCTATTGCAAACTACACCACCGAAAAAGAGAGAGAACAAAAGGGAATGTCCTGCCACAGAGGCAGGGTGGGGCGGTGGGGGATGGGGTGGGGGTGGTGGGAGGGATACTGGGATCATTGGTGGAGTAGAATGGGCACTGGTGGAGGGATGGGTAAATGATCACTGTATGACTGAAATGCAAACACAAAAGTTCATAAGTTTGTAACTGTACATCACAGTGATTCTCTAATAAAAAAATTTAAAAAAAATACCTGCTGGAGTGATAGCACAGCGGGGAAGGCGTTTGCCTTATATGCGGCCGACCTGGCTTTGATTCCCAGCATCCCATAGGGTCCCCCAAGCACCGCCAGGAGTCATTCCTGAGTCCATGAGCCAGGAGTAACCCTGAGCATCGCCAGGTGTGACCCAAAAAACAAACAAAGAAAGACTGTGAATTGCATAGTTATTGGTAGCACCATAAGCTTGATGCTATGATTCACGTATTAAAAAAAATTTTTTTTTTTAATAAATAAGACTCATGCTCAGTGACACATCTGGCCAGTCTCCATGAGCTCTCCTAGACCCTGGCTTGAGACGTGAAGCCAAGGCAACAGACACCGACCCAAACACTTTGGAAGCAGTTCTACCGGCAGCATCTTTAAGCGGGCTGGGTCAGGGCTTCCCAGCACCATGTTTTGAAATCGCTGAAGCAAAGGCAGTAAGGGGGTGTCCACCCATTTGCGGGAGGGTCCGGGACCCCTGGAGGGATGCTATATAACAGGGCGAAACCCATCCCAAGTGTCGCCAGATCCAGGCCCACATTTCTGCCTGTCCCGGGCCCACCAGCCCACAGAACAGTTATGCCCAAGTCCCCGGAGGTTGAGTTCTCTCTGCTACACACAGGACACTCTGCATCTGCAGGTCTGTGTTTGGGAGATACCTCGAGCCCACTGCTCTGTCACACTCGGTGTGACCTGGCACTCGTCACAAAAGAAAACATCTCAGGAGCCTTCATCAAAGCGAAGGCCAGAGGGCCCAGGGGAAGGCCGGCCCATGTCCACTCAGGAGTCCGTAATCGAAGGCCAAAGGGCCCAGGGGAAGGCCGGCCCATGTCCACTCAGGAGTCCGTAATCGAAGGCCAGAGGGCCCAGGGGAAGGCCGGCCTGTGTCCACTCAGGAGTACTGAGTGAAGGACAGAGGGCCCAGGGGAAGGCCGGCCTGTGTCCACTCAGGAATCCATCCACGAGTGAGTGGTTCTTGCTGCGTGCCTGCCCCATCTCTAAGTGGCTCTTAAATGCTGGGTTCTGAGCCAGGACGCAGAGACAGGAGGACAGTCCTGGGGTAGAGGTGGGGGACTGGACACATAGTGTGGGCACCCACCAGATGAAGCCCAAAGTGGTCCCAGAGGGCAGCCTGTCGTGTGGGCCACTGAGCACTGGCCCCTGAGCACTGGCCACTGTTTAGACAAACCCAGACATCAAACTCCTCGTGCAAAACCCACCCTGGGCCTCAAAGGCCTGGCAGCAAAACAAGGGGCTGGAGCAATACCACAGCAGGGAGGGGGCTCACCGTGTATGCGGCCGACCCAGGTTCAATCCCCAGAGCCCCCCTAGGGGTGATCCCTGAGCACAGAGCCAGGCATCAGCTCCGGACACTTCGGGGGGCTGTCCCCCAACTAAGCCAAAAACAAACAACAAAAAAGCAACACCCCTTCCTCACAACATGGCGGTCAAAACGCTGACCACCGAGCTAGCTGGTCATGATGAAAATTAATTCCAGGGGCCAGGGCCAGAGCCGGGGTGTGGAACCCAGACCGTGCGTATCTCTGAGGGCCAGCGTTTGATCCCCAGCGCCACAGAAAAGGGACAATGCTCGCAGGGCTAGAGAGAGGGAAAAGGGCGGGCAGCCTCGCAGGTCGGGGGTGGGGGGTCTCCTAAGCAGAACCCCCCAAACCAAAGTCCTAGAAGACAGGTAGGACGTGGCCAGGCAGGGCCAGCAAGCTGGTGCAAAGGGCTGGGCCACAGGTCCTGTATGCGGAACCCCGAATCTGAAGCCAAGGACTATGCCCCCCACCCCACAGCTCTGAAGGAGGTGACCCGCCACCACCCCCAAAGGACAGAGACTCAGGGGAGGAGAGCAGAGAGCAAAAGGCACTGAGGGGAGGCAGAGATGAGGGACAGGGCTGGGGCTGGCGGCTGTGCTGGCCCGACTCCCAGGGGGGCTGCGGCCAGGGAAGTGAGGGGGCAAGACCCCAAGAAGCCACCCGGGGAACCAGCTGCAGGCAGGGCCACAAAGTAACAACTGCACACTGGGAACCAGCTGCAGACAGGGCCACAAAGTAACAACTGCGGCCCTGGGAACCAGCTGCAGACAGGGCCACAAAGTAACAACTGCAGCAGTGGGAACCAGCTGCAGGCAGGGCCACAAAGTAACAACTGCGGCACTTGGGCTGTCTGCCAGCTCCCCCGGCACCTGCCGACTTCCTGGGGAAACACAGGGCACCGCCTAGGCCACCGGACCATGGGGGCCCAGGCGGAGGGGCAGAATCACCGTTCTGAGATCAGAGGGGCCCGCGTCCCCCACCTCACCCCACAAGACACCTTGCTCAAAGCCTCAGCAGACAGACAGACCCCCCCGAAAGAGGTGGGCCCATGGCAGGTGGAGAGAGCCCCTGCAGCTACCGGCCTGCTGGGGCTTCATTTTATTGGGGGGGGGGGAATACTCCCAGGCTATGCTCAAGGCGCCTGGGGTTCCTCCCAGAGATCCGTGGACAGCAGGGCCAGTGGTTCCGGTGCAAGACTCAGGATGCAGTTCAGCTTGGGACCGGAGTATCAGCGACCGCCACAGCCACCCGTGGTGCTCAGGGCATCCAGGGTGGCACCTGGGGGGAGGGGAGGTGGCGGGAGGTGGCACTGCAAAGCCTTGACCCTAACCCCTGTACCTGGCACCTGCCCAGTCCCCGCAACCCCCCCCCCCCCATGGTGTGGTAACTACGGACATGTCCACAGGGTCACCTCTGTCCCTGCTGCTCTCCAGCCTGGGCCAGGCCCACCGTTTCTTCCTAGAAGCCCGAGTCCAGCTCATCAGATGGACACAAGCCAGTGGGAAACGGGACTAGCCCAAACACCCTCAGCTCGGTGCTACTCTACAGAGGTCAGGAAATGCTGCCTGAGGGGCTAGAGGGATGGGGCAGCAGGCAGGGTGCTGGCCCGGCACACAGCTGGACACCCCATAGGGCCCCCTGGGCACTGCCAAGAGCGATCCCTGCGGATAGAGCCAGGAGTAACCCCTGAGCATCACCCGGTGTGGCCCCAAAACAAAACAAAATCGCAACCCAAACCAAAAACCTGAGTACAGCAATTTCCTAAGCAGCTTCAGTTGATACTTAAGTATCAATTAATTTGATACTTAATCCATTTTTCAATTAATCCATTTCTTTCACAGGCTCAGACTGGGGGAGGGGGATGTGTGTGTGTGTCTGTGTGTGTGTGTGTGTACGTGTCCCACAATGAGCTTTACAGGACTGCTTTGAAACAACACACACACGCATGCATGATCTAGGAGCAGCTGAGGAGCACACACATGTGCACACATGTTTGAGAACAGGCTTCCGAGAAGCAGCCTGTGAACACACAAAGCTACGGGAAGGTGGCCAAGGCGAGGAGAATAAAACAGCTCCTTTTCCATAATGAGAAAAAGCAAAAATAGTTAGAATTTGAATTTGTTTTCTTTTGAATTCATTCCCCAGTCGAGGGAATGTTTAAGGGCCGAGCCGTCTTTCTGTCCGGATCAGCGGCCCCTTCTCCCTCTTGCCCTCTCCCGGGGTCTCTGCCTGCTGCCCGCGGCCAAGCCCTGCAGTGTGGGGCCCGAGACACCCACCCGCCCCCCGCAGTGCCCGCCGGGAGCCTGAGCCCTCCCAGAGCGGGATTCCAACGCCAGGGGCCTCACCGGAGGGTCTGTGTTTTCTGGCTTTCAGCTTTTCAACTTCTGAGACCGTCTCTGCCCTCTTCCCCTCGGGCCACGCCCGGCACTTTCAGACCAACACAGAGAGCTGCAGAGCGTGCCCCGGCCTGGGCCCCAGGAGCCCCGGGAGGCAGGTCCGGGCCATGACCGAGTCCTCGGGTCACACCGAGGTGTGGCGCGAAAGAGAGGGAGGGTTGGAAGGTGCAGGAAACTAGAGACTCCACAGCCCCGAGCCCAGAATCCCTCCACTCGTCCCCTGGGGCCAGGCAGGGACTCGGGGAAGCAGGGGAAGTGTCTGCGGGGACAGTGCCCTGTCGTCAGCCCATCTGAGCCCCTGGGGACCCGGTGTGTGGCCAGGGAGAGAAACGTGGCCATCAGCGGGCGCCTAGCCGCCCTCCCGGTCAGTGTCCCACCCACTCTGCCTTCTCCACGGGCCGAGTTCCTTCCTTCCTTCCCGGGAGCACCAGGCGTGGTGACAATTCTAACTGTGTGAAGGCGGGCCCTGGGCCGGGATGGTGACATCCTAGTCTCTCTCAGAGACCCCGGCTCTTTTTTTTTTCCTTTTTTCTTCTTTTTTGCTTTTTGGGTCATACCTACATGCTCAGGGGTTACTCCTGGCTCTGCACTCAGGAATTACTCCTGGGGTGCTCGGGGGACCACATGGGATGCTGGGAATCGAACTTGGGTTGGCCGCATGCAAGGCAAATGCCCTACCTGCTGTGCTATCGCTCCAGCCCCAAGATCCCGGCTCTTGGGCCAGTGGTGGCCCCCCAGGTGCAGGAGGCCAGCTGGACGTCCACACCCTTTCTTCCGGCCGCTTTGTTGGGACAGGAGCTGAGATGGCTGACAGACCATGCTCCCCCCCTCACCCCTCCCTGCCCCAAGGTCACCCACTTGACAAAACAGGTCAGAACCTTCACCCGTGAGGGAGGGACAGAGCCCAGGATGCAAACTCCCTTCTTCCGAATGCAGCTCAAGGAGGAATGAGCTGCTCCTCCAGAATCTTCCAGAATCTTCCCCAGTGCACCCAGGGTGAGCGAGTGCCCCTCCAAAATGCAAAAATCCCCTCTGGCTGAGTCCTGCTTCGAGCTATTTATAGCCGTGTGAATGCCATCACCAGTGGAATGCAGCACCTCCCGCTGAGATCATTCACACACGCTGACGGAAGGTGCAGGGGGCGGGTGTGTGTGTGGGGGGGGGTGCTGGGTCATAAGGGTGGGTGGGCAGCTCTCAGGAGGGGAGGCCCAGGAGTGGCCAGAGATGAGCAGACAGCACTCAGGTCATCTCCCTGCTGCCCTCTGCCCAGTACCGCACTGCCACCATGCCACCGTGCCTCCATGGCCGCAGGGACCCTAAGGCCACCTGCTCCCTCTACTCTCCGCACGCCGGGCCTCAGAGGCTTTGGTCCAAGCGAGAGGCTTTAGGTGAAGGCGCTTGCCCAGAGCTGGAGCGAAAGTACAACAGGGAGGGCACCTGCCTGGCATGCAGCTGACCCGGGTTCCATCCCCGACACCCCCTATGGACGCCCCCCTGCACCGCCAGGAGTGATTCCTGAACTCAGAGCCAGGGGCAACCCCTGAGCATCGCCGGAACTGGCCCAGAAGCAAAAATCCAAGACTGCTCCCCCAAACCCTCACAACAGGGAAGGCTGAAACTACTCCAGGTCCCTGTGGCAGGGCTTGCAGCTCCCCCCGGGACCCAGAGACGGTTTTCAAGAGTCACCTCCCGGGGGTGGGGGGGCGGGGAGCTGGGGGATAGGACAGCGGGGAGGGCATTTGCCTTGCATGCAGCAGACTGGGTTCAATCCCCAGCATCCCATAGGGTCCCCCGGGCACCGCCAGGATGATTCCTGAGTGCAGAGCCACGAGTAACCCCTGAGCATCACCGGGTGTGACCCAAAAAGCAAAAAAAAAAAAAGTCGCCGCTCGGCGGGCCAGGCAGCAAAAAGGGTCTGGCCCCTCAGCACATGGCCGCACGTGTCAGGAAAACAGACGGCAGAGCATGGCCGCAGGCCGGCCGCGGGTCCAGCAGCTGACCGCTCCTCCAGCCTCGCCTGGACCTCGCAGCCTCACCCTTTACTCCCTGCCGAGGGCTCTCTGAGTGGGGGTACGGGGGTGTTACCCAAGCTTTTTTTTTTTTTTTTTTTTTTGCTTTTTGGGTCACACCTGGCGATGCACAGGGGTTACTCCTGGCTATGCACTCAGGAATCACCCCTGGCCGTGCTCAGGGGACCATATGGGATGCTGGGATTTGAACCCGGGTCGGCCGCGTGCAAGGCAAACGCCCTACCCGCTGTGCTATCTCTCCAGCCCCCCAAGCTTTTTTTTTATTTGGGGCAGAGCTGTGTGAAACCGTCTTTCCTAGCTGGACAGAGGAAAATGAAAACGCTCTTCTCCTCCTTGACAGTGAATTCGAGCCTGGGGATGAGGGCGGTAGGCGAGGCTGGTCCTTGGTGACCGTGTCCAGAGGGGCACGGGGCAAACCTCAGAGCGCCCAGCTGGCCCAGCCGCACGCTCTGCCCACCTCGGTCCCCCAGACCGCTCCCGTCCCCCAAGTCCTGCCTCACTCCTGGCAGTGAATCAAGTCTATTATTCGGAAAACTCCTCGCATGGCGCCTTGCACAATTCCCTGATTGAAAAATAATACTGAGGAGGGGGGAATGAAGAGCCGGCAAGCGCCCCCGACCCCGGGGCTACGGAGGCGACAGAACACAGATGCGGGCGAAGATGCGGTCACAGAGGCACACGCGGGGACTTCCGGTCTCACTGCCCAGGGCCTGGCTGGCCCTCACTCCCCGCATGCCCCGGGTTCTCGGCCGGGCGCACTGGCTTGTCCCCCGAGTGAGGTTTCGGGCCCCCTTCGGCTGGCCGAGACCAGAAGTGCAGCGACGGGAGACTCTGGTCTGAGGACACAGCGCCAGCCTGGACTGTCGCCCCCTCACGGGCACCAGAGTCCCCTTCCACAGCCGAGCGCTGGCGTGCCTCGGGAACCAGCCACCCGGCAAAGCGGCCGACAGCTCCGGGCTCAGCCCAGGCCCCCCGGCTCCGGAGTCCGTACCAGGACTGCCCGTTCTCTCAGGGGACTCGGTCGGCGGCCTGCGCAGTGTCGCCCGTTCAGTCGACTTAGAAACGGCAAGGTTTACGCTCCTCTCGCAAACGTCCCGGGTTTTATGCCTTGCTAAGTCACAGTCAAACTGATGGGGGGGAAGAGCGTTGGCTCTGACCCTGATGATGCCCAGAGTGCAACACATCAACCGTCATGAAGGCAGCTCCATACAGCAAGCAGCGAGAAGGGGGCGATTCAACAGCACGACGGAGGGAAGTCCGAGTGCTGGGAGGAAGGCGGCATCAAGTAGAACCTCAATTAAACTGCATGTTCGGGCTTTCTCTACAAGTCCCTGTTCTTCTCTCTTCTCTCTCTCTCTCTCTCTCTCTCTTTCTCTCTCTCTCTCTCTCTCTCTCTCTGCCTTTTCCTTTCTACAGAAGTCTGAGTTCTCTCGAGAATGCATTCCTCCTGCTTTCCCCTCGCGTCCAAGTCAATTCTGTTCATAAAAAACTCTCTTGCTGGGGGCTGGAGTGATAGCACAGTGGGGAGGGCGTTTGCCTTGCACGCGGCCGACCCGGGTTCAAATCCCAGCATCCCATATGGTCCCCTGAGCACCGCCAGGGGTGATTCCTGAGTGCATGAGCCAGAAGTGAACCCTGTGCATTGCTGGGTGTGACCGAAAAAAAAGCAAAAAAAAAGAAAAAAAAAAACCAAAAAAAAAACCAACTCTCTTGCTTCACACAAAAATTAAAAACAAACAAAAAAACACAACTACATAGTCAAATACATTCCCGATTGGCTGGAGAAGGGGTGGGTGGCTCAGTGGTAGAGCACTTGTCTTGCATAGGTGAGGCCCTGGGTTCAATCCCTCCCTGGCAGGGAGAAAAAATAGAGGTGAGGAAAATAGGAGAGAGGGAGGGGGGAGAGAGGGAGGAAGAAGGCAGGAGGGCAGGAAGGACTGAGAAAAGGAAGAGCGAAGGATGAAGGAGTGGAGGAAGGGGGAGGATGGGAGGATGGGAGGAAGGAGGGAGATGAGGAGGAGGCTGCTGACCAAAGAGCAGGCCAACCTGAAGGCGTCTGTCACAGCCACCGAGGCAGGCCCAGACAACTGGTCAACCCGTCAGCCTCTAAGTCTGCCTCCACACCTGCCTACGACAGTTTTTAAACTTTTGGTGGCGTGAGTCCCTCTGGGGAAAACAGTCGAACAGGTACGTGAGCAAGCCAGTAAATTTTAAGAAATAATAATAATGGCGACTCTGATCAGAGAGGGCAACGCAGTCAGGCATGAGGCGCTCAGGGCAGGTTGGGGGCCGGGCCGGCAGCTCAGCTGGGCGCTCAGACCCGAGCTGAGGGCAGCCCCCCGCCCCACCCCTGCACTACCAGGCACGGCACAGAAATCAAACAGGAAAAGAAAACGGCGAGAAAGGCCAGAGGAGCGACACACGGGGGACGCTGCCCTTCCATCTGCAGGGGCAGGCCCGGGTCAGAACACAGACACCGCACAGGAAGATACCGCATCTCTGGGCCGTGAGGCCACGCTTGGTCCTGACCCGCCTCTTCATTCCTCGCCGGTCTCCGACCTCCTCGCGTAGGGAAGATCAAGGGCTTTTCTTTCCACAAAGCGAGAAGTTAGGGGTCTAAGCGCATTGCTCGGGGGGCTGCTCTGAGACAGCTTTCCCGACTCCGAGCAGGGGTGGGGGGTGGGGGGCCTCCCGGAACAGACACCTTCCAGCCCTCACGACAGAGCATTTCCCATTTCTCAGGGGAGGCTCGGGAATGCTTTGTGCTCGAGCTCCGGGAGCCGGGGCGGGATCGGGCTCACGCGAGTCCTGGTGTGAGCGTGTCCCGGCCTCGTCTCCAGCAGCCCGGGGCCCTGGGGCCCTCCCCGTGCAGGGGGGAGCCGCAAAGGCCTCCATCAGACCCCTCAAGACTGGTGGCAAGAAGGGCAGAGGGGGAGAAACACTGTCTCCCGCCGATCAGAATTCCACAGTCAGTGGGGCTGGAGCAATAGCACAGCGGGTAGGGCGTTTGCCTTGCACGCGGCCAACCCGGGTTCGATTCCCAGCATCCCATATGGTCCCCTGAGCACTGCCAGGGGTGATTCCTGAGCGCAGAGCCAGGAGTAACCCCTGTGCATCGCCGGGTGTGACCCAAAAAGAAAAAAAAAAAAAATCCCACAGTCAGGCCAGAGCCTTAGCGCTGCGGGGAGGGCGCTTACCTCGCACACGGCTGGCCTGAGTTCAATTCCCGGTGACCCCGTGGGGTCCCCCGGGGTGACCCCCTGAGTACAGAGCAAGGAGCGAACCCTGAGCACTGCCAGCCAGCTGCGGCCCCCAAAAAGGACAAATATCTCGGCTTCTCTTCTCGGAGGGCTCGTGGGCTAGGTACAGGTCACCGGCTTTCTAAAGGCAGACACGGGGCCCGGGAGGTCACCCAAAGGGCCCGCACATGTGTCTTCCGTGAGTGAGGCCCTAGGTTCGATCCCTGCCCTCACACGCCCCCGCCCGCGTGGAGGGGGGCCAAGTATCACCAGCAAGTGACCCCCTGGCTCGCAGGCCCTGCTGGGTGACCCCTTCCCAGCTTACCCTCGGGCGGGGGGTGAGTGTGGCGGGCGGGCACCGGGAGGGCTGCAGGCTCGCACAGAGTGAGCGACACAGACGGGCACGGACCTCCCGCCCCTGAATAAGGCGACGAGGCTGAGACCCAGAGCGCCAGCCGAGAGACTGCGGAGAAACACAGAGCGTCCACAGACGGCGGGGAGTAACCAGCCACCTGACGGGGCGGGGGCGAGTGCCGAGGTGGAGGGCGGTCGCCAGGAGGAGGGGGTGGGGCTGAGAGGCGGGGAAGGACAGGCAAGAGGCCGTGAGCAACAGCACTGAGACCACAAGCAAAGCTTACGTGCCTTACACAGAGAGAGGCACACACTCATACATGTACATTGCATAGAACATATGTGTACATATAAATACTGAAAGAAAAGGGCCAGGAGGGTCATGCCATGGTTTGGAAGCCGGCTCCACGTGCTGGGGGGAAAGGCAGCTGGGATGGAGAAGGGACCACTAAGAAAACGATGTCTGGAGGGGTCGCCCGGGACGGGAGATGTGTGCTGAGAGTAGACCAAGGACCAAACACGATGGCCTCCGATAATCTGTTTTGCAAATCACAATGTTCAAAATTAGAGAGAGTAAGAACTAAAGTACCTGCCACAGAGGCAGGGGGTGGGGTGGGGGTGGGAGTGGCGGGTGGGACACTGGGAACAATGGTGGTGGGAAATGTGCACTGGTGGAGGGGTGGGTGCTCAAGCACTGTGTGACTGAAATGTAATCATGCAAATATGTAACTGTATCTCCGGTGATCCAATAAAATTTCTTAATAAAAAAAAATACCATGGGGCCAGAGCGATAGGACAGCGGGTAGGGCGTTTGCCTTGCATGTGGCCGACCCAGGTTCAATCCCCAGCATCCCATATGGTCCCCTGAGCACCACCAGGAGTGGTTCCTGAGTGCAAAGCCAGGAGTAACCCCTGAGCATCACTTGGGTGTGACCAAAAAAGCAAAAAAAAAAAAAAAAAAAACCAAGAGGGGCCAGAGCAAAGTACCAGCGGGAAGAACACTTGCCTTACACGCACCTGACCTGAGTTCCACCCCCACCACCCCAGTATGGTCCCCTGAGGCCACGAGGAGTGAGCCCCGAGCATAGAGCCAGGAGTGAGCCCTGAGCACCCACAGGCTGGAGGATGCAGTTCCAGAAACTGCCATCGATGAGGAGCCCACAAGGTCACTCCAGTGAGTGCTCAGGGCTGACTCCCGGCTCTGTGCTCAGGGATCACGCCTGCCTGGAACCCACGGGCCCCTGACTCTCCCTGCCTTTGCCCTGGCTTTGCGATGCCTGCCCTTGTACTGAGGGAGGGAGGGAAGGAGGAAAGAGGGGAAAGGAGAGAAAGAGAGAGGGGGAGGGAGAGAAAGGGGGAGAGAACACAGAAAGAACCCTTCCTCTCCTCATCTGAAGGCCACCACCCTCTGCCCACGACATGGGCTCTGTACACGCTCCCCAACATCAGATGCACACTGAGGTTAAGTTTAAACACAGACAGTGCGGTGGACACACAGTTCTGTCCACAGCAACTGGATTTGTCCCCCCTTTCTGAATAGGCTCCTACATGGGAGAAATTCTGGAGGGTTGTGTCCAAAGGGTGTTTGCCATCTTTCATAGGGTACTAAATACCGTGGGGGTGGGACAGGTGGGGGTGGGAACCGTAGATGGACGGGCTCAGGCTGGGGAACGGCCCGGGAGTCGGAGCAGCTCTGCCTTGAAAACCGTCCGGACAGGTGAGAGCCAGGCACTGTAGTACTGACGTACCGATTTGCTCGAGCGGGCACCAGTAACGAGCAGAAGGGATACTCTCGGTAGCTTGCCGGGCTCTCAGAGAGGGAGGGAGGAATCGAACCTGGATTGGCCGCATGCAAGGCAAAAGCCCAACCTGCCGTGCTATCTCTCCAGCCCATGAGAGCCACGAGGGAATGAATTTGGGGGCAAATGACAGTGCCGTGGGGAAGGATTTTTGCCTTGCACGTGGCCAGTCCAGGTTCAATCCGCGGCCTCCCGGCTTGTCCCCCAGCACCATCAATAGTGATTTCTGAATGCAGAGCCAGAAGTAACCCCTGAGCAGGGCCGGGTGTGGCTCCCCAAAAAATATATTATCAATCAAATGAAAGGACTAGAAAGATAGAGTAGGGGTAGGGCGCCTGCCTTGCAGGCAGATGACCCGGGTTCGATCCCGCATACCACGTATGGTCCCCCGAGCACAGCCGGGAGTGATCCCTGAGCACGGAGCCAGGAGTGAGCCCCGAGCACTTCTGGGTGTGGCCCAACAGCGTGCCCCACCCCCCACCCCTTCTCCAAACCAAACCACCCCAAAAATACAGAAATCAAGTGGAGGCTGAGCCTCGCCAAACCGCAACCCGTCAGGAAATCCGTCGCCAAAGGCATGCTGCAGGAGGCGGCCGCTCTGGGCCATCCTGACCTGCAGAAGTCAGTTACGGGGTCACCTGGGTCGAGATTCAGCCTTGCTCTCCCTGTCGTCAGCCTGCAGGACATGTCATCAGGACATGTCCCGTTTTTCACTACCCCCGTGTCCCTGACTCTCCCAGCACAAGGCCACGCTCTCTCTCTCTCTCTCTCTCTCTCTCTCTCTCTCTCTCTCTCTCTCTCTCTCTCTCTCTCTCTCTCTCTCTCACACACACACACACACACACACACACACACACAGTGACACAGAGGGAAGTGACCACATACATCAAAGCCAGCAGAGCTGGTGCGACGGTGAGTCAAACTATACCTAGTCAATTTGCAGAAGAGTGGACAAAAATGAATTTGCGAAGGAGGTGCCAGAAAGGGGTGGGGTGGGGGCGCAGTGGGCCATTGGCGGGGGTCACTAATGCTGATGGGGGATTTGGAGCTGGGGCAATGAGTGCCCGGAATCCCGTTACTGGAAGCTGTCAGTCACGGCACCCCCCCCCCCCGCCCCCCATTATTTGAATAGCGGCTTGTGGCGATGCAGTCACGGCTCAGCTCTGAGGTGCTGCTGGTATCAGGGGAGCTGGACACACCGGCCCAGCTCTGTGCTGGGGGACGGGTCCCTCCCAGCCGTGCCCACCAGGGCAGCCTGTGAGACCAGAGCAGAGAAGACAGCCAAGGACAGGGAATCGGGGAGAGGCCACGGGAGGACCAAGGACCACCGGCTGGTGCCACAGAACAATCTAGAGAGAGCAGAGAAGGGAGGGGTGGGGAGGAGGGGACGACAGGGGTAGGGGGCAGGGGAACGCATGTCTCTCTACCCTGGCACTCAGGACAGGGGCTGCCTCTTCCCCTGCGGAGACAAGGGGTGCAGGACGCAGCTGAAGTGCCTGGGGTCCGGGCGGCCAGAGCCCCAGACAGATTCTGACCATCACTCTCTCATGCCACCCAGGAAAAGCGCAGAAGCTGGGGCCGAGGTGGACCCCCACGCCGCAGGGTGGGGGTCCTGACGACACCTAGGGAACAGGCGTGCCCACGAGCCCCTCCTTCCGGGGCGCCCCCCACCCCACCCCGCGCACCTACCGCTGCCGTCCCGAGCACCCCGGCCCGGCGCGCCTTGTCTCCCGTCCACGCGTTGCTCCGGGCGCCCGCGTCGCAGGAACCCCTCCGCAAAACGCAGCCTCTGCGGGGGCTCCGGCGACGCTCGGGGGACCCCATCGGGCGCCCCCGGCCGCACGTGCCACCGGCCCGGCCCGGCGGCTCCGGCCGAAGTGCCCGCGCCCAGGCGCACGTGCGCGCACCCCGGCTCCGTCTGCCGGAAACGGCAGGACCTCAAGAAGGGGGGCCCATCTGGCGCTCCCGAACTAGCCCGGGGTGGCGAGGCAGATCCACACCCATCTGGGGGCTCCGCCCCTCCCCCCCACCCGCGGGCTCCCGAAAACCTCCTTTCACGCACCCGAGCCCAATGGTTAAAAATAAAACCATTTTTCCTTTTGACTCCTTGCACCTGAGACAGTTTTCTTTTCCCCTTTGCTCTACATTTCTTCCCCCTCCACCACCGACCCCCCCGCCCCCCCGAGTCCCCAACACTAACCAGGAGCCATTAGTAAGAAAAAACCCAGCCAAGTAAAAGACTAGGATGTAAAAGGACTGAATAATTCACCATTGCCTGGCAAAAGCTTCAACATAAAAGCAAGAAAGAAAAAAAAAAAAAACCTAACTCCACGCCCTGCCAAGGATTAGTCTGGGAGCGAATAAGCCCCAGAAAGCTGACTTTGGAACCAAATACTTTAACTCCAGTTCCCCTCTCTCCGTGCATTAATCCCCGGCATTCTCCCACGTACAGACAGACACCTCATAATTTAAACTCCAGGTCACTCATTATCCACTGAAGCACGCAGGCTCTGCAGAGCACAGGCACAGAGAGAGACAGACGTTGGATTTACAAATAAAGACACGCTCGCGTGCCGTCAAACCACTCGGTAATTAAGCAAGGTATCATTTACCAGGCAGGAGGCGATCAATAGTTCTGAATCCTCTTTTGTCCAGGGGTAGGCTGGATATTCAAGGACGTTACTCTCGCCGGGCTGTTTGCACATGTAAGCGCAGTTCCTCTCGAAAACCATGCGAATTCCCTTAAACAGGACCACGCTGGTGGTGCAACCCATGTCCGAGGTGTGGCCGCTCCGGTCTCTAGCCAGCTTGAATCCACAGCACCCTCATCTTCCCCGGCTCTTCAGAACCGTCTGCCCCTGGACCATCTTCCTGACAAGGCAGTGCAGACACCCGAACAGCAGGGAAATGTCGAGCTGTCTTACCCACAGCCTGACCAAAAAAAAAAAAAAAAATCGCGGCTCTGGGTGTGAGCGGGAGGGAGGTGCAGTGCTCACCTCGGGGTGCCCAGACCTGCAGGGTATACCGCTCCCCCGGGGGGAGTGCTCTGCCGCTCAGCCCGCAAACAGACTGACATGTGGCCGGGAGAAGCCGCCCACTCAAGCCATTTGCTTGGGATCGGCTGAATCTCAGAACCTGCCCAAAAAAGAAAAAAAAAAAAAACCGGGAAAGCCGATGCCAGACAGCCGCCCCACTGCAGAGGCTGCTGAAGGCTCGGAGAATCCCCCGGCGGGGAGAAGGCGCTCTCCCAGAATGCTCAGCCCAGCAGCGAGAGGAGCAAACCTTTTTTTCCTTGACCTAAATATGCTGTTTGTTTAATCCTGCATCCGCGTGGAGGAGAGAGGGTGGGAAGGCAGGGGGGGAGATCCAAAACCGAGTGGAATCGCCGAGATGCTGCTGCTGCTATGGAAACACGTGTGAGCCCACTTCAAACCACCTTGCGCCGGAGTGGGTGCGGGCTGCCGGCAGACGCCAGGGAGGGAACCTGCCGGGCGAGCCCGAGTCCTGCCCACTTCTGCGCCCTGCGGGCGGAGGGTGACGAAGGACTCTCTCACCCCTGGAACCCGGAGCTGCAGCTGAGAACGGGGCCAGAGGGTGCCCCTGCTCCTTCCGACGCAGTGCTCTCCCATGCCAAGGCAAGCACGCCGCCAAGCTCTTGGGGGCAACCAGGCCACGACGCCTGGTGCAGGAATAAGCCCCGGCCTTGGCTGCAGGTGGCGCTGGGCCCCTCACCCTTCACGTGTCTCTGGGAGCAGCTGATTGGGAAAACTGTCACTGACTGGGAAAATTGTCACCGGCCATTAAGCTGACTCATGCCATCCTCCTCCTAAAGAGTGAAAAACTATGTAAAAAGGGAAAAAAAAAAGATTTCAGAGAACAGGAGCAATAGTGCACGGGTGGAGCATCTGCCTTGCACGTGGCTGACTTGGGTTCGATCCCCGGCATCCCCTATGGTCCTCTGAGTACCACCAGGAGTAGGAATAACCCCGGGTTTGGCCCCAAAAAGCCAAAATAAATAAATAAATAAATATTGTGATTGATACAGAGAGACCCCCCCTGCCCCCCATGCCTGCCCTTAGAAATCTGGGGCTTATTTTTCTAGGTCACGCCTTATGTCCTACGGCACGAGTCTGCATCCTCTTTTTCTAGATTTCCAGGTCAGTGTGAGTCGAGATGAAGAAGCCGAGGGTCGGTGAGAGAAAGCCGCGTGTGTGGTGGTGAGAGCAGATCTTTGGCAAACCCCGCGCAAGCACAAATTCAACATTTCCCTCTGGGGGCAGGGGGCAGGGGGCAGGGGCAAATAAGGAGGCAAAAAAAAAAAAAACCACCCTAGACTTCCTTTATCTTGTGCATTTGTACACAAAGTGCATCTAATAATCAAGAAATAAAAGAAGAAGAGGGGCCAGAGCACGAGAACCGCGGGTAAGCGCTGGCCTCGCACACGGCTGACCCAGGTTCGACGCCCCCCCGCCCCCGGCACTTCATAGGTCCCCGAGCCCACCAGGAGTGACCCCTGAGTGCAGAGCCAGGAGTCAGCCCCGGTGTGACCCGCCCCCAAAGGAGGCGAGTTCCTGGCCATCTGCCAAAACCAGCATAACCACATAAGGTTCAACCCCGTCCAGGACAGTCCGGAAGGCGCAGTGGCTGGACAGTCGAGGGGTCAAGTCCCTGACTGTGGGCGGCCAGTGACCCCCACCCCTGCTCCCCAGACACCACACGGTCTCCAGACATAGCCCTGGAGTTCCGGAGTATCTCCAGGTGGCCCTGTAATCCATCCTCGAACCCTCACACGGAAGCACCAGCCCAGCTGACTGGGAATTGCCAAGAGGGGTATAGGGGCTCCCCTTGCACCTCTTGGGGAGACACTAAATTAAATCAAATCCTTTCTTTTTTTTTTTTTTTTTTTGGCGGAGGCTGGCACACCCGGCAATGCTCAGGGATTGCTCCTGGCTATGTGCTCAGGAATCACCCCTGGTGGCACTCAGGAGACCATACAGGATGCCAAGATGGAACCCAGGTCAGCCACGTGCAAGGCAAGTGCCCTACCCACTATACTATCTGTCCGGCCCCTCAAATCAAACTTTTAGAAAGGTTGACAAATCATTGATCTAGAGTGTTCTGGCTCTGAATGGCGATTTCATTAAACCAGCACGAGGACGCTTAAGGTTCAACCAGACACTGAGGAACTGAGTTCCCACACGACATCACGGAGCCAGCAAGAAAATCATGTGGAAACCGTCAGCCCAGAAACGGAGGATGAGGTTATAAAAGCATTAATTCACTGTCTGAGAATCCAGAAAGTTAATCAATGAATCTAACTCCCATGCCGTAAGAGTCATAACTCATAAAGCTCATTGGATGTAACTGAAAGTGTCCCCAACAATATAAACTTGATGGATGAGGCCATGGTAGACACATCCTGGTATGCAAATCAGGGACACCAAAGATGATGTTCTTGAACCTTACGAAGGATTAGAAATGATAACCATGCAGCCCTGAAGCTGCTTGTGTGTTCTATTTGGTTCTTAACAAAAAAAAAAAAAAAAACTAGATTAACAGTTCAGAGAACATGAAAACTGAACCACCTCCTGTCTTTCAGTGGAACATTAACGAGCATCAAGCCATTATATAAATTTCATTTTGTTTTGGTTTAGGGGCCACACCCGGCTGTGCTCAGAGCTCTCCCCTGGCTCTGTGCCCGGGATCCGTTCTGGCAGTGCTCGGGGGACCATAAACGATGCTGGGTTTCTTATGAGGGTCAGGGTCACAAATAAGAGAAGCGCCTTGCCCTCCGCACTCTCTCTCTGGCCCCAGTTCTATCCATTTTAAAGAGCCATCATTTTCCAACCAAGAGAAGTAGTAAATAAGAAAAAAAAAAAGCAACGAATTCAAGAAGGCCAAAGTAATAGAAGCATGACACTATAAATCATTCAAGATGCAGAGCTTCACTCATTTTTCTGAATTCGAATGGTGGCAGGTTGGCCCACGACGATAACATCACGGAATCCATCAGGAAAGGGAATTGAGAGAGGGAAAGGGGAGTTACGGCGGCTCTGCCCTCACCTACAGAGCCCGTATTTCAACTTGAGGCTCGTGTACACTCTGTTTTTAATTTTTTGTGAAAGGAATGTTTTATTTTCTATTTTAATTACAGAAAGTTTGTCTTTTACTGATGTCTTTTTAAATTTATTATGCATCTTTATTATATATTTTTAATTTATTGTCCTAATTTTTTCTATTATTTACTTTTTTATTGAATCACGGTAAGATACAGTTACAAAGCTTTTATGTTTGAGTTTCAGTCATACAATGATCGAACACCCATCCCTCCACCAGTGCACATTCCCCACCACCACTGTCCCCAGTATCCTCCATCCCACTCCTCCCCCTGCCTCCATGGCAGACAATTTCCCCCATACTCTCTCTCTACTTTGGGGCATTAGGTTTGCAATACAGATACTGAGAGGCCATCACATTTGGTCCTTTGTCTACTCTCAGCACACATCTCCCATCCCGAGTGATTCCTCCAAACATCCCTGACTTAGTGACCCCTTCTCTATCCCAACAGCCTTCTCCCCCAGCTCATGAGACAGGTTTCTAACAATGGGGCAATCTCCCTGGCCCTTGTCTCTACTGTCCTTGGGTGTCAGTCTCATAGTATGTTATTTTATACTCCACAAACGAGTGCAGCCCTTCTACGTCTGTCCCTCTCTTTCGGACTCACTTCACTAAGCATGATACTCCCCATGTCCTGTGTATACCCTTAACCAGCACCTCAAGTGAGCACAACTCCTGAGACAGGCCAGGACGCCTTTCGAGAAGCAAGTCCAAGCCCTTCTCTCCAGCTGATAACGACACAGACTCTCCCATCGCCAGCCACAGCCCTGCAGGGGCTCCAGGCCCACCCCTCGGAATGTCCAGCAGGAAGGCACAGCCCCTCCGTGATTACTCCGCCCTGAAGGAACGGAATACAGCCGTGCAGAACGACAGGAAGGGGGCCGGGCCCCGCAGCAGAGTAAAGGCAGCCAGCCTGGAAAGGACCCTGGCTGCAGGGTCTGGGGAGAGAGGGGCCCCCAGAGCCAGCCCTCGGCTTTGGGGGAATGTGGATTCGCGTCGGAGTAGGGGCTGCTGAGGACGCAGGAAAGTGAGTGGACAGCGGCTAGAAGGCCTGCCTCAGTAGTGCTGGCGGTTCAGGTCCTTTCTTCCTTCTGCTCCCCCTCTGGGGGCGCCCAAACGCAGTGGAAGCTGGCTCCCTCCGTGGGGGCCTGGGGCTAGCCCAAACCTCTGCCCCGAACCCTAACTCCAGCCCCTGGGCCCCCAACCAGTTTCCCTGCCCAAAGGAAACTTTCCAAAGCCCTTTGAGACTTATTTGGGGCCTCCTCCTGCTCTCCCGGCGGAATTCAGTATGTGGGCAATAAATCTTTGGCACACGTGTGTGTGTGTGTGTGTGTGTGTGTGTGTGTGTGTGTGTGTGTGTAAGCCTACGTGTTGACTGTTAACATCCAAAGCAAATACGTACAAGGACCAAGGCACCAGTGCAGACTGAAACAGTGTAACAATGACACCTTAATTGATAGGCCGACCTACTCCAGGCTGTGACTGAAACAATGTAACAATGACAGGGGTAGTAATTCACAGGCAGACCTACTCCATGGTCTGTGACTGAAACAATGTAACAATGACATGGTAATTCACAGGCAGACCTACTCCAGATCTGTGACTGAAATAGTGTAATAATGACAGGGGTATAATTCACAGGCAGACCTACTCCACCATCTGTGACTGAAACAGTGTAACAATGACAGGGATAATTCGCAGGCAAACCTACTCCAGGGTCTGTGACTGAAACAGTGTAACAATGACATGGTAATTCATAGGCAGAAACAGTGTAACAATAACAGGGGTAAGACCTACTCCATGGTCTGTGACTGAAACAGTGTAACAATGACCCGGGTAATTCACAGGCAGACCTATTCCACGAAATAGTCTGTGCTTCCAAGACCCGGCTGGAGCTGTGGCCAGGTGATTGGGGTGAAGCACAGCGCAGAAACTGGGACTCCGCAGCCTCCGCCACGGGCACATTCCAGCATTTAGTTCAAATCTTTCATGATCCTCGTGTCGATGTGAAAACACCATCTCCAAGTGGGGAAGAAGCATAAATGGGTGAGCAGTGCACAATACCTGCCTGGGTCATTTTTAAAACGAGTGCAAGAGAACGAGTGCAGGAGAGTTGGTTTTCAAGTCATCAAAAGGTGTGTAATAAGAAAGAGACACGCGGCTGCCTCTCTACAATAGAGAGGGGGAAGATGCAGCTTTTCTAAATAGTCCCATAGTTTAAAAAGAAAAAAAAAAAACACCCCCATGCTGGGGGTAAGGGGAGTTGGGATAGAGAAGAGACCACCAAGTCAATGATGATTGGAGGGATCGCCTGGGACGGGAGACGTGTGCTAAGAGTAGACCAAGGACCAACCACGAAGGCCTCTGAGCATCTGCACTGCAAACCACAGTGCCCAAAAATGACCCGCACTCCGAGGAGGCCGCAACAGTGCGCCGGGGCTGAGACAGATTCCAGGAGCTCTCCGGGAAAACCGCTCTGCCCCTAAAAGTCGGACGGGGCCGGAGCACGAGCCCTCGGGGAGGGCATCCCCCTTGCAGGCTCAGTCCCCAGCATCGCTTGTGGTCCCCCGAACACAGGGAGGAAGAACTTCCAATGCAGAGCCAGGAGCCACCCTGAGCGGTGCCGGGTGTGACCTCCAAACAAATCAACAGAATTGGATAGAGACGAACCCTGCCAGCCCCCTCGGCCAGCCACAGGGCCCTGAGGCCAGCGAGCCCAGGAGAAGTCGCTGAGACGAATCAGAACCAGGCGTACTGCCTCCCCCAGGGAGCACAAGCCCCGAGTGACGCTGAACAGGCTCTCAGCGGCCCCCAGGCAGGGCGAACACCCTCCCCACCCCGCAGCCCTCCTGCCCGGCACTAGTAAGGGCCGAACCTACCCGGAAGGGCTCTACGGAGCGGCCACGTTCCCAAGCCCAAAGCCGCTGAGCGGCTGAGCCTCTGTCCCCCAAGCAGGACCCCGTGTCAGAGGGGGCAGCGCTGGGTGGGGAGACGCTTCTCAGGGGCTGCCCCCACAGAAGAGGGGGCGCACAGCCCACCAGCGAGAGAAACGGGCCTCTGAGGAGAGGAAGGCCCCGGGCGGTGCAGCCCTGTGGGGTATCAGCTGGGATGGGTGAGAGGGGACAGGGGAGGAGCGGGGAGAGGGGAAATGTCCGGACATGCACATGGGCAGGGTGCACGTGTGTGCACATGTATGTGTGTATGCATGTTCACGCATGTATGAACATGTGTGCCTGTGCATGTGTGTAGATGCATGTATTGCATGATCATGTGTGTAGATGTGTGTTTGCATGATCATGTGTGTACATGTGTGTGCATGCACGTGTACGTGTGCACGTGTGTGCATGCACATGTGTATTACGTATGTGTGGGTGTATGTTTGTGTCGGTGTGTACCCATGTGTGTGCACATATATATTATGAATGTGTGTGCATGTGTGTATGCGTGACTGTGTGAGGGTGTGTACACATGTTGCCTGTGCACATGTGCGTATGCACACATATGCATGTGCTTATGTGCACATGCGTGCTTCTCTGCCCATACAGTGTCAGAAGACGGCGGATTTAGGGATGCATGAATGAAACCTTCCTAGATAGGGCGAGCTCAGGGGAACAGCGTCAGCGGTTTGGCAAACAGATACATTGTGTTAGGCTGGAACAAAGAGTTGTTTTTGTTGCACTGTGGCTGCGCTTGTGGAAGGGTGGGTCCGGGTGGTGAGCAGCCAAATGGGAGGGCCGGGAGCTGAGCTCCAGCTGCCAGTCCAACCCCACCCTGGCCTCTTGCTGGGTGAAGCCAGAGCCTCTGAGAGCCCCGAGGTGGCCCCACCAGGGGGCGCCAGAGGGAGCCTCCAGCTGGGGGAGGAGCCGCTCAGGGGCGTCCCAGCACCTGTCCATCCGCGCAGCCACTGAAGCAGGTGTGCAACCCTCCCAGCACCCAACATAACCGTCCCCCACAGCCTCCCTCAGAAGGACCCACACCTGGGGCCGGAATATAGGAGGGCCCTTGCCTTGCGCACGCTGGCCCAGGTTCGAGCTCCGGCATCTGACAGATTCCCCGAGTATGGCCAAGAGTGACCCCTGAGAGCAAAGCCAGGAGTCACCTTGGAGCACTCCCCCAGAAGGAAGAGAGAGATGGCAGGGGGAGGGAGAGAGGAGGGGGAGGGAGGGGGGATGGAGGGATGGATGGAGGGAGGGAGGGAAGGAGGAAGGGAGGAATGGAAATGGAGGGACAAGGAAGGAAGGAAGGAAGGAAGGAAGGAAGGAAGGAAGGAAGGAAGGAAGGAAGGAAGGAAGGAGGGAGGGAGGGAGGGAGGGAGGGAGGGAGGGAGGGAGGGAGGGAATGTTACTTCTTTGGGGCAGAGACGGATGCTCTAGAATCAGATCCGGCACCCACCTGCCAATGGCCAGGCTGTGGCCTCACCCGGGAGTGCTAAGGTATGTAGCGTCTAAAGGTACGTAAAGCCGACAGCTGACGCCGCGAGACACCAGCTGGGAGTGTGGAGAATGGGCTGGCATGGGCAACCGGCCACGAGCCACCTCCCCACCTGACAGCTGAGGGGAGACAGAGTGGGTTTGTATCTGCACACGCTGCCCTCACGTGTGCTAAATCCCGCACGCCTAAGAAACACACCTTTCCCGCCTCCCATGCAGACACCACAGAGTTGCTCCACCGGACGGCAGTCCACCACGATGCAAGAGGGTTCGCTCGCCAGAGGGTCAGCCCTGCGCCCCTGGAGGGAAAGGCACTGGGGGGCTGGGAGGGGCTGAGCGTCCCCTTGGCTGGTCTGATTCCTCTCCAGGGAGAGTGACATCGTCAAGAAAATCTGAAGATGCTTCATGATGAGGAACAAAGGCAAGGTAACAGGTATCGGTGTGGCTATGGCCAAGACACACTTAGAAGGTGTCACCTGCTCCACCTTCTAAGACAAACTTGAACTCAGGTATCATGATGGTGTGAATTCACGGCAAGTCTGAAGGCAGAAACCAAGTCTGAAGGCAGAAACGTGCCCTTCCCTAGCCCAGGGGCTCACCCAGGCAAATGCCGCTTTTATGTGGTTTGATTTTAAATGGCTGTTTCCTGGCCGGTGGGAAAATGTAAATGAGGGAGAAGAAACAGCTCCGCCTCCCCCCAAAGCTCAGAGCAGGCATGTTTAAGACGGACCCCTCCCCATCCACATAAAAAAAATCTCCAAAAAGACGGTGCTGATAACATTTGCCTTGTTTCCCCACAACTGTCTTTAAAAGTACAAGTCATCATTATAGCCTGTGGTAAAACAGTCTCCAGTGCTTTTAAGGCGTGAGCATATTTTCCCAGGAGAGCCCCAATTTGTAACACTGTGCCTCGAGGAAATCCGACAGAGATGAGCAGATCCGAAGGGCCACCAGGAAGGATCCACGGCCACGGGACCTGTGGTCCCCAGAGAAGTGATACCCACGCCAAGACCCCCGCTGGCTGCCCGGAAACCCAGCTCTTCCTGCCAAATGAACCCGCTACCCAAAACGATGGTTGCACGAGGGGCAATCAGTGACCCCATGTATTTGGAGTGTGAGAGACAGGGGGAGAAGATGCATCTCCAGTGTGTAGCTGGGGCCCTGTCACCCCCTCTGAGGAGCCCTCCAGGTGTCCCTCTGTGACCAGGAGGAAGGCACAGACCATGAAGACAGGGAGAATAAAGATGGCTCCCGGTGAGTGACAGGAGTCACCGCACCATCAGAGGTGGCTGACTCCTCCCTCCACAGCCTCAAGGGAAGCGAGGACACCAGGGCTGGGGACACGCCGGGTGGGCCAGCTGTGAGGAGTCTCCCCCTAGGAGGGGCCAGGGCCTAGCACAGCAGTGGGGGGGCAGTTTGCCTTTGCCTTGCCGGCTCGATCCCCGGCATCCCATATGGTCCCACGAGCACTGCCAGGAGTAAGAGGAAGGAGTAGGTGGGAGAAGTGGGAGGAGGAGGAAGAATAAGAGGAAAAGGAGGACGAAGAGAAGAGATGGAGGAGGTGGAGGAGAGATGAAGGGGAAGGAGGAGAAGGAGGAGGAGGAGGAGATGGAGATCGAGGGGGAAGAGGAGATGGAGGAAGAGGAGGAGGAGATGAAGGATGAGATGGAGAATGAGATGGAGGAGGAGGAAAAGATGGAGGAGGAGGAGGAGGAGCAGGAGAGGGAGGAGGAGGAGGAGGAAAGGGAGGAGGAGGAGGAGGAAGAGGAAGAGGAGCAGGAGGAGGAGGAGAGGGAGGAAGGGAAGGAGGAGGAGGAGGAAGAGGAGCAGGAGGAGGAGGAGAGGGAGGAAGGGAAGGAGGAGGAGGAGGAAGAGGAGCAGGAGGAGGAGGTACATGACCGTGTGTGAAAGGCCCAGACTCAGGGCCCGGCACAGCAGGAATCTATGCAGGCCCGGGGCTCCATCTAGTGGATTAAGGCACCCATGCAGGAAATGAGCATTTTTTACAGCTACCTGGGCGCCCCTGGGGCATTCACTTGCTCCCAGCCCTCCTGAAGAGCAGCCCCCACCCCGGGAAGGGCAGGAAGGCTGCGGGTCCTCTCTCCCGTAATCAGAGGGCAGGAGGCGCCCCCGCGGTGGAACCAGGTCCCCCATCAGCCCCTGACTCCTCCCCAGCTCAAGGATGCCAACGTGGCCCTGCCCTGTGTCTTCAGCAAAGCGAGTTCCGGCAGAGCCGCTGGTAGCACGTGCCAGGGCAGACGGTCAAGCCCACCTCGGCCCCCACTCCCCAAGGGGGGGACACGACACGCGGGGCAGCCGGGCTCAGGCCAGCGGGCATCAGCCGCAGCCCTGCAGGGGAGGGGGTCCGCTCCGCAACTCCGTCTGCAGAACGTGGGCGATGGAATGTCCCCCGTGGGGTGCTGAGGGCGAAGAGGGTGGTCACCGGGACCCTGGGAGACCAGAGCACCCAGGGGCGAACAGACAGATGGACAGATGGACAGGCGGCGCCTGCAGCCCACTTCCAGGCCCTTCCTCTCCTCTCCCCCGCCTCCGAGTCCTACTGTGAGGTGCCCGGGTGGCTCTCGCCCTCGGTGGCATGTGCCAGCCTCCCGCTCTGATGAGCAGTTCCCTGGCAAGGCGCACAGAGCCCTTCCCCGCGGGCCGGCCCGCTGCCTTCCTGGAGTAAGAGTCTGTGCGCCTTTCCCCCCTGACTTTTTCACAGGGTTGTGTTGCTTTTGTGATGTTGTGGACCCTGACCCTCCGTCAGGGGAGTGGGGGGGTAAAGAAACATCCCCCACCCCCACCGCCGGGGTTGCTGCTGCGTGCGTGCGTGTGAGAGCAATGGGGACCAACACACAGTGGGGCAGAAAGGAACACAGGAGGGGAATCACAACTCCTCAGTGCTGGAGAACTGGGCTACAGTACTGAGCTCGCCTGGCGGGCGTGAAAGCCTGCCGCTGGCAGTACTGTAACTCACGGTACCCAAAGAGTCCGAGTAAATGAATGAAAAAGTGCGGCCACGGGCCTGGAGGTGCGTGGCAATACAGAACAGACCTATGCCACTGCCCGGAACACAGGTGACAACAGGACCTGATGGGACCCAAGACCTGGCCAACAGCTGCCAGATGGGGTCTGGACCGCACCCCGCCAGCTTTCCTGGCCACCGTCAGCAGCCCACAGGGCCGGGAGAGGGCCGGGAAGCCTGTCCTAAGGTGCGGAGCAGAGGGCCGGGCTGGGCCACGGGCCAGGGGTGGGGGGGGGAAGCCAGGTCAGTCCCGACACCCCAGAGGGTCCCCAGAGCACTGCCAGGGTGGCAGGAAGGAGAGAATGGAGTAGGACACCCCAGATGGTGGCCCTCCAGAGCCTGTTCTCTCCACCGCTGGCCTCCACACCCCAGTGGACATCGGCGACTCGGACCATCCTGTTCCCTTTCACCAAGACGCGGGTGTCCAGTGCTGGAAAGCAAACTCGGTGACCAGCGACGGTCCCTCTGTGGACTCTGGACTCCTGGCCTCTCTGCCTGGAAGGAGCAGTTCACAGGAGCGGTAAATAATGCCCCCTCCCCAACATGGGCGGGAGCGATAGCACAGCAGGGAGGGCATCTGCCCTGCACACGGCCAACCCGGGTTTGATCCCCAGCATCCCATATGTCCCCTGAGCACCGCCAGAGTGCAGAGTGCTGAGTACCCGAGTGCAGAGTCAGGAGGAACCCCTGTGCATCACCGGAAGTGACCCAAAAGGCAGAAAACAAACCCCCACTCTACTGAAACCCTGGTCAGTAACCGTGGGACTAGGAGTGGACACTGCACCATGCTGATGGCCACAGCAGCCCCTCCCAGCCCGTCTCCCAGAGCAGGTGGACAACAGGCCAGCCCAAGACCCAGGTCCCAGTCTCCCTGCCAGGGAGGGGTTGTGGCGTGGTCAGACGGGATGTAGATTCCCTGAAGGGGGAGACGGAGGGCACCTTCCCTGACCATCTCTCCGCCCTGCTGGCCAGGGCCAGCCACTGAGCAGCGGCTGCAGTACCACCTGACACCAGCAGGGGGCAAAGACCGCCCTGTCCGCTGGGCCGCTCCCACGTGGGTATTTATGCACCGGGAAGCCCACCTGTCATCCCTCCCAGACGTAAAGTTAGACCCCAACACAGAAACAGCTACAGACCTGAAAACAAGCACTCCGTGTGTTCATACACACTCACCGGAGCCTGCAGGGGGCCAAGCACAGTAGAGGTTCTGAACCACCATCGAGGGTAAGAGCCCTGCCCCGTGGGCACGGCAGCCATGGACAGCGGGCAGGCACTTGCCTTGCACACGCCCAGCCAGGGTCAGTCCTGAGACCCGTACATGGCCCCCTGTGCCCGCCAGGAGAGATCCCGAGCACAGAGTCAGGAGTACCTGAGCACTGTTGGACAGGAGCCAAAAAATAAACAACAAAAAAGGTTTCCCTGCCCTCTACAGAGTTCAGACTCTGATGGATTTGTTGGGGTTTTTGCTTTTTTTTGGGGGGGGGGCTTTTTGGGTCACACCTAGCGATGCACAGGGGTCACTCCTGGCTCTGCACTAAGGAATTACCCCTGGTGGTGATCAGGGGACCATATGGGATGCTGGGAATCGAATCCAGGTTGGCTGCATGCAAGGCAAACGCCATACCTGCTGTGCTATGACTCCAGCCCCGTTTTTTTTTTTTTTTTAAAAAAGACTTTGAGCTATATTTTTAAAACGGACAATATGTACAAATCCAGTGACACCTCACTATACATTCAATCGGTGCTGAAATAATTTATGTGTACTTTAAAACTTACCCCCCGTAAACTCCAACAATAGTGAGTTTTGTGTTGAAATATGGAATGTAATCAAGGTAAAGAGAAAATGAAGTGAAATTTATCAATTACGCAGGCGGGAATGGGGGGTGGGGGCGGGGGTTGGGAGGTATACTGGGATTTTTGGGGGTGGAATATAGGCACTGGTGAAGGGATGAGTGTTTGAGTATTGTATAACGAGACATAAGCGTGAGAACTTTGTAACTTTCCACATGGTGATTCAATAAAATAAATAAATTTTTTAAAAATAATTAAAAAAATAAAACTTACCCCCAAGAAAGGGACTCTCCTTCACTGTTGGTGGGAAGGCTGACTGGTCCAGCCTTTTTAGGAAACAATATGCGCATCCCTCAAAATACTAGAAACTGAGCTTCCATACGACCCAGCAATACCACTTCTGGGATTATCCCCCGAGGCCCAAAGTCACAGCAGAAACACCGTCTGCACTGGTATGTTCATTGCAGCACTACTCACAATAGCCAGAATCTGGAAACAACCCGAGTGCCCGAGAACAGATGACTGGTTAAAGAAACTTTGGTACATCTACACAGTGGAATACTACGCAGCTGTTAGGAAAGATGAAGCTGTGAAGTTTGCTTATAAATAAATGAACATGGAGAGTATCATGCCAGTGAAATGAGTCAGGAGAGGGACAGACACAGAATGACTGCACTCATTATTTGTGGGATATTTAAAAAAAAACACAGGATACTAACGTCCAAGGGCAACAGAAACAAGGGCCAGGAGGACTGGTCAGTGTTGGAAGCTCACGGCTTGCCCTGGGTCCATCCAGTCCCTCGTTGGGACCCTGCTTTTGGGGTGCTAGGAAGTAAGGGCAACTGAGGCTTAAGTTGAGAGAACAGATGCCCTGGAGTGAGTAGTATTCTGAGTCATTTAACTCCCAAGTTACAAAAACATAGCATTAACTGTCTTCCTGTGTCCATCCAAAAAGGACATTGCTCTGAAGTAACTATGCAAAAGACATAAGGAAGGGAAAAGCAATATTTACAAGTTAACAGAGTCTGATTAGGAGATAAAGGTGATTGCCCGGTTGGGGAAGCAGAGCACAGAGCAAGAGGTTACAGATAAACATAAAGGAATGGGAGTGCCTCGGGAGCACTGTGATGGGAATCACCCAATAAACCGAAGCTCTCTGTGGCAAGGCAGAAAGGACAAACCACTGTTATCCTACATCAGAGGGCGGTTAGGATAGAGAAGGGACCACGATGACAAAGACCGTCAGAGATGATCACTCTGGATAACAATTAAGTGCTGAAAGCAGGTAAAGGAACAAGCATGTGACCTCTCAGTATCTATAGAGAAAGCAGCAGCAGCCATAGAAACAGGCGGTGGGTGGGGTGGCAGGAGGGAAACTGGGGGACTCTGGTGGGGGAAAAGACCCACTGGTGAAGCGGTAGGTGCTGGAACATCGTATGACTGAAGCCCAGCCATGAACAGCTTTGTAACTGTGTTTCAATTACACTGAAACTGTGGTTCAATTAAAATAAGTTAAAAACTTATCCCCTAATAAAAAAGAGTTCAGAAGAAACAAAATTTAACTCAGAGATGTAAGGATCTCAATCATATATCTGCTGGAAGGTCTGTGTTCAGACACATAAAGAACCTTCAAACCCTGATAGAAGGGGAAAATTTAAATGGACAAAGCATTTGAACGCTTCCCCAAAGAAGACATGCAGAGAGAAGTACACGAAAACATGCTCAATACGAATGAGGGGCAAAGTTTATTTAAAAACTCAGTAAGCCACTTAGTACACATTTCCTGGGGTCGCTAGGGTGAAAGGTCAACCGTGCCAACTGTTGAGGCGGGCCGCAAGCCACGGAATCACACACTGCCGGGCTCCCGACAGGAGTCTCACGCTGGTGCCATCTCTGAGAAAACAGTCTCTCAGCTTTATTTGTTTGTTTGTTTGTTTGTTTTTTGCTTTTTGGGTCACACCCAGCAATGCTCAGGGGTTACTCCTGGCTTTGCACTCAGGAATTGCTCCTGGCAGTGCTTGGGGGACCATATGGGATGTCAGGGATCGAACCCAGGTCGGCCGCGTGCAAGGCAAATGCCCTACCCGCTGTGCTATCACTCCGGCCCCCCAGTCTCTCAGCTTTAGAATCAGAAACAGTCACTCGTATATAACCCAACCAT
The DNA here is from genome assembly GCF_027595985.1 of Sorex araneus. Lineage (NCBI taxonomy): Eukaryota > Metazoa > Chordata > Mammalia > Eulipotyphla > Soricidae > Sorex > Sorex araneus. Next base: position 291,195,827 of record NC_073302.1, read on the forward strand.
TCTATGGCTAGGAAAAAGTAAAGCAACCAACCCATGCAAAACTACACACACTGATATTCACGGCCACATTCTCTGAAGAATCGAACACTGGGAAGAACCCAAATATCCAAGTGAATTGACTGATCAATCATTGTACATCTATCTAATCAAATGTCATTCATCAAAAAGAGGAATGAGTTATTGATGCATTTGAAGTGAACGTCCAAGTAACTGTGCTGGAGGGAGCCCGACAAAAAGTAATGTGTGACCATATTTTCATAAAAATTCATTTGCATGGGGCTGGAGCAATAGCACAGCAAGTAGGGCGTTTGCCTTGCACGCGGCCGACCTGGGTTCAATTCCCAGCATCCCATAGGGTCCCCTAAGCACCACCAGGGGTAATTTCTGAGTGCAGAGCCAGGAATAGCCCCTGTGCATCACCAGGTGTGACTCAAAAAGATAAAAAAAATTCATTTGCGAGCTTGAGAGCAGATCTGGGGTTACCGAGAGATGAGAGAGATTATGAAAGGCACAAGTAGAGAGGTGGGTGACCTCATGTTTGTCCCGGGAATGAGGTGATGTCTACAGAGGGCAGAATGGGCCAGCTTTTACACTTAGGGATGTATGTATACCTCAATGCATGCCAGTCGTCCTCCAGAAAGCTACGGGAGGGAGAATGTCTTAATGGGAGTGGCCTTGACAGACTTTAACGGGCCCTCAATTATTTTGGGTCAAAACAAAGTTAGCTCTGGTTCTAACTCAAAGCCAGCTCTGAACTGGGCAAAATACCCTCCTGTGACTAGGAACCTGAAAAGCTGATGTGATGTCACTTGAGTCTCCAAACCAAACTGACTTCCAGCCAAAAAAAAGAGGGAAAGAGAGGGAGGGAGAGAGAGAGAGAGAAAGAAACTACCATTTCCTCCTCTCTCCTTCAAAAAAAAAAAAAGGATTTCGGTGTTCCCTGGTCCCATTTTCGGTTTCTACCACTGGAAAACATTCACACACCAGCCTGAAAACTGACAGATTCTTCAAAGGGAAGGAAAGGGAAGAGAGGAAAGTGGAGCCTGGAAGTTGTGTGGCTGACGATGAACCAAATTCCTATTCCACTGTGGGCGTTTCTCCAAAACCTCACGGCTTCATGGAGAGTATGAAATACTCGCTGAGCGAAATGAGTTAGAAGGGAAGGGACAGATATAGAATGACTGCATTCATCTGTGGCATATAAAGTATCTAAAGTATCTATAAAATAGGAGAATAATACCCACGACCAGAGTAAAGAGGGGTTGGGAGGACTGGTCAGTGGTTGGCTCTAACCACACGTTGGGGGGGGGGGGCGCTGAGAGTGGGTAAGAGAGAGAAGAGACCGGTATGACAATAGCTGGGAATGATCACACTGGACAAGAGCTGAGGGTTAGAAGTCACTGTCACTGTCACTGTCATCCCACTGCTCATCGATTTGCTCGAGCGGGCACCAGTAACATCTCCATCCTGAGATTTGTTACTGTTTTTGGCATATCGAATACACACGGGCAGCTTGCCAGGCTCTGCTGTGCGGGTGAGATACTCTTGGTAGCTCAGGGAAGGGATATTCTTGATAACCTTTCAGTATCAATATTGCAAACAACAATGCCCAAAAGTGGGCGGAGGGGAGGGAGGGAGGGAGAGAGAGAGGCACAGGCCATAGAGGCAGGCCTGGGTGTTGATTGATGGGAGGGAACCAGGTGCTGGGAAATGTTCACTGGTGGAGGGATGGGCACTGGAACACTGTATGACTGAAATCCAACATGAACGGCTTTGTAATACTCTAAAAAAATTTTTTTAATTAAAGTGAAAAATAAAACAATTCAGAAAAGCCAAAAAATAAATTAAATTTAAAAAGCTCAGGGTCTCTGACCATTGAAGTTGTGCGCATGTGATGCCTTAGAATTCTTCTTCCACAGCGTCCTCTGAATGACTGGAAATCAGACTAATTTAACTTTCTAAACCCATTTTATTTATATCTATCTACTTCCTTCCTTAGAGGATTTCTAAATAAAAATCTGCACAGTTGCATTTGGTATCGCCAACACAGAGCCCCAAATCCTTCCAGAAAGCATCTCTGATAGCCCCATCTTCTAAGACATTGGTTTTATTTTCTAAGTTTGGGTACCAAGTCTAGTACCTACGATACTTTACTTTTCGTAGCTATAAAATGTAGTGTTGAGGAGCCAGAGAGATAATAAAGTAGATAAAGTACTTGCCTCGCATGAGGCCAAGCTTGATTCGATCCCTAGCACCACAAATGGTCCCTTAAAGACTCCAGGAGTAGCCCCTGAGCACTGTCAAAGGTAAGCTCTGAGTATCACTGGGTGTGGCCCCAACCCCCCTCCTCCAACCAAAGAAAAAGTAGTCTTGGGGCCAGAGAGATAGTACAGTGGTTACCGAGCTTGCTTTGCACATGGCCAATCCAGGTTCAATCCCTGGCACCCCATATGGTCCCCCAAGTCATTCAGGAGTGATCCCTGAGCACTGAGCCAGGAGTACTGAGCACTGAGCAGTGCAGAGCATGACTCAAAGCCCAAAGGGAAAATGTAATCTTTTAATTATTTTGTTTTGTTGTATTTTTGTTTGGGGGCCTTGTCCAGCAGTGCTCAGGGGTGACTCCTGGCTCTACACTCAGGAATTTCTCCTGATGGTGCTCAGGGGACCATACGGGATGCCAGAGATCAAACCCAAGTCAGCCACGTGCCATGCAAGCACCCTCCCCGCCGTGCTATCACCCGGGCCCAAATGCAGTCTTCTGAGCCCGCAACTATTCTGCTAACGAGCGCTGCAGCGCAGAGGACGGGAGCTCAGACTCTGAACACTGCAGCCCACGAGATAAACCCTGTAAGTTATGGGTGTTAAGATGACGCAAGGATCTAACATTTAAATGACATTACTGTCAACTGTGACTCATGGGAAGAAAAATATGTTCTTCATTTCCGAACACTTGGGAGCTGTGTTATTTTTAACTGGTAAAAATGAAACCCCACTCTCATCTGAAAGGGGGCGGGGGGGAGGGCAGGGAAGACATTTTGGCTGGAGATCAGATGCGAGCTGCTTCCATGGGCTGATCCCACCACCACCATTATTATTATTATTAATAACAGCAAAGTGGGGCTGGAGCCATAGCACAGCAGGTAGGGGGTCTGCCTTGCACGCGGCGGACCGGGGTTCGATTCCCAGCATCCCATATGGTCCCCCAAGCACTGCCAGGAGTGATTCCTGAGTGCAGAGCTAGGAGTAACCCCTGTGCATTGCCAGGTGTGACCCAAAAAGCAAAATAAATAAATATAATAATAATAATAATAATACTGTCACTGTCATCCCGTTGCTCATCGATTTGTTTGAGCAGGCACCAGTAATGTCTCTCATTGTGAGACTTATTGTTACTGTTTTTTGGCATATTGAATACACCACGGGTAGCTTGCCGGGCTCTCCGAGAGGGGCGGAGGGATGGCCACATGAAAGGCGAATGCCCCACCGCTGTGCTATGGCTCCAGCCCAAATCCTTTCTATAACATAAGAAATAATAATAATAATAATAACAACAAAGCTCGGTGCACAATGACACCTTCAGGGTGTCATCTTGTCAATGAGCAAGTTCCCCAGGTGGAATCACAAAGGAGCGCCTGCTCATTGCCATGAGGCCAGGGTCCAGCTGGGAGGCTCCCTGCCCACACCCAGAGGCCAGGCCCTGCCCGGCCACACCCCCCATCAGTGCACAGAGGCCGGAGAGGATGCTCAGAGCCAGGGCTGTGCCTGCAGGTCCCAGCGGGGCTGGGCAGCTCCCCGGGGCTTGGCTCTTCTCCCAGCCACGCCCAGAATCCATCCCCAGGGCTGGAGCGACAGCGCAGCGGGGAGGGCATCTGTCCTGCCTGTGGCGGAGCCTGCTTTGGTCCCCCGCATCCCATCGGGTCCTGCTGGGCCCTGCCAGGTGCCCCCCAAACTAAGCAACCCAGAGTAGCCTGGAGTCCGCTCTGGGGCTGTGGGAATCCCACGTCCTGCTCCAGAGCGGGACCCAGACACTGGGGCGAGAGCCATCTGGGCGCGGCCCGTGTCACGCCGGAGCTCCAGGACGCCACCCCACGTTCCGCGCCCCTGGTCTGCTGCCTCGCTCCAAGGAGGCAGGCGGGTGCAAGTTGGCGGGGTGAGGGGGGGGGGCTTCCTGTCTCACGGCTCCACCCACCGCCCCAGGCGTCACCGCCGTCCAGCCAAACCCTCCTGAAGTCGCCGACACAGAAGTCCGGCTCCTCCCCGCGGCCTCACGTGCGGAATCTTCTCCCTGCCAACAACCGGAAGGGCAGTTCTTTTTTTTTTTTTTTTTTGCTTTTTGTGTCACACCCAGCGATGCTCAGGGGTTACTCCTGGCTTTGCACTCAGGAATTACTCCTGGCGGTGCTTGAGGGACCATATGGGATGCCGGGGATCGAACCCGGGTCGGCCGCATGCAAGGCAAACGCCCTACCCGCTGTGCTATCGCTCCGGCCCCCGGAAGGGCAGTTCTGACCCATCTGCGGACCACGCACGTACAGGCAGACAGCTGCACAGCCAACAGGAGGCATGCATGTCTGTCCCACCATGCACCGGGCCAGACCCATCCCGAGAGCCCCCAGTCTTGGCAAGTGCCGGCTGATGTCGCCCACCCGTCTCGGAGGCGCTACTAGAAGCAGGGACCCCCACCAGAGCCGGCGGGCAGAGGGCTGGGTGGCCACTCCCTCACCGGGCACCGCGGTCAGTTGACCGCACCTCCCAAGGGTCCTGCCCTACAGGCTGCCCTGTCCTGGGGGAGGGGGTCTCCTTGAGGCCCTCCCCACCCTGCTGCTCCGGGTCCCACCCTCTGTGTCTCTCTCTCCCCCTCTGACAAGCACCCTGGGGACATCCTGGAACCTCCAGCGGACCCTGTCCCCTGACACAGTCCCATGCGGGGTGACGCCCCTGTCGTGGGATCTTTGAAAGAAGGGATTGGCTGGGCGGAGGGCCAGGGCGGGGCTTTCATCACTTCCTGTCCTGCTGGCATGTGGGCGCGGCTGAGCGGATGCTTTCTTCCCTGGATTCCTTTCCTTTCGGGGGGACAGTGGCGCCTACGAGGGGCTCAGGGAGCCCAGGGGACCCCACCGGGGCAGCATTTCATGGCAAGGGCCCGGAGCTGCGGTTCTGCTCAGGCTGCCCCGACACTGTCCCGGGGGTGCTCTGGGTGTCACCTGGTGCCAGGACTTGCTTTCTGCTTGTTTGGGGGTTTTGTGGGGGCGGGGGGGGGGGGCTGGAGTGGACCACACCCGGCGATGCTCAGGGCTGACCCTGGCTCTGCACTCGGGAGCACTCCTGGCGGGCCCGGAGGACCCTATGTGGTGCCAGGGCCTGAACTGGCAGGGCACTGGGTTCCTGGTGGCCCCTGGGACGCGCCCAGCCACGGGGACACAGATGGAGAAAGGACGCTGGGTGCTAATGTCCACCCAGATCAGCCTTGGTCCTGCCCCGGCCACCGCCCCCGGACACGCATCCTTGTGAGAATCAGGAGAAGCCGCAGGGATGGGCAGCAGAGGGACGAGGCTGGAGGGACGAGGGGCCCCAGCAGCTGGACCCGGGTGGCCCGCTCCAGGCTGTCATCATCTGTCACGGCCGCCCGGGAGCGAGAGCAGAGCCCGGGGCTGGCACAGGAGACGCCGAGGCTGGAGGACACTCCCTCGGGGGTCTGCGGGCAGCCCCGGGACAGGGCAGCCAGGACGCAATGCCCACGCCACCCTCGGCTGTAGGAAGCCATATTTCAATCCTGGCTCTTATCTTCAAGTAAGACAGAGCCTGGCACTTCTCAAACAGGGGCCTAATTAAAACTTCTCTAACAAGGTCGCCGTTACTGACCTTACTGACCTTACCATTCCACTAGCCGATACCCGTGCCTGACATGATAGATGAACATGTCACAATCTGTGATTGACTACTGTTTGTACGGGGTCCGGGCACGCATACCACTACCTGCCTCCCAGCAGGCAAGTATAAAATGCTGTAGCTGCCAGTGAATAAAGCGCTCTCTCTCCTTTTCTCCTCCTCCTCTGTCTCTGCATCTGTTCATTCGGCTGCATCCCCTCCTCAGCCCCACAAAGGGTCCTACCTGCTGGACAGGGCGGGGCCCTCACACTCGGCCACCCAGGCTGGCGGTCGCTTGCTAAGCCATCACCCGTGGACAAAGGGGTGCAGCTGTCTCCAGGGTCCCTGGCTCCCCCGGGCAGCCACACAGCACCTCCTGGATGCACAGGAACCCACCTGGACGCGGGTCCAAACTCGAGGTGAGAGCGGGGGACGCCCACAGCCCCTCTTCTCCCGAGCTCAGGGGCGCAGGCCCGGGAGGTCAGTCCCTCCTGAAGTGAACCCCCAGCAGCACCCATGGGGGTCCCCAAAGCAGAGGAGTGCGGGGGCGGGAAGAGGCAGCCCGGACCCGAGGGGAAAGCGAGGCACAGAAGAGCCCAGGGCGGGCTCTGTCCTCACCCACTGGCGTAGCGAGGGGCGCCGGGACACCCCGAAGGAATGGGGGGGTCAACACAGGCGAGCGTCGAAGCAGGTTTCTCCAGAGCCGTCCTGTCCGCATCTACACACACATACTCTCCATCACAGGTACACACACAACACACGCACACTCACATACTCATATGCACATACGCGCTACTCACAAAAACACATACGCACCATCGATCAGAGACATAGACTCACACACACATCCACACTGCACACTCAAATACACATATACACACCCACCACATGTACACACACCCACTCACATAGACATATCCGTAGACACACATTCATAAATGCACATATATACACCATCACCCACACAGACATACGTTCATACACACGCACGCTGCACACTCATTCAAATACAGACACACCCAGTCACATGCAGACATACGCACATACACACATACGTGCCCATTCACAAACACACGTAGACTATATCACTCACTCACTCACTCACTCACACTCCGTTCAGCCCCTCTGAGCCCCCCGGAGGCCAGGGCCGGCGGGGGGGGAATTCCTCGAGTCTCTGCTCCCCCACTTCTGCCCCCAGACGAGCCACACTGTGTGCAGGGCTCACCGTGGGGCGGCCGGCCGTCCTCCCTGGGGACCGAGGCCTGGGAGCCTGCGGGGCAGGGGGGGGGCAGCACTCGAGCCCTCCCCCATTCATCCCTGTGTCCCCCGGTGAGCCTCGTGCGGACGTGCCCAACGGTGCTGCTGTAAGTCACCTGCCCCCCAGCCCAGGGATGCTCGGCTGGGTTCACCACGCTCCGAACACGCAGAACCGCCCGAGCCACATAGCTGAGCGCGCCCCGGGCCCAGCCCACCCCGCCCCGCCCCGCCCCGCCCGAGGCGTCTTTAAGCAAATGGACCCGAGACAGACATCGGGAAACCAGCCCAGCCTGGCTGGAACTGCTGCCGGCGAAACCACTGGCCGGAGGGACGGGCAGCCCGCGGGCAGCCTGCTGCGTCCCCTCCGACCTTTATACTTTATTTTTTTAATATATTCATTGACTCACCGTGAGAGAGCGCGTGATAAGGTTGCTCATGATGGGTGTCGGTCGTGTCGTGCTCCAGCCCCGTCCCTCCACCAGGGTCATCTCCCAGCACCAGTGGCCCCAGTTTCCCTCCCATCCTTAATTTTTTTGTTTTGGGGCCACATTCAGTGGTGCTCAGGGGCCACTCCTGGCGGTGCCGAGGGGGCGCTGGGGGATGCCAGGGATGGAACGGCGGGCCAGGCCATGCCCTCCGCACTGGGCTGTTGCTCTGGTCCCTTCTGTTTCACTTTAAAGTGGTTTAAAGCCCACGGGCGCTTTCCAAAAGCACTGCTCTGGCACACGCTAACACGAACTGGGGGGGAGGCGAAAGCTTAGACCACGTCAGCTGACTTAGAAGACGCAAACTGTGGGGCCGGGAAGACAGACCCAGGGCTGAGAGCACGGGCCGGGCCGGCACAAGGCCCAGAGCACAAACCCGAGCAGGTCAGAACAGCCCCGGCAGGAAGGGCGGGGAGACAGTTCCCGGCTCAGGAAGGCAGTGCCCAGGGCAGGCAGGAGGCCTGTCCACCTGCTGGCTGCTTGGCTGGCTTTGTTTTGTTTGGGGGCCACCCACATCCAGGCTCCGCACTCAGGAATCATCTCCGGCAGTGCTCAGGGGACCGTCTGGGATGTCGGTACCAAACCCCAGTCAGCTGCATGCAAGGCTAGTGCCTTCCCCTCCGTACTATTGCTCCGCCCGCCCCCAAAGTGGTTTTTAAACACAGGAGCATGGGTCATGGCCATAGTACAGTGGGCAGGGCACCGGCCTTGCACATAGCTGACCCGGGTTCAATCCTCAGCATCCCATACATCCCCGGGATCCACCAGGAGTGCTCCAAATCAGAGATTAAAAAAAATAGGGGCTGGAGTGATAGCACAGCGGGTTTGCCTTGCACGCGGCCAACCCGGGTTCGAATCCCAGCATCCCATAGGGTCCCCTGAGCACCACCAGGGGTGATTCCTGAGTGCATGAGCCAGGAGTGACTCCTGTGCATTGCTGGGTGTGACCCAAAATGCAAAAAAAAAAAAAAAAACAACCCGCAGGAGCAGGTGTCAAACTGAAAGACCACCACCAGATACACACAAGCGTCCCCAACGCTCCTTTCTGGGGATTTTTCAGGGACAGGGTAGAATTCTGAAAGACTGGCGAGGCAGAAACTCCCAACCCAGCCCAGTTAGACACTGGGGCTCGGGGAGAGAATCCCACATAAGGTGTCAAAGCGTCTCCCCGCAGCACCTCTGGGGCAAATCCTGGGGGCCGGCTGGAAAGGCGGGAACGTGTCCCAGTGCCAGGCACCCGGCCCTGGCAGAACCGTGCCAGGGGCTGGTCCCGCCTTCCTGCACCC